>NW_026898133.1:0-461520 GCF_033153095.1 Gastrolobium bilobum
AAGAAATTAATTTTGTGCACTTTTCGACGGAATTTCGATTCCGTCGAAAACTTTTGAAAAAAATAAAAGGAAAAGAAATTATATTTTGTGGACTTTTCGACGGTATTTCGATTCCGTCGAAAACATTTGAAAAAAATAAAAGAAAATTAAATTATATTTTGTGGACTTTTCGACGGAAAAAACAATTCCGTCGAAAACTTTTGAAAAAAAATAAAAGGAAAAGAAATTATAATTATTGGATTTTTCGACGGAAAAGTAATTCCGTCGAAAACTTTTGAAAAAAATAAAAGAGAAAGAAATTATATTTTATGGACTTTTCGACGAAATTTCGATTCTGTCGAAAACTTTTGAATAAAAAAAAAAAATTATATTTTGCGGCACTTTTCGACGGAAAAAGAATTCCGTCGAAAATCTTTAAACAAATAAATGAAAAAAAAATATATTTGTGTCTTTTTGAAGTGTGCGTTTCTATTGGGTACTTTTTACTCTTTGTACGTTGTTATCAAAGAAAAATTGTCTTCATTTCTTGTTTTACTATTTACCCAATCGTGATATTATAAAAAATTTGAGATCTTTTTTGGAGTCTCATCGATTGTATCAGGGAACAATTAAGAACCTGCACATTTGAAGATTAGAAATGAAACTGAATTAATTTATTAATTTTTATATTTATTTATTTATTTTATTTATGTACGTATTTTGTTGTGGGGATTGTTACATTGTTAGAACCTGAGACAATTAAGAACCTGCGACATTCGAACATATGCGCAGTGCACCATTAAAAAAAATTATGGTTGATTTGGTGCAGGGGAGGCACAGCCCATAAAATTCTGTGAAATATGTGCTCGAAGTTCCCTTTCTAATCAATCCTAGCTTCTTTCTTTTTGTGAAATATGTGCTTATGTTGTATCAACGGGATGGTAATCCTAGGTTGTCGTGCTTCGGGCTCATGAAGAACAGCAGAGATGGCAAGAGTTACAGCACCAACTTGGCTTTCACCCCTCCTGAGTACTTAAGAACTGGTGAAGTTTTTAAGATGTTATCTTTGGCATATAACTTGGCTTTCTGCGACATTGTTACATTGTTGTGATTGTGTCTGTGAGCTACTTCTCTGCTCCAGCACATAGCCCAACACAAACAACTATTTTTTTTTTTAATTTCATAGATAGATGCAAGGATCGAAGACACTAATCTCATGCATTGTGGCTTGGAAGGTGCAAGGTTGTTTTTCTGATCAGAGCGCACATGGGAGGAATGTATACTATAAACCTCTTATGATTCTCTCTAGTTAGTTATTATTAATAATCAGAAATTATTTTCTTTGAGATGTATGGTGTTTGGCCTAACCTCATTAGTCATTACTATTGTTGATTATGGTTGAATTGTTTTTCAGGGCTTTGGAGGATTGAGATTCATCTCATCCTTGCATGGTTGATATATTTAGGTTCATGGGAAAGGCATCTCGTTCTTCCTTCAGTGCCATTGCAAGGAATCTGCGCCTTTGTAGCGAGTAAGGATGGGGAAGGAGGTTTTAATCTTTTTTGTTTTTTTAGTTTACATGTCTTATGTGTCTGTTGTCTGAAAGAGAAGTTACTTTGTGCAATGTTTTTAACCATCTGCTTGATGATGCTGCATTGCCTGCTAACGAGGTGTCTTCATTGGTACTTGTTGTAACCTATCATTTAATTTTTTTATTTAATTCAATTACTAAAATTTACTTCAAACTCATCGTATGAAGGAGTTAATTAATATAACTAGGCAATAGGAGGAGTGCACATTAATTTTACATAAGACCACTATGTGATGTATTAACTTGATATACTAGGACTCTTTGATTAGTACTAAGGGTAATATCATATTGTATAATTAAATTTATGGATATGAGAATAATGTGCACATGTATTATCAATCCTAGGAATAGCAGCCATGGGGTCATTGGGCCTGGTAAAATTTGTCTTTTTCTCAGTGTTGGATATGTTAACTCTAATTGAATTATCTTCAATATTTTCTTCTGTTCTTCTTTATTTCTAATTAGGGTTGTTTCTTTACTAGTTTTTTACAACTTCAGAAATTAAAGCCATTGTTTTATTCAAGGGAAGACATAGTTTTATAAATTTCCTTATGAGGATTGTAACAAATAAAAATGGTAACAAGACTTGTACATGAAATTTATCGAGTAAATCTTATGTAAGCTTATATGATAAGTGGTCTGACTCTGCTTTTTACTTTCCCTACACTATTTTGAACATCCTTGTAAGATGACATACTGACTATTACATGTTAATAGTAACTAGGAACAAGACACAAATATATATATATAATAAAACTTGTATCAACACTAACTTGGAACAAGATAAAAATATTGTAAAATTTGTACAACATCCGTGAAACACAAAAAAAAACATACCCACCACCTTTACTTTGTAACATGCATTCATTAACACCTTAAATTAACAAACCTACCACCTTTACTTTGTAACATGCATTATTAACACCTTAAATTAATAAACCCATCAATACTAAAATTAATAAACCCACCATGCACACACATCAAGACAATGATGCAAGAAGAAAAATGAGTTACTCAACTTAAATGGAGTGCAAAAGAGTAATGTGAATTCTCTGCCTACGTACTTAAACCAAGAAAAAACAAAACTATCAATTCACCTTACTGTAAAGCATTTGGCTTTGGTTTTATTTATATATGAATGTGAGTTTTGTCTTTTAGTGAATGTGTTAATTGATTTTCCTTTGGGCTGTAGAATAGTGCAGCGATAAATCATTGTAAGCATTTTCCTTTTCTTTTATATATCCATGTATATATGGTTTCTTAATTTAAACGTTTTGCCAAAATAAATTGTAGAATTCATTGCTGTTTTATTTTAGTATAGTCACAAAATATATATATATGTATAGCAATGAATAACTTAAGTTTTATTTGTACGGTTTTACTGCATGCATATCGTTAATATTTATTGTCATCATAATAATGTATTCATTATTGTCATTTATTGTCATCCTAATAATGAATATAAGTTATATTCCTTGAATATATATATATATATATATATATATATATATATATTTTAAGAAACCCCTTTGATTACTTCCTAAATGATTTGTATCTAAATAGCTGATTTTTTCTGCCTACAGCTACCATTTATTTTAAGAAATCCCTTTCATTACTTCCTAAATGATTTGTATCCAAATAGCTGATTTGTTTCTGCCTACAGGTACCATATGTTTTTAAATTATTTTTTGACTCTTCAAACGTGTCTTACATTTCAGTTTGTTGATTACTTTCTTTCGAATAATCTTTTTCTTGTTATCATTAATCATTTCAGGAAGTTGATGAGTTTGATAGCTTTTACAAAGGAAGCATGCAGGACTTAGGATATTCTTCTATTTATATTAAGAGAATTGGAAAGAAGCATGATGGTTGTGGATTATTTTACAAGCATGACTAGTAAGTTTGACTTTTGAGTAGAAATTAAGTGACTTCTAATTTTGCAAACAACGGTTTATAATGTGTATTTTGCCTAAGTTTACAGGACCTGGCTAGTGAATTGATAGGATTTTGCACCTGGATACAAGCTTTTTAAAAATGGAGTAAAAAGAACTAGAATAACTTTGCTAATCCAAGGGTCCAAAGTCTGTTTTATTGGTTTATAAAATTGAAACTTTTTTTATATTAATAATAGGTAAGAGAGAACAATATACATTCATTTTTTAAATTGTAACATGCATTACCTTGATTGCCATGGCGATGCTTTTTGGTTTTATTGTTGTTCTTCAAGACACAAAGGTCATCAAGTCATTGTTTTAAAAATAAAAGAAAAAGTCATCAAGTCTTTCAGGTGGGTCGAGTAGTATAAAGTATTGATTAATGGACTGGGTGCCCATTCATATATATATATATATATATATATATATATATATATGTATATATATATATATATACACGAGCATTTAATTATTTTCCATTTCTCATATATCTTATTATGGGTTTTGATATGCATTTAGACAATGGGGTTGATTTTATAATGTTCTAGAGAATAATAATTCAATTTCTATACATATGGTCATTTTTATTTTATTTTTCCTATCTAAACTGTGGTGTTGTTAATATTGATTAGATAAGAAGATCTTCGTATCACGGTGTAGTGAGGGTCGAAGAAATTCAGAAGGTGTTGGACATAACCGGAGTTCAAACATATGTGATTAACAGTAGCTCATATTTGTGAGATTTGCCTAAGAAACCTCTTGGACCCATTTTGGATCAACACAAGACATGTATTTGGCCACGCCTCCTCCACCTGCTTCAAATGCAAGGAGAAGAAAAGGCATTCCTAGTTGGGCTCCATTTCATTCAATTATGAAGTCAATTTTGCATTGTGTATTGATATGTTAATTGTTATTTGTTAGTTTTTTAAGGTTACAATATATACTTATTGTACACCACTTGCTAATTGTATAAGTCTTTTTTGATACTTAGCCTAATATATGATATGGACTTTTGTGCATTTACTGTATTTTTTAAGAAGATTTTATTTTGATATGTTATTTACTTTGATTATATTTTTTATCAAGTAAATTATAGAAATTGGTATTAATTTTGTAAAGAGAATTTAAAAAAAAAATCTATAATTTTTCGACGGAATTCATTTTCCGTCGAAAACAATTACAACAATTTTCGACGGAATTTCATAGATTTTTTGTCGAAATTTTTTGACGGAATCCATTTTCCATCGAAAACCATTACAACAATTTTTTACGGAATTTCATTGATTTTCCGTCGAAAATTTTTGACGGAATTCATTTTTCATCAAAAACAATTACAACAATTTTCGATGGAATTTCATTGATTTTCCGCCGAAAATTTTTGACGGTATTCATTTCCCGTCGAAAACCATTACAACAATTTTCGACGGAATTTCATTGATTTTTCGTCGAAATTTTTTAACGGAATCCATTTTCCGTTGAAAATTTTCGACAATGTTTTTCGACGGATTTTTCGTCAAAAATTTTCGACAGAATTTTTAATTTCGTCGAAAATTTTCGACAGAATTTTTAATTCCGTCGAAAAATTTGTTAGCCACGAAGGAAAATTCCACGGCCTGAATTCTGTCGAAAATTCCGTCGAAAATACAATTTTCGACGGAATTATCACCATTTTCGACGGAAAAATTCCGTCGAAAAAATCAACTTTTCTAGTAGTGCTTCATACGACAATCAAAAGGATTGCAGTTGCAAAAAAAAAAAATTGAGATCGCATTGTTATTCTTCCATATCTCCTTCGTATTCATAATTCATCATATAAATGGGTTATTTATCTTTCTCTTTCACTTCCTAAACACTACTCTACATTAAGTAAATTTGGTGAATTTCATATTACAAAAAAAAAAATTTGGTGAATTTCATAACTTTGATGTATTTTCCCGTTGCTCTTAGGTAATTAATTATCCACAATTAGGCAAAGTGAATGCAGCAAAAGCTAACACAAAAAGTCTTATAAATTATGAGATTTAGTAATAAGAGATAGAATAATTGATAAAGATAATTCAGCCATGGGAAGTCAGTTGGTTTTTGAATGTTTATACAAGTTATTTAAATGGGGAGAGGGGGGTGTGTGTGTGTTAAGTCGAGGGTTCAATATGATTAATTTTCATTGCACTGAATCAATGATAGCCATAAGGTGTTGCGTGGTGACAATGGGAAGCAACCCAATATATGAGAGAGCTTTATCAAAGCATCGATAGGCATAAGTAACAAACCCATAATAAGTAAACCAGACACTACATCTCAACCAAAAACTTTAAGATATTAGACTGTCAACTCCCTCTTAAGCAGAAGTTCTTCAAGTATTGATGGGACATAGGTTTGGAAGCCTTACAAACCTGAATACCAATCATCATCTCTAATACTCGTTACACACAAGCCAATCAATCTTTGGCTCTAATACCACATGGTGCCTAGGGGAAGCTCAATGTAAGGTAGATCTTTATCCATGCATCAACAAGCCTAATCGACAAATCCACAATGAATGAATTCCCGATGTAGGACTTTTTACTACTCATAATTGAATTCCCAACACATATCAATAATAATAATAATAATAATATAGCAATCAAGCGAAAATGAGAATAATGATTACAATGAAACTTACATATACATATCAATAATAATAATAATAATAATAAACTAACTAGGTAATCTATACTCACTCATTTTATCATCATATCATTCTCAGAATATAATTTGTAATACAACATCCCCAAATTTAGGGTTTTTTTTTTGTATCCAAATTTAGGGTTCTTTTCTCAGCTTTGATACGTAACATGTTTAGTATTTCTTTCACATCAATATATTAAACACAATGTCAGACCTAACATTATAAAAATCAATGTCATGGTCGTAGCAAATAGATATATTAGCAAAATTAAGTATCTCTTTACATTTGAAAAATATTTCCTATTTCTTTTTCCTTTGTTAATAACCAACAGTGATTTTTTTTCGGGAGTGTACAAGTTGAAATCCTGCAATTCACTTAGTCACTCTCTTCTATATATATATATATATATATATATATATATATATATATATATATATATATATATGAAAAAAAATATTTGTAAGAACATATAATTATGTCATTTTAAGAGAAAGAAATATACAACTAATTATTTTTTATTTAAATTTTAAATTTTACAAAAAAATACTCATTTTCTTTTTCATAATTTTCATTGCTTTTGTCTTTTTCTCAATTGAAATGGCATAACTCCATGTTTTTTAAAAGTACAAACACTAAACCATTTATATATATATATATATTAATTTTTAACATTACATCTGTGTTTAAAATAACATTAAACAATGAAATTAAACAATTATTATTGAATATTAATTGTAAAATGTTAATTCCATTAAAAAAAATTAAGCGATTAAGTGAATATCACATTAATAATTTAATATTATATTTTTTTAATAAATTTTTATACAATTAATATTGACACCAAATATATAATGTAGGATCAAAATTGCGCATGAACTCTAAATTTTATCAACTAGTAAAGATGGTCGGAACTCCCATGACATGGTTACAAGCATATACTGGTATATTTCAAATGTTACCTATTACCCTGAAAAATATTAGAACAAAAAGTCAATGTAAGTACTCAGCGCTATGACTTTCATTGAAGTACCCTGCGCTACGACATTGAGAGAGGGAAACACTGACTTAAGGGGGTGTTTCTTACAAGTTTTTTTTTAGAATTTTAGGAAAATTGAAAGCGGTAATTGTATTTATCTACGTTTTGTACAAAAATTTTAAATTTTTTTCGGGAATCTGATTTATCTGGAATTTTATTTTATGTGTAAATATTTTTGAAAATACCATCCAGGAATACCATTCACGAGATGATATTCTAGGATTTCTATGTCAAGAAAAAATTTAATATAATTAAATATAGCATCAAGAAAATTAATCCAATATTCTAGAGAATATTTTAGTCTACTAAATAACTTTTTGGTAACATTCTCAGAAAACTCATATTCCCAATATATTTCTGAAAATGGTGATTTTCGGATAAATTTTTTTTTTCTCTACCAAACGCTCATTTGAGTTGTTAGTAGTTAAATATTATTTCTTATTTTAAAAATAACAAATAATATTTTCAAAATAATATTTTTCAAAAACATAATACGCTATGACTTTCATTGAAGTACCCTGCACTAGGTTTTTTTCTTTTTTCCTTTTTTAAGATATTTCAATCAATTTATCGTTTCGCGATTAGTCTGATTCGAGATATATTTCAAAATTAAAATTTTAAATCCCTTCTAAAAATGATACTAAGAAAAATCAATAACATTTTTCATCTCAGAGCGTTATGTCTTGAGCTGTTGCTTTGACAACTATATTCGAGGGGAACTGCACATTTGCTTATCTTTCAATAATTGAGTAAAGTACACAAGATCCGAACTGAGAGGGGTTGTTCAGTTTGTGGTTGTGGGGATTTTTAGAAAATGGGAAAAAATAAAAAGGAAAAAAACGTTTTTAGGAGGTGTTGTTTTCGGAAGAGTTACCATTTTGTTACTGTTGGCAAAAAAATTTACCAGACTGCCACGCCAACAGTAAATTTTACTAAAATGCTACGTGACATATTTTGCTACACTGTGTAGCAAAATATGTATACAAATAATTCGCTACACAGTATAGCGAAATATGCCACATCAGAACCAAAGATGCCACGTGTCAAACAGGAAGAATTTCACTACACTGACATGTGGCATTTTAAGTTCTGTGTATTCTGACGTGGCATATTTCGCTACACTGTGTAGCGAATTATTTGCACATATATTTTGCTACACAGTGTAGCGAAATATGCCACGTAACATTTTGACAAAATTTACTATTAACGTGACAGTCTGGTAATTTTTTTTATCAACAATGACACTTTAATCAGTGTTCGGTTGTTTTCTTATGAATTTGTATCCACCATAATAATTGAGAAAAGAGACACAACTAAGCGTGCCCATGCCCCAATTCCAAAATCAGATATGACGAATACGGTTGTCTTTTTCCAGATAAAACTAAAGTATTACATCAATAATTTTTTGGCATCTGCCACACAACACTGTTAATGTTAAACATGTGAAACATTAGGTGTGTAAATGGATTAGGTCGGTCAATAAAGATATACGACTTAATTTATATTAGGTCAGACTTAATCTATTACAAATAGTAAAATAGAATAGATCTAGACTTTTAAAAAAATCTATTTAAAAAACATGTTATAGGCTTTTTTGTACATGACGGACCTATAAGCCTACAGGCCGACCTATATTATGTTATTTATTTTAAATAAAATAAATAAAATTATTATTTTAATAATTTTGAGTAATAAAATTATTTTACATTGATTATTTTTTTAATTGTTGAATGTTTAATAGGTTTAAACAGGCTAACAGACTTAGGTCAAGACTTTTATTTTTTAAATATAGGTCAGGCCATACTTGTAATTTAGAGCCTACACAGACTAACAGGTCAGACCAGACCCAATATTTTTTACATAGGCCTGACTTATTTAAGTCAAAGTCTAACCTAGTCTAGCCTATTTACACCCCTACACACAAATATATGGGAGTGAGCTTTTGATTCCGATGTAAAATAAAAAATCTTACTCGCTATCAATCATTATTCTCATTTATCGTTATTTTAGACTTTTCGTACATTGGATAATGATAATTTATTGAATTATATTTATTGATAAATTTTTTAATAAATTATAACTATTAGATGTATGAAGATAAACGATTGAGATGTGTAAAAAAAATTATTATTCTTACATCAAAGTCAAATGATCATTTCCACACACACACACACATATATATATATAGGAAAAATTGGGTGTTCAATTACTGGATATGAGATTTTGTCCATTCATCGTATTATAACTATATATTTTGGAGAATATATAGTTATAATGTTAAAATTTTACTTTTTTTTCTCTCTTCATAAACTTGTTTGCTGACGTAAAAAGTGAAAAAAGTACAACTTTAATATTATAATTATGTATTTTCTAGAATATATAGTTATAATATGGTGATTGGACATCAGATGGACCCATATATAACTTTATGTCATTTTATATTCTAACCGTTGATTTCCGTCAATCAACGATTATAATTTATTGCGTCAAACTGATTAATTTATGATTAATTCGCAATAAATTATAACCATTGATTGACAAAAATCAACGACTAGGATCTAAAATGACACAAAATTATACCATTTGTCCTTATATCCTTAAAAGGACAAATGTTTTTCCATATATGTGTGTGTGTGTGTGTTTTGGCCAACCTAGTTAGATGGCCAAATAAAGCAGACCCAATATTGTTAGCCGATAATTATAATACCCTAGAGGATATCCCAAATCAAGACATATAGCATCTCACACGAGATCTTTCCCCCTCTTTTCCTTGAGCAGCAACCATTGTAAACTGACACTGGTTGCATAACGCCTTGTCCCAACAAGGTCAGGCTGTAGTGACACAACATTGTCCCCTTTTGTCCTCACTCTCTATCCCGCACTTAGAGAGTCCAACCCTACCTACCCCTATTCTCCACTGAAGCGGCATCACTATTCATTCACTTGTAAGAGTTGTTACTCTGCTAGTATATAGAGCCATTGTAGTCGTTTATACACTATCCCCCTCTTATATAGTGCTTGGGAAAACTCTAACAGAGTTTTGATTCATACCATTGCTACTAAGTGTACCCCTAAAGTTACAAGGTTCACCCCTTGAGGGATACATATGTGATTCTATGATACACAAACAGCTCAATATATATATATATATATATATATATATATATATATATATATATATATATATATATGAGGCAGGATCATTTTACACCGATGTAAGAATAATAAGTCTTACACCAAATCTTAATCATTAATTTTTTGCATCTAACAGTTCAGATTTATTAGGTCTCACTCATTAATTAATCTTTAATTCCCAATAAATCTCAACCGTTAGATGCACGGAATTCAACTGTTAAGATTTGGTGTGAGATTTATTATTCTTACACCGGTGTAAATTGATCATATCCCTATATATATATATATATATATATATATATATATATATATATATATATATATATATAAGGAGGTTATACATACAACTTATTTTTCTTTACAATCTCTTACAATCATTTTTTTTTAATGTTGGATCAAAATCAAATCAATGTCTCTCACTTGATGTTATTTTATAATCGTCCATAATCATTTGACTCTAGTATAAGATTAACAAATTTATTATTTATCTCAACTGTTGATTTTCATCTATTTAATGGTTATAATTTATTTGGAATTAAAAATTAATTAATAAATATAACTCAATAAATTACAATTATCAGCTGAATAAAAATCAATGACTGAATAAGGAGTAAGACTTTTTTTTTTTGGAAATAAAGGAGTAAGACTTTTTAATCTTATACTGGAGTTAAAAATTTCCCACACACACATATATATATATATAGAGAGAGAGAGAGGCATTACACTAGTGTAAGAATAATAAATCTTATACTAAATCTTAACCGTTGATTTTCCTCCATCGGATGGTCATAATTTATTAGGTTAAATTATTTATTTAATTATTAATTTTCAATAAATTATTCCCGTAGAATAGAGGAAAATCAAAAGTTAATATTTGGTGTAAGATTTATTATTTTTACCCGAGTGTAAGAATAATAAATCTTATACCAAATTTTAAGCGTTAATTTTCGTCCATCATACGTGTATAATTTACTGAAAATTAATAATTAATTAATTAAAATGACCCAATAAATCTTAAAAGTTAGATGTACAGAAATCAATTGGTTAAGATTTGGTAAGACTTTTTATTCTTATAGCGATGTAAGTTATACTCTCAAATTTGATCGTTGATTTTATTTATATCTAACTGTTCTAATTTATGAGATATTTAAGTCGTTAGATGCAGGAAAATTAATGATCAAAATTTGGTCTAAGACTTATCGTGAGTTAAATTTGAGACAAGCTGAACTTTCTTGGGTATTGACAATTTTCACTTATATAATTAATTAATTATTGGCACCTATAAAAGGGGTGTTATAGTCTATTGCTAAACATTAAATTCTCTTCACCAAAGGCATAATTTGTTGCTGTCTAGTGTCTATAACTAAATTTAATCATAATGGAAAATTGTTGGTAGGTAGCATATTATGTGGGTTTGAAAATTGATTAATATAAAGAGAAAGATGGTTCATGGGATCCAAAAAAATAACGATCGTTTTCAAATTCTCTATCTCCATGCTCAAAAGCTAATTGGCCAACTAGAACACAATTGGCAACAAGAGTGACACATGGGCTTTTTGTTTGTTCACATCAAACCCATCAACCCCTCACAATCAAAAAGTTCACCCCACCCACCAAAAGCCCATAAAAAAATTGAAGCATAAGAAGGGAACAACTCAACTCACCTTAATCCCGTGCAACCAAGTTTGAAAAGTGGCTTCATTCAAAAGGCTCCTTGGTGTGGTGATAAATTTTGTGGGGTTCACCATGTCCCACTGTCCTTCATGTATCTACCTCTCTTCCCTTGACCATTGGAGGCTGTGGTGGTGATGAATTTTGTGGGGTTCACCACGCGCGGCTTGTTGGTGTGTGTTATCATTATGGGTCCAATTTGTTTTCCCCTCGTTTTGAATTTCACGTTTCTTTGTCCTTCTTCCAACTTGCAAACTGATTGTTAAAATGTCTAATCATTCTAGGACATTTTTTATTTTTTTTTTATTTTTTTCTCTCTCTTTTGGTTTTTGTTTCTCCAATTCTCACCGCCATTCATCTAGAATTCTTCAATTAGTATTCATTTCAACGTTTGGCTGGAAAAAAAGTGACAATTCCACATTACATTTCATGATTGTCCCATGATAATTTAGTCTAATTTATTTGCATGTCGAGTATCATGGTTTAAGTTTAAGAAAATCAGGCCTTACTTTGTTTTGGAAAGTGTAGTATCTTATTCAAGTTAAATGAGTTATTGGGCATTAATTTCAAACTTTCATGCGTCTTCTACACAATTGCTCACCCGTGAGCTTGATGTTGTATTTTTTTAAGGCAAGTTTGTTAAGTCTATGTTCACTCATAAAAGGAGGAACAAGAAAAGTAGCAACCGAAAGTGCATATATATTTTTGTCATGATTATTTATGGATAAAACTGATAGTTCAATTTGAGACGACATCTCCCCTCTATAAAAACCAATTGTGCAATCTTACAATTACGCTTTACACGATACCTTTAACAAATAATTGGATATCATAAATTACCATTGGACAAGTTAATTAATCATTTAAATATAACTTTAGTTCAATCTAAAGTTTCATCATCATCTTCATATATATATATATATATATATATATATATATATATATATAGATCAGGATCATTTTACACCAGTGTAAGTTACACTTTTAATCTTGTTCGTTGATCTCACTTATATCTAAGGGTTCTAATTTTTTAGTAATGTGAGTCATTGGATACAAGTGGATCAATGGTCAAGATTGAGTGTAAGACTTCTAACTCTTACACCGGTGTAAGGATACCCCGCCCCTATATATATAATATGGGGTAAACATTTCTACAGCCACTTTAGATAAGGTTATCTACAGCTATCATTTATAACTATGTGTTCTCGAGAGAACATAATTATAACATTAAAGTTACTTTTTTTCCTTCTCCTCAGTTACTTTTCAGAACTTGTTTGATGACGTGGAGAGAGAAAAAAAAACAACTTTAATGTTATAATCATGTTCTCCCAGGAGAACATAGTTATAAATGGTAGCTGTAGTAATATTTTTTCATATATATATATATATATATATATATATATATATATATACACGTTAATATTTCTCCAACCACTTGAGATAAACTTATATCAAGCTACTCATTTTAACTATGTACTACGGGTAGTACATAGTTAACGTTAAAATTATTTTTTTTCTCTCCTCAGTCACTTTTCAGAACTTGTCTGCTAACGTGGAAAGAGAGAAAAAAGTAAATTTAATATTATAACAATGTACTACTCGTAATGCATAGCTAAAAGGGATAGTTTTGATGAATCAAAGTGATGATGTGGATACAACGTACACTTGATGATTCCACATCAACAACGATTTGATGATAACAAAGAGGAATGATTCAAAGACGAAGCAATATTCAAAAAGCAAATGTGAAAGCATGCACCAAGTCTCAAGCATCAATCCAAGTCCAAAATCTCAAATGATATATTTATTTAGGACTTAAGAAAAATATGTAAAGATGTATAGATACAAAGCATTGCATGAGCTCAAGGTCATTCATCACTCATATATTTCAAAAGCATGCATCCTTAAAAGAAAAATCAAGACAATACGTGATACAAACTTTTCTAGATAATTTCCATAACCAATAACATGCATTACAAGTCATAAAAATCATTTGGAAAGAGAAGAAACTCAGAATTCGTACAAAAAGTATGCTGCCATGAAATATCCGAATATTTCACTTAGAATATTCGGATATCCAATATCCGGATATGGAACAAAAATATCCGGATATGGAACCAAAAATATCCGGATATGTGCCCGATAAATATCCGGATATGTACGGATTACAACGGCTACAAACCGCTAGTTTTCTTATGAGGTGTCATTATAAATACCCACATCAGCTGGGATGAACAATACACGACCCTAGATCATTTATTTGCTAGCCTTTTATTGCTCATTAATGACTTACTTTGATCATTGCATACACTTGAGCTCATCTTTCCTTTGAAGTTATACATCTCTTAGTTCTTCAATTTGTTCAATCTGTACTTTGAGAGTACTTAGCCACTTCTAATCACCTCAATATTACTTCTTGATTTGAGAGGGGAGTGAACCCTATACTTGAGAGGTTACCAAATTCTTAAGTAAATTTGGAGTGAAAAATTGTGAGGCATCAAGAGCCCGAAGTCTTGAAAGATTCTAGAGGTTTGTCAAGCACCCTCAAGCTTGATAGTTAGTGAAAAGAATTGATCGAGCGGCTTCAATCTGGACGTAGGTCACGGTGGTGGTGACCGAACCAGGATACATCTAGTTTGTAATTTCTCTAATCTTTACCTCTTTACTTTATTATTGAAATTGCATCTTTAGATAGTCTTTATTAATTCGCTTGCTTACTTTGTTAATCTCTACACTTGCTCTCACACTTAGATTTTTTCCTTATTAAATCACTTTATTGAAGAAATAGTCTTTAAAATTTCAAAGGAGATACTTTGCGAAAAGATTTTGTAAAACTCAATTCACCCCCCTCTTGAGTATTGAAACCACTTGTCCAACAAGTTTGAGATAAGCTTATCTCAAGTGACTGTAGAAATGTTTTTCTTATATATATATATGGGGTAGGATCCTTTGACACCAGTGTCAAATTTAAAATTAATTTGACCCCTCATCTGAAAGCTGTTAGATCAAAAAAGATCAATGATGTCACATGCTTTCAAATCAGAGTTGTTGATCTTTTTTTATCTAACCGCGCTTTCAGATAAGGTATCAAACTTTAAATTTGACATCAGTGTCAAAGAATCCTATTCATATATATATATGTCAAGATTATTTTATAACGGTATAAGTTATCCCCTTAATCTTAATTATTTATCTAAATATAATTAACGACTCCGATTTATTAGATAGTTAAGCTGTTAGATTTAAGTAAATTAATAGTCAAAATTTAATGTAATATTTTTTATTCTTAAACTACTATAGGAATAGTTGAAATTGGTCCTAAAAATATTTACCAAAAAAAAGAAAAAAGAAATTGGTCCTAAAAATTATGTCATTACTCGTGCTATTGCTGCGCGTTGTGATGGAGTGAAGGACCAAAATATGCCAATGCCATCTTTAAATGCATGCTGGTCCTTTACGTGGAAAAAAAGAATGAGTCTCTATCTCCTCACTCTCTCTCTCTCTCTTTCTCTCTCTCTCTCTTCAGGGCTATATCCGTAATTTCACATCGTTTGTCATTGTAGAGCTTATTATAAATGCAGAAGATAATAGCAGAGACAAAAAAAAAAAACGTTGCTAATGTAAAATTTCTGAATGGAGCAACAGCCACACTGCGCTACCGAAGATGACGTAACCGCCGCAGCCACCAGCGCCGTTTCGAAATCCGATAACCCGCGCGTGGGGACGCGCCACCCTGTCTACCGCGGCGTCCGGAAGCGGCGGTGGGGCAAATGGGTGTCTGAAATTCGGGAGCCACGCAAGAAGTCTCGCATATGGCTCGGTTCCTTCTCGGCGCCGGAGATGGCGGCGAAGGCCTACGACGTCGCCGCCTACTGCCTGAAGGGACGCAAGGCGCAGCTCAATTTCCCCGACGAGGTGCACCACCTTCCGCCGCTGCCTCCGCCGTCAGTCTGCACCGCCAGGGACATTCAGGCGGCGGCTGCCAAGGCGGCTCACATGATGATGAAGGCCGCTTCGCCTGAGAAGAGCAGCATTACTTCCGACGGCGATGGCGACAGCGGCGGCGATGATTTTTGGGGTGAGATAGAGCTGCCGGAGCTCATGAACAGCAACTTGTGGACTTCCTCCGGCGAAATCACGGCGTTTCCGGAGGCTGAGCTTCCGCCGCAACAACCTTTCACGGCGTGCCTATAGTGTGTATTATTATGGAAAACTGTTTTGTGTTTTCATCCTAATAATAATATTATATTTATGATTAGAATTAGTAATTATTTTCACTAATTATTTTTTGCTACAAATTAATCCCGTGAATGCATAGACATGTGTTTTAATATATACTTTATTAATAATTATTACTTTATAATGGTTTCTTATTTTTAATTCCATGCCAGTTTTTAGGTTCCATGTGGTTGATTTATTATAATATGTAGCCTAATAAGCCGCATCATATAGCAGTATAGTAAAGTCTTGAAGCTTTGGCTTTTGATTTCTGAAAGCTAAACCAAACATAATGTTCTTTTAAATTTCAAGTTTGAATCTAATCTCTTATATATTTATCTTTGTTCAGACTTGGAAAGAAGTGGTGCATTTTTTTTGTTTAATTTGTTGAAGTAACTATATGTATGATAAGTAGTCTCATTCAGATCAAGACTTCTCGAAGAGTAATTAAGAGTAGAAAATTATAGAGAGAGAGAGGCAAAGAGAGTGTGTTTGTTTATGCATCTAATTTTTGTCTTAATCATCTAAATGAAAATCTCTCCTTAGCTCTCGCGTGCAAGTCAATGTAACCGAGCAAATTGTTTAAATCCATCTCTTTTTGAGTAATGGGGAATACACATACTTTTTCCATTCACCGCAAGAGTTTTATAGTTTGAAATTTGAATCAACCTCTTGCATGTTTCTTTTTATGGACCTATTTTATTACATTGATACTTACACATTTGTTTCCATTAACCAGGGTTAGGAATTTCATTTTGAGAAGTCAAAGATTATTTTAAGGTTTTAAGGAAACTTTTGAGGGTTGTGCTAGCCCTCCTTTCCTCACTCATTGCATGGGCCTACTTTGACTCTTGTTAGTACCTATATTAAATATCTTCTTAATTAATGTCATTTCTTCGTTTATAAAAATTTTAATTTATGACTTCTTCTCTCAATCTGATCCCCTCAAATGAGAACTGTAGATCTTATTTTTCTCTGTTGGTAATTTACTGTTAGTCAAAACCCAATTAAGCTAAGAAAAATTGAATTCTAGGTAGGTATATATATTTTCTCCATGAAATGGCTAATTTAACACTGAATGATGACCTCCACTAATTAAAGTCAAATTTATATAGCACGTCATTAACTAATTTGTTATAGGGATTTCGTACAGCAATGCATTGATGTTACGTTTGAACTATTGAAGAATCTTACATATATAACATTATTACGGACAATAATAATTAATTATCTGACTTAGACCTATTAAGAAGGATATTGTGCTACTTTGGGGGCATTACGTTGTCTGAGAATCAACGACTATTTGTATTTTTCAGGGAAAAGTGACAGGTAATTGACCTTTTACTCGCCGTTTTCATATCATAATTTGTCTTTAATTCAATATAAGTTAGTGTATCAATGTAACACTCAATCATGATGTTTCTAATTTTAGAACAATGTCGTGAACGTGGTGATTGTTTTGGCCAATCCCCATTCAGAATATTTAACTGTACTGGATCTTTCCTATGGGAAAATTAACCTCAGGGTAAGGAGGAATATTCAATCTTAAGAATATAAAATTTATTTAGAGAAAATGATCATTAAATTTCCCTCAACAAACAAAAGAATTGTTAAAACAATAGTTGTCAATAATAATAATAATTATAAATGAAGGTATATATATGAGATATATTATGTTAGAACGAAAGTTGTAAATAACTAAATGCTTATTATTGAGATTTTTTTTCTTTTTTTGGTAAAACTTATTGAGAAGTTGTTTGTTTTTACTAAGTGATGAATAATAACTAATAAAGTTCTTTTTAATAAAAATATATAAAGTTGGGAATGAAATAAAGAACTATTAATTGTTAACGAGTGATTATTGCTTTGTTTAAAGTATTTTTGTCAATTATGTGGAATATAAAGATCCTTCTTTTTAAATAAATTTTATGTGATCTTTATTAGCAATTTAAACCTTTTATTTCATTGGACATTAAAGATTGCTTATTATCTGTCTTTGGCATTAATTTTTTGTTTGTGTGTCAATTGAGATAAGGTAGGGTATTATAATTGATAAAAATATATTTTATAGCGAAAAATGCTGATTAAATAACAATGTTCTATAGAACAGGTATAAAATAAAAAAAAAATAGATTAGATAGATTATGATAATAAGGTGATGATGGAGTCATGAAAAAAAGATAATTTTATTTGGATTATATATATAAATGAGGGAGTTATCTCACTTTCTTAAAATCCTTCTCGATGAAAATAAAACTAATTTATAGATTTTTCTAATGGAGACATTCAACACCTTCAAGTAATTAAAATTGTTTAGGTGAAAATTGATTTAATGCCACTCCATCTAATAAAGAAGCATCTCAACTTGAAAGATATGGAAAAGGCCAAAATGGAAATACAAACACAATGATATGCAGTAGAATCAGTTTCCAGGGCAGAAATGACCCAGCAAGCATTTAAAACATTGCAATGAAATTGAAAGCCAATACAGAGTAGGAAAAATATAGGTATATAGCAGTAATAATGAATGTCATTTTTAGACCTGTTTAAAGTCATTATTAGAAAAAAGGCATAATTCATAGCAGAAATGTAGTAATTCCACACTCTTCATATAACCCCACTTCCCCTCATTCATTGATCATAAAACTTATATCTCTTGATCCCAAGAGTGGTACACTTGGTAATATTCGATTCCTAAGCGAAGCAACTTGGAACCAGTAATAAAAATCTTTACGAATGGAATTAATCTCATCCAAATTGATGTAGACACCTTGAAATAAAAATTATATATATCCTCATAAAACCAAAATTTTAATTGCTGATTCCATAACAAAAGTTCATTAGCCTCACATTAGAATTATTGTTGTTGTTGTTTTCTTTGAGTAGTCCGCGCCAGTAAAAAGACAGAGGCCTTCTAAGATTCTCTGAAGAATTCCTTATAGCCCATGGGAGAAGATATACTATAGACAAAGACACAATTAAGAAGAGGTTGGAAGAACTCAATCCACCCACTTCTATTAGAAGAAGCAAACAAATGCTTATCAAGCAGAAGGACCACATTGCAACTAGTACCTACAAGTTTAAAGGACATGATTCACCTTGCAACCATAAGATTGTTATAATAATTGTGAAGGTTCTAAAATGCACTTGTGGATCTTTATGCGCCGTGAATGCATTTTAACCTCCTTACGTACCTTTCAAGGTCAAACCTGCCACTAATGTGTTTGTACTGGTATAAATAATACACCGCAACTTCCAAAGAAGGAAAACTGAAACACCAAGATGTGACAAGATCGACTTGCCTACCCATTATAGTAAGAAAACAAAAAAGAGAACTCATCCACCACAAACCCCCACTCCATTTCAATTTCCAATTATCCTTTCAAATAGTCCTTCCCAGTGTTTTTTTTTTTTTTTTTCACAAATGTCAGTAAGATAACAGTTTCATCACTATTAAGCTTGATGTTAGCTATTGAGACCCCTCACTGTCAGTGGGTGATTGATTCTTTATATAAAAGGTAAGAGCACAATTTGCTTTGGTTGCAGGAAAAAGATTGCATGTGTTCTGGTGAGGTGACTATATGCTATTTTTTTTAAAGAAAATTACTATTCTAGCCCATAATCAGTCACCAACACAAGTTTTCATCTACAGCATGCAAGAATCATAAAGTTCTAACCCCCGAAGTTACTTTCAGTTGGCAACTGACTGTCCAAATATTTGCTTGGTTCAAATCTTGATCAAAGTAAATTCTTAAAATTCTTTGAGGATTAAAGAGAAATTGTCTCTCCTTCGAGGAGGAGTTAGTCTCACCCTTCCTCGAGTGAAACTAACAGTGGTCTAATGCACCATTTGTCTTAATAAAAAACTAGTTTCATAAGCCGTATTCCGAAAACAAGATGGCAAAAAAGATTGTGCGGAAATATTTACAAGTTATCTAAAAATAAAAAATCATTTTATCCCCTCATTTTTAGGACAGGCCACTCAAATTGATAAATAGATACCTCCAATATCTCAGCACAAAGTCCAAAATATATGTATTGTCCCTTATCTCAGTTATTTCATTATTTGGGGCGTTTGTTTTCTTCCTTCTTATGAATGAATAATAGAACACTGTCATACACAAAATACTTTGCAGTAGTTGTCTTCCATTCTTGAAGAAGAAGAAAAAATCCGGTGCACAAACCTTATCCTTATATTTTTCAGTGACCTTCTGGCCTTCTGTTGTCACTTTTATGTAAATGTTATATATATATATATGGTGCCTTTTTCTACAGTAACTGTAACTGCACACCTTTATTTGATGTGGCAGACACATAAAAATGAGTCTCACTGATCCTGGCTTTATATAATGCTGCTGCAAAAGTTTTTTTGTACAGAGTTACAGGAAAGCTATACAACTCATATATATATATATATATAGGAATATCCATTTACACTTTTTTTTAACAAATTACACTAAGTATTACTTAGTATAGTTTATAAGAATGTAAACAAAAAGTTTGTAAATATAACATTCTTCATATATATATATATATATATATATATATATATATATATATATGGGAAAAACTATTCTTATGTCACATGACATAAGTTTTCTTTCCTACACACTCTTCGATAATTGTGTCACTTTTTTTTTCTTTTTTCTTTTTTCAGGTGGTGGAGCCCACTGGTTTGTCTCTATGACATGAGATAATTATCTCCTTTAACATGAGATTAATAAAACCCTAATATATATATACATAGAGAGGTATGATCCTTTGACACCGGTGTCAAATTTGAAGTTTGACATCTCCTCTGAGAGCAGTTAGATTAAAAAAGATCAACGGCTCTGATTTGTAAGCATGTGACACCATTGATCTTTTTTTATCTAATGACTCTCATATGAGATGTCAAATTTCAAATTTGACACTAGTGTCAAAGGATCATGTATCATATATATATATATATATATATATATATATTTGCCATTTGGTGCTAATTAAAAGTCTTCATCCAAATGTTGAAATGTGGAGAAAGAGTGCTCCTTGAACAATTCCACTTCAAGAATTAAGGCAGGAACATAGTATGAACAATTTTTATGGTAAAAGCTTAAGCAACAGGAAACAGGAAACGCGATTGCAGAGTGGTTTTGTAGAGTTTGAGACAGAAACATACTAATGAGCAGAATGGTGAAAACTGAGCATTTTGAACTGCTACGGAACTGAATAACATTGTGTCAACTGTCAAAGGAAGAGAAAAATTCAAAACACGTTTATTTTGTACGGGGAAATGTGGTAGTATTCATTGTCAGAACCGTGACTTGTCTATAACAACAGTTTTGGAAGCCAACGAAGGGGACGAAGAGCGGCAAGTGGGTGGCGTATGAGACAGAACACAATTTTGTTTGGTAATATAAGTACAAACATTGTATGCTCACTTAGTCACCATAAAATGGGACCAGCCTATTCTCCCATAGAGAGCATCACGTGTAAGTAAAAATTAAATGACGAGATTATATGATTCATGTTGAAAATACAAGAATTCATATTTGTCAGAAATGAATTCATTGATAATCATATAAATAGAAAAACCTATAAATTTAATATTTTAAAATTTTGGGTTCGGACGTAGTGTTATTAATTTATCTTTGCTTTGTACCTCATGAAATGAAATTTATCTTTTTCAAATCTATTGTTATTAATTTTTCCAATAACAATGCTCATGTTAATAGTTCCCTTCTCTTCTTCATCTTATCAGTTTTACATGAATTATGCATATATAATCTCATATAGTGTAACTTGGAATAAGAGTATCAGTGGCATTAAATTGCCAGAATATTATACACGTTTTTTTTTTTTTCTTTTGTAGATTTACATGTTTTTAGTTTTCCTATGCTTGATATTCCTGTATCTGAAATTTCAAGTGCTGTAATGCCGTTTGTATAAATTTTTTTTTTTTGTTATAGTGTTGTTTCATACCTCTGGTACCGTACAAGATGCATTATACGCTTATGGAGAGAAACAATAGGATCATGCTCTTTCTTTACAATTGCTCCCAAAGTTTCAAGGCGAACTGAATCAAATGGAACTGAACTATAAATTTCAAAATCAATTTTAAGAATCGAATTAATTTTATAAATTAATTCAAAAAATTAAATCGATTCAGAATCGATTTGTATATCCGAACGATTCTGAATCTGCTCGGAACCGATTATAAATCAATTTATCATGAACCGATTTCAAATTGGTTCGGGAAAAATAAAATCAATTCAAATTAAATGAAACAATTTGGTTCAAGGAACCAAATTAATTTAAACGCATTCAATTCGGCTGAGGAAAACAAAACAAAAAACACTTCGCATCACCGTTCCCCTTAATTGCCATATTGGAAGCTTAGGATGGATACCACTAGCACATCTTGGGTACTACAAAGGCATCAAAAATTGAGAGTGTGATATTGACTTTATATTACGTATTACTTTTAGTACATAGTATAAAATATAAGAGTTATTTTTTATTTCTTTTTTTATTATAATTATAGTTGACATGGCGCACTTCTATTCACTAAATCTATCTATTCCAGTAGAATATTAGATTTTTCGGTATACCACATGAACATGCTATGGAACGTAGAAATAGTACCATTATTCCATTATCAATGTGTTGTCAAACCCAAAAATTTTCCCAGTCACTTGGCAAAAAAAAGCCCAACCCGTTTCTATTTGTTATGTTTCCTTGGGTTTGTCTAATCCAAGCCTGTTATTATAATGGGCTCTAATATGAAATTGTTATACCCAATCTATCATAAACCACCGCGTCTATTTTTATCTTTGTTTTTTAAATTTTGTTTATGAAGAACTTTTATTTTATTTTATTTATAGGGAATTGTTTTCTTATTTAACATGAGATAAACTTATTTTCCTACACTCACATATTGAGTGGTGGGACCCATTTTGTTACAAGACGCGGACTTGTAAGAATGAAAAGAGAAATCAATGATTCACTATTTGCAAAAAAGTGAGTGTTACAGTAACTAACTGGTGTCTTTATATCCTAATGACACCTTGTCCCTTACGTGTCCTTGTTACAGACGGTTACACGGCCACTTGTATACCAATAAGCCTATCAGAATAGTAACTACCTTTCTATACACAATTTGGGCTACAACAATTAATACCTATCAGAATAGTAACTAACTATCTATTTTCACATTGGGCTTCAACAATTATTGTACATGGTCAATGGCCCAAGAAGGAAAACCCTTAATCCTGCAAGGTCTCCCTTTAGATGTTGTGCAACTCGTATCAACAGCCCTCTCTTCAACAGCCACCTTGTCCTCAAGGTGTGGATAAATGTGACACAATTCCTTAGCATTTTCCCAAGAAGCATCTTCCGGTACTGAAGCCGACCATTGCACCAAATATTGGAGTTCTACTTCCCCGCGTGATGTATGTTGTCTGGATGCCAAAATAGCAACAGGTACTTGTAAAGGCTTGCTGTCCACACTCCTCTCTGGTAGAGGTTCATGACTGATATCTGAAGAACCATGAAATGGTTTCAATAATGAGACATGAAATACATGATGTATTAAACTACCCTCTGGTAATGTAATCTTATAGGCTACCGAACTAATCACTTGTTCCACAATAAAAGGGCCAAAATATCTTTTTGCCAACTTGTGATGGGCTCTTCTAGCAACAGAAAGCTGCCGATAAGGTTGCAGTTTAATGAGAACCTTGTCACCGACATTAAACACTCTTTCTTGACGATGATGATCAGCCTTATCCTTCATCCGCTGTTGTGCTCTCTGCAACTGCATTTTAAGTTCATTTAAAACTTGTTCTCTGTCGTATAACATGGTGTCAACAGCTTCCAGCTTCACATTCTCCTTATTATATTGGGGAATTAATGTAGGACACTTCCCATATACAGCTTGAAAAGGAGACATATTTATAGAAGAATGGACGGAAGTGTTATAATGGAGTTCAGCCCATCCCAAGAAGTGAAACCAGCGGCTGTTTTGATCATGACAAAAAGCACGTAAATATTGCTCGAGATATCTATTGGTCACCTCCGATTGGCCATCGGATTGCGGATGATATGAAGATGCAGCATGTAATTTGGTACCACTTAATTGAAAAAGTTGGCGCCAAAACTTGCTCATAAACACCGGATCTCTATCCGATACCAAAGACTTAGGAAACCCATGCAATTTAACAACCATGTCACAAAATAGGCGAGCCACAATTGCTGTTGTATAGTGTGAATGTAATGGTCCAAAATGAGCATACTTGGATAAACGATCCACTACAACTAATATAGTAGAATAGCCATAGGACAAAGGCAGAGCAGTGATGAAATCTAAAGTTAAATCATCAAATATAATATTAGGAATAGGTAATGGTTGTAATAAACCAAAAGGAACCTGAGTAGGGTTTTTAATCTGTTGGCAGATTATGCACTCCTTAATAAATTGTTCCACATCTTTGCGCATAGACTTCCAAGTGAAAGAAGTTGACAATCGGAGAAACGTACGCTGAATTCCAGCATGTCCTCCAAGAGGAGTGCAATGAGCTTCGGTCAACAACACTTCCTTTAAGGCTGATTTGGATCCCAACAGGCATCTATTTTTATGGAATAGCATGCCATCTTTCCTAAACAGTGCTGGATCAGAATTGGACCCATCATCTAAGCCTTGGTGAATTGCCAATAATTCTGGATCAGTAAGATTTTCTGATTTAATCTAAAGCCAAATATCCAGTGTAGGTTCAGAGCGCAGAGCACAACAAACAGCCACTTCGTCATCTGGAAATTGTCTAGAAAGTGCATCTGTTACCATATTGGATGCCCCAGATTTGTACTCAATGGTAAAATTATATCCCATCAATTTGTATACATATTTTTGCTGATCCGCTGTTTGAATATTTTGCTTCAATAATTCCCTCAGGCTCTGATGATCTGTTTTGATAACAAAATGAGACCCCAACAAATAGTGCTTCCACCTTTTGATAGCTTCAGTGATGGCATAGAGCTCCCTAACATAAGCTGAAGATGCAGCCATTCTGGGACCTAGTTTCTTGCTAAAAAAAGATACTGGTTTCCCCCCTTGCAAAAGAACAGCACCCACCCCCACATTAGAAGCATCAGACTCAACTATAAAAGGAGAAGTAAAATCTGGTAAACACAAGATTGGTGTGGAAGACATGGCAACCTTAAGTGATTGAAACGCAGCTGTTGCCTCTGGACACCAATGGAACTTGTCTTTTTTTAGTAACTATGTCAATGGATGAGCCAATGAAGCATACCATTTAACAAAACGCCTATAATAGCCCGTAAGACCCAAAAAGGCACGTAGTTGTTTAATGGACCGAGGAATAGGCCACTCTAGCATTGCTGAAATTTTTTTGTAATCTGCCTTAACACCTTCCGCAGTAACCAGATGACCCAAGTAAGATATCTCATTGACCCCAAATTCACATTTGCTTGATTTGACAAAAAATGAATTGTCCAGTAAACATTTCAGAGCTGTTGCCAAATGTAAGACATGAGTTTCCAAAGAGGGGCTGTAGATGAGCACTTCATAAAAAAAAACAACAATGAACTTCCGAAGAAATGGACGAAAAATCCCATTCATAGCCGATTGGAATGTGGCAGGTGCATTTGTCAACCCAAAGGGCATGACTTTGAACTCATATTGGCCTTCATGTGTCCTAAATGCAGTCTTGTGAATGTCCTCTGGCTTCATTCTTATTTGATGGTAACCTGATCTCAAATCCAGCTTGCTAAAAATCCTAGCCCCAAACAATTCATCCAACAATTCATCGATAGTAGGAATGGGGAGAGCATCCTTAATGGTTAAAGCATTCAAGGCTCTGTAATCCACACACATTCGCCATGTGTTATCATGCTTTTTGACCAACAAAACTGGGGAAGAAAAAGCACTGTGACTGTGCTGAATCCATCCAGCTTCTAACAACTCTGAAACCTGCCTTTCAATTTCAGTCTTTTGATGGTGTGGATACCTATAAGGTTTCATCTTAACAGGTTTTGATTCATCCACCAACTGAATAGCATGTGGTCTTCCACGAAAAGGAGGTAAGGATTAAGGCAGTGCAAAAACTTGTTGATAACAGACTAACACATCCCACAAAATTACAGGAACTTTATCTTTAAAAAATAAAAGTTCAGAATGCACCTCATTTGATTGTGATGCACAAGGTTGGACAGCAAGTGTGTTACAGTTTTCTTTGAAATTCTCCAGTTCGAGTTTGTGTGGAGGAATAACTCCTTGCAACCTTATCAATGCACCTTCCCAACTAAATTCCATGGAAAGCTCTGCATAGTTGTGAGTAACACGACCTAAAGAAACCAGCCACTGCATCCCCAGAATAATACTCATGTCACACAATTCCACCACATACAAGTCAGTTATAAACTGATGACCCTGAATCAGTAACGGAACCTGCACACATTTTTTTCACACTGTAAAAATTCCCCATTACCCATAAAGACCCGCATCCTTGTTGCTTGGACCATAGGTAAATTTAATTCCTCCACCAAGCTTCTACTGATGAAACTGTGAGAGCTTCCTGAATCCACCAACACCTGAATCTCCCTCTCACGAACCATAGCCAACAGAATTAATGACTTAGCATCCACATTACCTGACAAAGAATGTAATGTGGCATCCCCTTTTGCAACACTAGACTCCCCCTTCCGCCAAATGTTTTCCTCCTCAATCTCCTCTTCAGAATCCTTTGGATCAGCTATCATTATTGACATTTTGGCTGGGCAACGGTGTTTAGAGTTCCACTTCTCATCACAAGTATAACACAGCCCCAAATCCCTTCTCTTATGTAAATACTCGGTTGACAACTTCTTCACAGGTAAAGAATTGGAGTTAGATGTTGATGCTAATGAGACAGAAGGCTGAATAGACTTGTCAACTGTTGCCTTCTCTGTTGTTGTTCCCATTGATTTGGAATACCCAAAATTTTTCTTTTGATGCCCCGTAAAAGAAGAACGCAGTTCCCCATGGTGATGATCAAAAGCTATAGCTAATTGCATAGCTTGATGCAAAGAATTTGGCCAACACAATTGGATAGCTCCTTGAAGATCTGCTTGCAAGCCAGATATAAAGAAAACCATCAACATCTCATCGCTGATGTCAGAAACTTGGTTCATCAATTTCTGAAATTCAGCCATATAATCTTGTAAAGAGCCTGTTTGAACAAGCTTAGACAATATTCCCCGCACATCCTTGTAATTGGATGGACCAAACCTTTCACGAAGAGCACAAACAAATTCCTCCCAAGAATTTATTTTTCCACTTCGAAAAACCCACTGATACTAATCAGCTGCGACTCCCTCCATGCGTAAACCAGCCAATTCCACTTTCAATTGATCTGGAACTTGCTGAATTCGAAAAAATAAATCAGCTTTAAAGATCCATGTATTTGGTTCTTTACCTTCGAATTTGGGTATTTCCGTCTTCACATATTTGAGGACTGCCCTAGAATCCTCCATGCCTGAACCCGAAAGCTGAACACCCTTGTGTGGATGAACAATGGATTCCGATGAGTGGGTCCCCGTTTGTGGCCTAGATCCCTAAACAAAAGTTTCCCGCAAGCAGGATTCCAGCGACTGAAAACGAGATTCCATCTCCTGAAATCGCGAACCCATCGTCTCCAAGATCTGTTCGAACCGCTTGTCATTTTTCTCACAATGCTGTGAGAATTCCTCGGCTAATTCCTGCACATGCATGGCGGATACAGTGAATTCACTAGAATGGAAGCACCAGTTGTTACAAGACGCATACTTGTAAGAATGAAAAGAGAAATCAATGATTCATTATTTACAAAAAAATGAGTGTTACAGTAACTAACTGGTGTCTTTATATCCTAATGACATCTTGTCCCTTACGTGTCCTTATTACAGACGATTACATGGCCACTTGTATACCAATAAGCCTATCAGAATAGTAACTACCTTTCTATACACAATTTGGGCTACAACAATTAATACCTATCAGAATAGTAACTAACTATCTATTTTCACATTGGGCTTCAACAATTATTGTACATGGTCAATGGCCCAAGAAGGAAAACCCTTAATCCTGCAAGGTCTCCCTTTAGATGTTGTGCAACTCGTATCACATTTATACTTTTTCTCTCTTCTCTATTCTCTCTTCTCTCTCTTATATATGTGAGTGTAGGAAAATGAGTTTATCTCATGTTAAATGAGATAAACAATTCCCTTTATTTATTTGGGAGATATTTCAATTGCTTCATCACTTCGCGACTAGTCTGATTTGGGGCGAGTCTCGGGATTAAGGCTTTAAACTCATCTCAAAGATGATACTAGAGAAGATCGAATGGACACTCTCATCCCCACATACTTAGTATCCCGTTAATTGAACTACCATTTGGTGTTTTATCTTTTATTTTGTTAAACTACAGTACTATACTACTATGTTGCACCGACACCGATACGAGATATGACACGACACGACATTCCGACACGTTAATTCTAAAAAATATTAGATTTCGACACGTTAGGACACGTTTTGATATTAACTAACTTTTTTAATATATGTACTGTATACTATATTTAATATTCAATAATTTAATAAAAAAGTGAAGCTAGACTTATAATACCAATCAATTTTACAAAAAAACATAAGATATCCTAAAGATTTATATTAAACTCAATAAAATGGTAATCGTAATCCAACGAATCTAATAGTTTGTACTAAAAACGCAACGCAACGCAACATTTGAATTCTTTTTTGAGTCTCTGAAATGCGTGTTGGAGTGTCGGAGTATCAGGAAAAATCAAAAAGTGTCGGACACGACACGTCGAGATTTTTGAAGTGTTGATGCTTCATAGCTCTACTATTCTTCGAGGTAAGTTGTTAAATGGCCGTCTAAGTTTTAATTTCTTTTAAATTATTTGTTACTTTAAAAATTGTGAAATTAAAAAAATATTAATTATTTTAGTTTTTTAGTCTCTTAATATTTTCATTGAGTTGAATGATAAAAAAATAGAATAAAAGGATAATATAGTCTAGTATAATTATTTCTGGAAAAAAAATCAAGGGAATTTAATGACATTTTTTAATCTTTGTGTAAAATCTTACACGAAAGTTATTTTATAATAGAGATAGTATTTTATACCATGAAATAAGCTATAGTATTAAAATTGTAATCAGAGTGAGAGACAGTGATTGCCTACAAAGCTGATGTGACACAAGGCATAGTATAATATTTTTCTTATCATGGGATGGGAGCATATAAAATTATCTCTTATGACTGAGTTTAACTTGGTTAGAACTTAATCCAATATTTAATATGATTAACTTTTTAAATTTGAAGTTGATCTAATTATAACATGACTAATTATTGATGACTAAACTATTTAATTTTAAAAGTTCAAAACTAGAACTAAAGAATATTTTATTATATATTCCGAGATATATTATATTAATATAAAAGTATTACCGTATTTTATAATAAGCATTAATTTAAGTAAGAAAGTCTTACAACTTATTAATTTAAAAATAGGGATAGGATATTGTAACAATCAATTAGTGTTAGTTTTTTTTGACCCTTTTATCCTTTATTAATTAATTAATAAGTATTTTTCCCCTTATTCAAAATTATCTATCAATCTGTCCGTCTTTAATCGATTAACTTGAAGACTTAATCGATTAAATGGTCAAAACAGGTAAAAATGGTTAAATCGAGATTTAATCGATTAAATCTTCAAGTTAATCGATTAAATCTCCCAACAGGCAATAAAGGTCAAATCTCCTCCATAAACAAAAGCAGATTTCATGCATATGAAGCAAATCAACAATCATAGATAACAAACAAACAAAGAAACCAACAAAAGAAAAACGATTATTGGAAACTGGATTGATTTACATGAATTGATTTTGTTACTTTCCTTTTGACATAGTACGCCAACCTATTAGGTTTTAAAATATGCTAAACAAGCAAATCAAATAAACAAAAAAAAATCGCCGAGTACGCCAACCTCAAGCTGCCACGCACCCTCTTGGATCTTCGCCTTCTCAAGTACTTTCCTTTCTTACCTATTAGGTTTTAATGATTATACGATTCTTTTGTTCCTGAAAATTTTATTTTTATTTTTTTAAAATATGAAATACTTTCAGTTCTTTGAGAGAATTTGAGTTCCAATGTATTGGTTGATGGTTAAAATCTATCTGTAGTAGTTACAATGTTTTTTTTTTGTCTTGTTTTTGCATAGATAAGCAAATGCAAACATTGTTAATGGTTTGACTTAGCAATAGCACGAAAAGAAAAACAATTCTTGGAAACTGGATTGATTTACATGAATAGGGCTGGCTCCATTTCTACCTCTCACATGAAAACCTTGCTTATTACATGAAAAACAGCACAAAGTGATCCTATTGTCAACATCGGAACGATGACAGCGATCAAGGCGAACAACGAACCCTTCCTGTCTTGCATATTCATCATAAAAATACTTAGCAGAATCTTCAATCAGTTTTTTGTGTTTGTCTCATTCAATCAATACTTTCACGCTCATTTGAGATATTTAATCGGACTTTTTGACCTTTTTATCCCTCATTAATTAATTAACAATCATTTTGCCCCTTACCCAGAACTATCTACAAATCTGCCCCTCTTTAATCGATTAACTTGATTATTTAATCGATTAAATGGTCAAAATAGTTAAAAATGGTTGACTCGAAATTTAATCGATTAAACCTCTCAAGATAACACTCGAATTTCGTTTTCGAGTTCGTTGCGGCTAAGATCAACATAAGTTAACAACTTGCATTGACTGATCTCTGAGGCAACAGGACCCGAGAGTTTGTTGTGGCTAAAATCAATCTTTGAGAGTTATTGTAACCTACCAATCTGAGGGGGGATTGGACCCGAGAACCTGTTGCCATTAAGAAGGAGCTTTTGCATGCTGGAGAAGTTACCAATCGAAGGAGGCAAAGGCCCATAAAGTTGGTTGTTGGAGACAGTAATCTGACCAAGATTCAGAGAAAAAGCATCAGCTTCAGGAAACTGGCCAGAGAGATAATTGTCCTGAAGATCAACCTGGGTGAGTTGAGGAAGTCCAAAAAGGCCTTTCGGAATGGAGCCATTGAAAAAATTGTCACCCATTCGAATTTGTTCCAGAGATTGGCACCTACCAAGGGATTCAGGGATTGGACCAAAGAGGAAGTTCTCCAAAGCTAATGAGCCTGCATAGGTGAGGTGGAAGAGTCCCAGTTAACTTGTTTGAAGAAAGATAAAGACTAATGAGCCTATCGTTCTTCCCCAAACTCTCAGGAATGCTCTCTGTGAAGTTGTTCTACCGCAGTTGAACCACCACCTCCGAAAACGAAATTCGAGTGTTATCTTGGGAGATTTAATCGATTAAGAGGGAGATTTAATCGATTAAATCTTGAGTCAAACCATTTCTACCTAATTTGACCATTTAATCGATTAAATATTCAAGTTAATCGATTAAAGAGGAGCAGATTGGTAGATAGTTCTGGATAAGGGGCAAAATGATTGTTAATTAATTAATAAGGGACAAAAGGGTCAAAAAGCCTATTTAATTGATTAAATATAAGTGTTAATCGATTAAATCAATTAAAAGAGATATTTAATCGATTAAATCTCGAGTCAACCATTTTTGCTTGTTTTGACCATTTAATCGATTAAAGAAGGACATATTGGTAGATAGTTTTGGATAAGGAGCAAAATTGTTATTAATTAATTAATGAAGGGCAAAAGGGTCAAAGAGCCATTAGTGTTACTACCAATCAATTTCACCGTTAGATCGATTATGTGGATCCAACGGTTATATTTATTTCCATATTTGTATGGTTATGATTTTTCATATTTTATGTGAAAGCATTAAATATGAGAAATCATAACTATACAAAGGTAAAAATAAATACAAAGCATTAAATATGAGGAATCATAATCATACAAAGATGGAAATAAATATAACTGTTTGATCAACATAATCGATCTAACGGTGAAATTGATTGGTAGTAACATTGATAGTAACACTAATTAATTGTTACAATATCCTTTTCCTTAAAAATATTATAAATATTTAAATTTTAAATAATATCAATTTAGAACGAAGCGACGTGAAAACACCGAATCTATTTTTCATAACTCAAAGTAAGTATGATTAACTTAAACAAAATTGAGTTATTAGAAAGAAAAAAAAATCAAGAAAAAGAGTTATTGGCCAATTTGAATATTGAGATACTCTGTTTAATACTTCCTTTTAAACACATTGCAAGTGGCTCTGCCAGTTCTAATTAGAATCTTAAAGAGAAATATATTTTTCATGGGGTAATTTTGTCTCGTGTAATATATAAAAAATAGATGAATATTTTTTTTCTCTCTTTTCTTCGTAGTAGATTTCACTCACTTTTTATGTATTGTATTAGGATATATTTTCCATAGGATAAATTTTCTAAGGAAGAATATATATATATATATATATATATATATATATATATATATATATATGAGGTAGGATCTTTTGACACCGGTATTAAATTTGAAATTTGACACCTCATCTGAGAGCCGTTTGATCAAAAAAGATCAATGACTCTGATTTGTAAGCATGTGATACCATTGATCTTTTTTAATCAAACGGCTCTGAGATGAGGTGTCAAATTTCAAATTTAACACTGGTGTCAAAGGATCCTACCTCTATATATATATATATATATATATATATATATATATATATATATTTATTTATTTAATTCAATTTAAAGTGTACCTAATAGACTTAAACAAATTAATAGATCTAAATTAAAAAATTTACTTTTTAAATATAGATCCAATCATATTTATAATTTAAACTTACATAAAACTAAGGGGTTTGTATTTGTCATTTAACATTACACAACAAACTTTCCTACACAGATAACATTTTGTGAGACACACTCCTTTTGAAGAAAAAAAAAAATTAGAGCATGCAAAACGAATCTCTATAACATTAAAGACTCACTTCTCTTACAATATAACTCTGATACAGGCTAGACTGTAAACTATTTTTTAAGGTGAAGTCTAGCTCGTAAGCCTATAAACCCTTTGGTTTTTTGCCATTCTCTAATCTCATTTCATTTGAAAAGCGGATTTTCGAAAACATAAACCCTAGCCACTATGGAATGGAACCCTCAGACTGTCCAATTTCTCTCAGAATGCTTCCTCCACACTCTCTCTCCGGCGCCGGAACCTCGCCGCCGAGCCGAATCCTCCCTCGCCGAGGCTGCCGACCGCCCATACTTCGCCCTCACTGTTCTCCGCCTTGTCGCCGAGCCATCAATCGACGAGCAGATACGCCTAGCCGCCTCCGTCAACTTCAAGAACCACCTCCGCCTCTGGTGGACGAGATCAAATGATGAGGAGGAGATCAAATCCCGCATCCTTGAACCCGAGAAGGAGCAGATCAAATCCCTAATCGTCCCACTCATGCTCTCCGCTACTCCCAAGATCCAATCGCAGCTCAGCGAAGCCCTAGCCGTTATCGGAAACCACGATTTCCCCAAATCGTGGCCCACTTTGCTCCCCGAACTCGTCTCCAGTCTTCAGAAAGCGTCTCAGGTCTCCGATTACGCCTCCATTAACGGTATTCTCGGCACTGCTGACTCTATTTTCAAGAAATTTCGATTCCAGTACAAAAGCGAGAGTCTCTTTCTTGATTTGAAGTACTGTCTAGACAATTTCGCTGCTCCTTTGCTCGAAATTTTCCTCAAAACCGCGTCGTTGATCGACGCTTCAGCCGCATCGGCCGCAAACCTGCGACCCCTATTCGAGTCGCAGAAGCTTTGCTGTAGGATATTTTACTCGTTGAATTTTCAAGAGCTCCCTGAGTTCTTCGAGGATCATATGAAAGAGTGGATGGGAGAGTTTCGGAAATACCTTACCACTAGTTATCCTGCTCTTGAGAGCAGTGGTCCTGATGGTGTTGCGCTTGTCGATGAGCTTAGGGCTGCGGTTTGTGAGAATATTAATCTTTACATTGAAAAGAATGAGGAGGAGTTTCAGGGGTATTTGAATGATTTTGCACTTGCTGTGTGGACTTTGCTGGGGAATGTATCCCAGTCATCTAGCCGTGATCAGCTTGCTATCACCGCGATTAAGTTTCTGACCACGGTTAGCACCAGTGTTCACCATACTCTGTTTGCTAGCGAAGGGGTTATACCACAAATTTGTCAGTGCATTGTGATCCCGAATGTTAGGTTGAGGGAAGAAGATGAGGAACTGTTTGAAATTAATTATATTGAGTTTATTAGGAGGGATATGGAAGGTAGTGATCTTGATACTAGGAGGAGGATTGCTTGTGAGCTACTTAAGGGTATAGCAACACATTACGGAGATGCTGTCAGAAGCATTGTTTCTGCACAAGTGCAAAGTTTATTAAGTTCGTTTGCTGCAAATCCAGGGGCAAATTGGAAGGACAAGGATTGTGCTATATACTTGGTAGTCTCTCTTGCAACCAAGAAGGCTGGAGCCAATTATGTCTCTACGGAACTTGTTGATGTTCAAAACTTTTTTGAATCTGTCATTGTCCCTGAGCTGCAAAGTTCAGATGTTAATGGGTATCCTATGCTCAAGGCAGGTGCGCTCAAATTTTTTACCATGTTCCGGACTCAAATATCGAAGCATGTCGTATTGAAGTTTTTCCCAGATTTGGTTCGTTTCCTTGCTGCCGAATCGAATGTTGTTCATTCTTATGCTGCAAGTTGTATTGAAAAACTCTTGTTGGTAAAGGATGAGGGGGGTAGAGCTCGTTATACTTCGGCAGATATCAATCCATTTTTTGCAATGCTGATGAACAGTCTTTTCAATGCCTTGAAGCTCCCAGAGTCTGAAGAAAATCAATATGTAATGAAATGTATTATGAGGGTTCTTGGGGTTGCAGATATATCTGTTGATGTTGCGCGAGTTGGCATTGAGGGGTTGGGCTCCCTTCTTGCAGAAGTTTGCAAAAACCCAAAAAATCCCATCTTCAATCACTATCTCTTTGAGTCGGTGGCCATTCTTGTGAGGCGGGCTTGTGAGAGGGACTTATCTCTTGTGTCCGTCTTTGAAGCAAGCCTTTTTCCTAGGCTTGAAATAATATTGACCAATGATGTAACTGAGTTTTTCCCATACACATTTCAGTTGCTTGCTCAGCTTGTTGAGTTGAACAGGCCACCCATCCCACCAATCTACATGCAGATATTTGAGATTCTTTTGTCGCCTGATTCGTGGAAAAGAGCCCCAAATGTTCCTGCCCTTGTGCGTCTACTCCAGGCCTTCCTTCAAAAGGCATCGAATGAGATCAGCCAAGGGGATAGACTGACCAAAGTGCTTGGCATATTTGACTCACTAATACAATCTTCAAGCTCATCCGAACAAGGATTTTACGTGCTTAACACTGTCATTGAAAGTCTTGAGTACGATGTTATCAAACCTTATATTTCTCACATTTGGGCTGCCCTTTTTAGAGAGCTACAGAGAAGGCGGACAGTAAAGCTCATCAAGTCTCTCTTGATATTTATGTCACTCTTTCTGATTAAACACGGTTCTTCAAATGTTGTTGATACTATGAACAGTGTTCAGTCTGGTATATTTGTTGTGATTCTGAATCAATTTTGGATTCCGAATCTTAAACTAATCACTGGAGCTATAGAGCTCAAGTTGACTGCAGTTGCTTCAACCAGACTCATCTGTGAGTCTGCAGTCCTTTTAGATCCGGCTGTTTCTGTGTCCTGGGGTAAGATGGTGGACAGCATCGTCACACTACTTTCCCGGCCAGAAGAGGATAGGGTTGTGGAGGAACCTGACATGCCAGATATTACAGAAAATGTGGGTTATACTGCCACCTTTGTCCGTCTTTACAATGCTGGAAAGAAAGAAGAAGATCCACTTAAAGATATAAGAGATCCCAAGGAATTTTTTGTTGCTTCATTGTCCCGACTTTCTGCACTTTCCCCTGGGAGGTATCCTAAGGTCATCAGTGAAAATGTTGATCCTGTGAATCAAGCAGCATTGCTTCAGCTTTGCAACACTTATAATCTCTCAATAGTTTGAGCGAGAGTAAGAAGGTCTTGAGTTACTTTCTCCTTTTTTTATTATGCTTATTGGGTTTTTGTCAATGTCTTTTCCTTAATTTACAATTGAGATATGGGCCTAGTGGATGAGGGGCGCCACTACCTTAATTCAACACAAGATATTGTTTCCAAATGTTAAATATTATGGATGCATGGTTGATCTTTTAAGTCGTCAAAGGTTTGCTTGAAGAAGCATAGGAATCTGATGTTGCTACTTGGTACATTGAAAATACAAATGGATGGGGAACACACCTGGTTCATGAGGTCCTGTCGGGTGATAAGACACTCTCTCCCTCATATAAATGATATCCAGCATACGTTAGATCTAATGGTTGAAAAATTATGGATTGAGGGCTTCTGGCCCATGCCGTGTAGGGCCAACCTGTATAGTCCTAACTCACTTGAAGTCAGCCCACATATGATGTGGGCCTTTTGACCTGGGCTTATATGGATTAAAATTGGGTGGGTGGGCTTATCCATACGAAGAGTCCTAATCACAATGTTCTATTTGTTCATATATTATGCACGAAGCTAGCTAATCATCTCGCGGAAGAGCTGTAATTTGCAAAAGATAAATATAAACACCAAAAGGAGGTGTATTTATGTACATAGTAGATGCAAAATCAAATCCTAAATGAAAACTCAAATTAAAATATAATAACATATAAAAATAAGATAAAATTTTAAATTTTTCATTAGTAGAAACAAATTATTAAATTAATATGCTTATTCATTTTAATTTGAACTCTATTGCATCTTCTAGTACTAAAAGACAAATGTCATATTTAAATAGACATTGTCTTCCTTTTTTTTTAATACCCACACATTATATTTATTGCATGTTCATGGAAAACTTACGAGTTTAAATGTTTTATATTATTTTTTTGGCACAAATATAAGTAACATGAGTTAGTCGCAATTCCATTTTTTTAATTATAAAGAATTAAAAGGGTTTATTTTAGTGTTAAGATAACTTCAAATACAAATTATTTGAAATATGTCAAATTTAAATATCCCTGGCTGTGAAGAATGTATACCTCTTTTTTTTCTTTTTTCTTTTGAAAACAATGTACACCTCTTTTTCATGAATGAATGAATGAAGTTTCCTATCTTTGGAGGATTTTTACACTCCAAAGAACGGGTCGTATCTAACACGGCGGAACAATTACCAATATGTGAGCGAGTCAAATTTTGTTGTATTATTATCCTATCTATGTTTGTGTTAGTGTCCATGCTTCTAGGATTCAAAGTCATAAAATATTAATGATATGTTGTTACATACAAAATTTAATTTAGTTACTTACTCCATCCCATAAAGTTAAAAAAAAATTGTAATTCATTAACTTCTTATTTTCTTTTTATGACAATTGCATGATATGAATTTAAATTTTAAAAATATGTTACACTCTCTATACCTGAACTTTCATATTTTAAAAAAAAATTAAAAAGAAAAACCTATTTGAAAAGCAAACCCACATTAGGCATCTAATTCTTTGGAAAAGTCAATTTTCAGGTCTTATTCAATGTAAAATCCACATTCTTGCTCCAAAGTCGACAATATTCAAAAGTCCATGTCTTTCTGGAAAATATAATAATAAGGTGTGCTTTAGAAAGTTATAAGAAGAGGAAGTGTAAAGAAGAAATAGGCCCCATAATTAATAAACTGTGGTGCAAACCCACTCACCTATGCTCATTTTAACCCAATTGCCCATGATTGTCTTCACATGTTTTTAACATGAATTCCGACATCAAATGCACTAAAAGTCAGATGAACCAAACCTTAATTACTACAAAAATATTAATTAATAAACCAACATATAAAAGAAAGTGGTTAACAAAAAAAGTGACCAAACCTGAGAGAATAAATGTGCCTATGTGTTGTACCGTTCATGATGGGGTAATGTGTGCAGTTTGGGGAAGCAAAGGAACACAAACTGAATTGGTCTTCACATGGGGTGTGCATTCAAATCACTTGCCCCACCAAAATTGTAGTTTTCTAATATTATGTCCCTAGCTAAAGGCAACCAATAAGGAAACAGCATAGAGAGGTCAACTCTCTTTCTCTCCCTCTCTCATAGCCATAGAGATGAGAGAGAAGGAAAAGGGTCTATTTCACAACCCAATCCAAAGTAATGGTCATAATGTTTACCAAAAAAATAAAATAAAAAAGTAATGGTCATAAGCATTTAGAAGATTCTGCCAAGATACTAGCTTTATGCGAAAATTAGAAATTAATTATAGCTAGGAATAGAATCATTTAGGTCAAGTCAGATCAGGAGGACAAAATTAGCTATATTCAAAGCAATTGTTACCAAATGATACAATCTCTTAATGTTTGATTAATGGAGGGATCTGATCCCTAATCTAAATGGAATCTACAGATCAGCATAATAGAATTATATGATAAGGTTAATGCTGCTTTTGCTATTTAGGGTTATTTATACATATATATTAAAAAAATGAAAAGAAAGAACATAGCCCTTGAGAGGGGGCAAAAGTCATTTCATATCTTAATAAAAATTCCAGCAATTGTTGGCATTTATAGAATACCAAATGCTGGCATTCTAATAATTAATAGGAAGCTTTTATATACTCCACTTTGATAATTGTGCCACTACAATTTGGCCACAGAAGTATACTCCAATGTTATTGGGTATGTCCTCTAGCCCAGTTTTTGTCCCATGTTATTATGATATTTATATCAAACATTGTGGAACCAGAAATTTAATTATTGATGATTTACAAGTTTCAACAGTCATGGAGAGAAGCATTTTCATGAGTGCACATTAATGAAAGTCAAAATGCATTTTGCCCAGAAGGAGGTCACTATGCATTTCAAGATTGTTCTTTGAGCCTGCCCATGAAGTTTTGTTTAAAAATACTAGGCTGTTTCAGTTTTCTTTTTTTTTCTTTTTTTTTTTCCTTAGTCAAAGTATAATAATATTTAATTGTATGTGTAGTAGCATCTTACAAGTAATTAAACAAATATGGGACTAATTTATGTCTTATGAGCGTCAACTGTGTAAAAAAGCACACGCCATTTCTATCCCTTAGCTTATGAGATGTGCGCCAAATTAAATTAAAAGATGTTCAAGACTGCCTAGGTTAAACTAATTCTTGTAAATTCATATAGATTTATATTGGTCTTTAAATACATGATAAGGAAACAACTTATTGAAACTAAATAATTAACTTTGTGTTAGATTTTTTAACCAGTTTTTCAAATTTCATGTAATTATCATACCCTAAAAAAAAGTTAAATTCGATCGCACAGTTATATGATTTATAGATGCTCACAGGCATTCCCATATGATAAAAACGGTAGATATATAAAGTGATGTTTGTTGTGTGTATGTATATTTAGCATATTATTCTTCACAACTAGCATACAACTCATCGTGCTGGTTTATTGTACGTGTTGCCAACTAATAAGACTTTTGGCAAGTGTACTAAGTGGCGCGAGTAAAAAAAGTAAGAAAAAAAAAATAGTATTGTTCCCCACGGATTAAGAATTACCAAATACTAATCACTAAAAGCAATTCTATTTGGTCGATGGATTGTGGATTGAAGAGAATTTTAATATGATAAAATTATTGGGATTAAGAATTCAAGCATGAGTAGTGAATTAGTTCCACATTAGTTAGAAATATGTTAAGTGATCGAGAACCATATAAATAGAAGGACACATAAATTTAATGTCTTAAAATTTTGAGTTGAGATATGACATCCAAATTTATTTATGATATGTTGGTAGGTCTCATTCTATCATGGAATTGGTCCCGCATGGCCCAACAAAAATAAAATATAAAATTAAAATTGACAATTTAATGGATAAGAAGTAAAATATACTCAATGAGAATGTTTGGATTTTAAAGATGCAGGAAAAAGCATGTGTTAGGATATTGATTTCATTCAACCTTCCACATACAATCTAACTTCACCTAATTGAATCATTTTAATCTTACGTATTACCAGCTCCTTAGTTAATTTCTAAAGATAAGATGGGATTAGAGGTACAAAAGATTCATAAGCAAACTACATTACTTAAGTACTCTATTCGTGGTGCAACAAAAATAAAAGAAGCAATTATTAAATTCTGTTCATGCATAATTTTTTTTTATCTATCAAATTTGTAACACAGTTATGTCTAAAACTTAAACTCGAGACCACTGATTGAATTAGAACAATCTCATATCACTTTATCCACGTACTAGATGGTCATGTATAAATTTTCTAATCGATGCATAAATCATAATTCAATTTAATATTGACCAAATTGAGACTATTTAAAATAAAGGAGAATTGCTCAAATCTTTAAGAGTAGAATACTAGATTAAGAATTACGTTTCAATTTCACAGTCCAGTATGAATTTAATCACCATCTGAAGTACCCGAAAGTTTAGTTACTCATTAATTAGCAAGTAAAAATATGAAACCCTGAGGAAAGACTGTGAGAGAAGTTGGCAATTAATTCAATGTGCAATCATGTTGTTCTCCATTGATTCAATGGTCCAAAACTAATAAAAGTATCAAACTTTGATGGTGACTTCTCCTCTCTATAGTCAAATGCAAAGGCTCAAATCACACGCGGGCAGTTGCATTTACGCCTCAGTACAATGGAAAAAAATAATCAGTCTTTTTTATTATTTTACCATTATAAAGATAATAATGAATCTAATGTCGAATATGAATTTTCTTATTGATTCTCTAATCTATTTTTTGTTAATAGTTGATCATGTATCATATATGCATGCCATGTTTCTATATTTGTGACTTTACGTGCAGATAAGATAACTGTAGCCAAATATACGAACTTATACTGAGTTTTTTTTTTACCCCCGAAAGATAATGGTTAATTGGTTATATTTACAATAGTTGACATCATAAGGATAATCTTAAGAGTTAATTGGTTAATATGTTTAATTTTGTAATTTAAATCCATTGCGGTTTCGAAATTGTATCATTTAGACCTGTTGTAATTATATATATATATATATATATATATATATATATATAGGGCTTATCATTTCTCAAGCTGCCGGAGATAAAATTATTTCTGGCTACTAAATCATAATCGTACAAATATAGATCAATGGTGATAAAGGAAGAGAGAGAAAAAGGAAATCATAATCATTCAAAGGTGAATCAATACATGATATAAGGAAATAAATAATCAAAACGACGTAGTTTTGAGGTAGCGAGAGATAAATTTATCTCAAGCAACTTGAGAAATGTTTTTCCCATAAATATATATATATACATATATAAAGTTTTTATTTTCTCTAATTTTTAGCCTACATTGTTATGGTATTATGGTTATCAATTAAAGGTTTAATATAATTATGTTTTAAATATTAAATTAAAAATTATCTAAATTTGTTTATTTAATTTATTTTAAAAATTTATTGCAAAAAATAAATTAATTATTTAAAATTATCTTAATAATCAAAAAATTATTATTTAAGACAAATCAAAAAGTATTATTTCAAAAAATGATTTTAATAAAATTTTGAATAATCATTTACTTTTAGATTTATTTCAATCGATAATATTATAATGATGTAGAATGAAATTTTGGAAAAAAAAATTATTTGACTTAAATTTTTTAGCTAAAAATAAGGGAAAATAATTTTTTTAAATTTATTTTAATTTAAAAGACAATATGATTTTATTTTGGTTTTAAAGTTTCTACTAAGTTATATATATTCACTCACAAAACGACATCATTTTAGGTTGAAAGATTAAAAAATTATAATTACAAAAACTATATACTATAACCTTGAATAAATTATAATTACAAAATCACCTTGATTTTCGTCCAAAAATGACGTCGTTTTGATCTTACAAATAACTTTTTGTTTTGTTTTGGTGAAAAGATCTTACAAATAACTTATCTGTATTCAATGCAGAAAAAAAGAAACTTTTTTTTATAAGCAAAAAACAAACCCTTTTACTTTATCTTAAACATGTTTTCAATTTTTAAAATAGCTTTTAAATAAATAAATAATTTTTAATGATCATTTCTTAAATAATATGAAATAAAAACAGGAAAATAAAAAGTTATATGGGAAAGGTTATACTTATGATATCTTTTTCTTTACAACCTCTTATGACCGTTTTTATGGTTGTTGGATCAAAATTAAATCAATGGCTCTCACTTATTATCATTTTATAATCTTTGGTTTAATTTTGATTCAATAACCATAAAAAAGTGGTTGTAAGAAAAAAGAAGTTGTAAGTATAATCACCTCAAGTTATTTATATATATATATATATATATATATATATATATATATATATATATATATATATATATATAACCACTAAGAGTTTAAGTGGTACAATTTTGTAACCACTTGGGTTTAAGAAAACATAGAGGTTAAGTAATATTCTCCAATAACTATAAATAGTCTAAGTAATACAATTCTATATGACCACAAGGGATCTAAGTAACAAATTTAAAATAAGATGATTAACTGATACGCCATGTGAATTACCCAATGGTTGAAAAAAGAAGTTTTTCATTTTTTTATATTTTTAATATTCTTCCACTTTTATAAGAAGGTACGACAGATTTGATACCTTTTTAAAATTAAGAAAGATTAAAAAAAGTTAATTACAATCCATTGACATGTTCTCTAACCTTCACTTTGTTTATGAACAGTAGTGTGAATGATTAATATTTGTTTGTAAATGCAACTCATGCATGGCATCTGCTTTGGGAAAAGTTTGAAGATTATAACTAACAAAAAATATATTCCATAAGATAAAAGGTGCTTCAAAATAGCTTAAGAGTTAAGAGGATAAGACCATCATTGAGAAAATTTATTAATATTTTGATATCCATGATCCTTTTAATAGTTCATGATCGTTTCGGTGCCATATATCTCTTCTCTATATGGGCTCTCACGGCGTAATGGTATTACTATTGCATAATTGACTAGTGTTTTACTTTTTTGTTTTCAAAACAATAAAGACAAGGAAAATACATAATTAATTTGGATATCTATAAAGTTAAATAAAATCAGTTCCATAATTTGTTCCAAGCTTATTGCTTTCTGCCTAAGAAAAGGGCAGGAAAGAGTTATGTTTATGTATGTAAAAGAAGATCCCATTTGTCCAATTTGATTGTTTTTAATGTTTAACTTTTCAACTTTGATTTTGTCATCATCAATCTCTTTTGAAACACAACCACTAGAAACAACATATGTGTATATTAAAGAAAGATTCTATATATTTTTCATGTCGTTGAAATTTTTTTTATGTATTATAAATAGTTTATAATTGATAAAATTATTATTTTTCGTCATGTCAGTCGATAATGTTTGAAAAGAAAGAAAAATAAAATAATTTTAATATTATAACTATGTATTACCCGTAATATATAATTATTATTTTTTATATGAGAATTTTTTTTTAACAACATAAAAAAAGAATTTCCGATTAAAGAAATTAAATAATCAAATGTGCTTAATATATGAATTGTTGACTAGTGGTTCTTAGTTTCATGCACTGAATGGCATATATATGGAATCATGAATCTAATTACTAGTTGACAAATGGAACTTATTAATATTAACTAGCAAAAAGACGAAAAGATTAAGTCACGTAAACGAGGGTAGAACCTATGGAAGTTGTCTACATGTAGAATTTGTAAAATTTTCAACTAACAGGCTAAACGGATGCGAAAAACCGGGCCCCTCCTCCGCTCCCAAAAAAAGGGATTTCAAATAACACTTACGAATATTTTTATTTATATTATTATTACTTTATTCACTCTTTTTTAATGTAACGCTTCTTTATTCGCACTCACTCATAACTCGTTTGAATAACTAAGAATGTCAATGTATTTCATAATTTGAATTGCTACATCAGATTCATATTTGCAATGCATAGAAACTAGTCTCACCCTTTTGTGGGACTCCTCAAATTAAACTCATGTCAATGCTGATATAATCATAGAAAAGTCACCCATTTTCGCTAGATTTTCTAAGCACTTCAGTTCCTATACTCTTACGATCTTTTAGAGAGTAGTTTCATTATTCCTACACCTAGAAATGGTATAAATCAGTTCTATTGTTTGCCTAGAAAAAAAGAGACATATGTTATTAGTTTATTAATCAAATAGTACCTGTTGTTAACCAATAATTAATTCATTATTATTATTATGTATATAGGTAGGGTATATAAGAAGGGTTTTATAAGAGTTATGTTGTAGGAAAAGTGATTGTGTAATGTTATAGAGATTCGTTTTGCGTGCCTTAATTTTTAATTTATTTTTTTGTTTTAAAAAGTGTGGGCCCCACAAAATAGTGTGAGAGTAGAAAAGTTTGTTGTGTTATGTTAAAGGATAAAACAAAAACCCATATAAGAATTTATGTGTAGGTGAAACATTTCTCTCCAAAGAGCTACCATCCCCATTAAACCCAAAACATATTGGGAGGAGGAAAGGGAAGTACCAAATTAAATACCATTAATTTTTAGCTGTTAAGACATTAGGAGAATGCGGAGGCTAGAGGCTAACGAAGATAATGCAAGCCTATATTATGTTCTCTTCTTGGATAATGAACTACAATTTTCTCCACACATAAATTTTATAATCAAATACTGTGTGATAGATTTAAGTTTATTTCTCTACTAAAGAGGTTGGTTTAAGTAGTACATGCTTGATTCCGATTAAACAACGTCTTAGGTTCAAATCTTTGTGAATACAAATAATTTCCTTTGGGAAAGTTTGCCCCACCATAACGTGGATATTCCCGACTCGAATATAATTGTCTAATGTGGTTTATCAAAAAAAAAATCTCTTTAAGAAGTGTTGTAAGTCAATATAACAAGGGTTTGCTTTTCTAAAGTTACTTTAGAAAAACTTGTCTAATATTCACTGAAACGACGTTATTTTGGGATGAAAGTCATGGTGTGTTTGTAATTTTAATTTATTTAAGAGTTATAATAGTCTTTATCATTCTAATTTTTTAATCTTTCAACCCAAAAACTATGTCATTTTAGTGAACATTACACACAAATTTGTAAAGTAACTTTAGAAACTTTATTCTCATATAACAATGATATAAAAACGGAATAATATAGATTTCTCTTATCATTGGAGAATTTTATCTACCTATAAATACCCCTCATTTTTATTAAGTGAAACTTTTTTCTTACTCAATCTCCATATTGTTGTGATGCCAAAATTCATTCTAAGTCATGGTGCCATACACTCTTTCCTTAATTCTCTACCAGTATTTAAAACTCATTTATGGTAACTCGTGTTAAACTTATGACTATACATTTATCTCATTAAATTATTATTAGTGCACCCTTTGAAAATGGGGTATTTGACCCATTTACCCTTTAAATAATTAAAAATTACCACTTCGCCCCCATTTACAAACTATTTAAAATATTTGACTTTTTCCTTAAACATAACACTAATCTGCCCCTATTTGATCGTCGACCAAAAATACAAGACAATATACTCAAGTATATTGTCCTGCTTGAAGATATTCATTATTTCTTGAATTATTTATCCGAGTATGAACCCTCTTACCCGAGTATCACAATGAATACTCGAGTATACATCGGCCAAAAACCCTTAAATGAGTGGGTTTCTGCCTCATTTGTCACTCACACGTTTTCTACCACAAAATCTCCCTCGTCTCTCATCTCTATTCCAAGCTATGAAGTTTGTATTCCATCCCATGGTCTTCAAAGTTTGTATCTTGTGAAATCATTGTCAATACACTTACAAATTCAATTTTTTTTTTAAAAAAATATGAATCCAAGCCAAACCCTAGACCAAATTTGAGTTGAAAGATGAGCTCAAGTTCAGACACTTATCTTGCAGTTATCTACCACAATGAGAGAGAAATTGAAGGTCTCAATGGTGCCCGATTTGGAGGAAAAATGAAAACAATAAAAATCAAACGGGGCACTACATATAATGAACTGAAGGACAGAATTCATCAAAAATTGGGGCTACAAGGCAACCAATCCATTTATCACATGATATCCAGGTTAGAGACTGTAGTTGATATGGATACAATATACTACATTGGTAACAATATCAATGATGAAGAAGATGTGAGAAGTCAGCTCGCCCTGTGAATAGTGGAGGTTCTAGTAGAACGCCTTCACCATAACATCCGAATAGGGGCACTCCATCCGAGCAAGGACATGGATGTGAAACCAATGCGCTTAAAATGAAGAGTTCATTTATACAAGAGTTTTGATGATAACAAACAAGCATAGAAGCGACGTCAAAGATAATACAACTCGCAACAATCAAAAGTCCAAGGAAACAATTCAACAAGACAACAAGAGCAAATCATTCAACACACAAGATCAAGATTGCAACATGTTCTTGAGAGCTTGGATCTAAATGTAAAGGTAATTGATTAATGATGCATAAATGAGCTCAAAGGATATTTAACTCTATGCATGCATTATCCATGTCATCAATCACTTGAAAGCTTTAATTATTATGAAAAAGACCCTTGACATATTTCGTAACCTCAAAACATGTTCTACAAGTCAAGGAAATGCATTAAAAGTGATTAGAGACAAAAAGGAATGCATTACAACTCATAAAATTGCATTATTAATGTTCTGTCAAGAAAGTATTCGAATACTTTCTTGACGGTATTCGAATACTTGTGCTGAGAACAAAGTATTCGAATACCTTAAGAAAAATATTTGAATACCTGTTATCAAAAAAAAATAAAAATATTTGAATACCAGATGAAGTATTCGAATACTTCACGAAAAGTATTCGAATACTTACTGGACAGTAACCAGTGTAACGGCTATAAACGGCTAGTTTCGTGCCAACACCTATATAAACTCATATGTTACGAACCAGCAAGCCAAGTTTTACTGTTCCATTGATTTTGCAATCATCTTTTATCATTCTCATTGAATTAAACTCATTCATTGCTTGTTTCTACTCATTTTGATCATAAAACTCCTTTGAGCTTTATTCTTGTGTCATTGATCAATACCCATAAGCTTCAACTTGTATAATCTGTACTTTAAGAGTACAAATCCATTTCCAAACACTCTCATTCTGTTTATTTGAGTTGAGGGTAGTGAGACCCTAGTGTAAATGTTGCTCATAGCCTAAGAAAGTGAGCGGAAGTGTAAGGGTTTCAAGAACCAAAAGTCTTGAAGGTTGTAGTGGTTTGTCAAGAACCCTTGAAGCTTGATCATTAGTGGAAAGTTGAACGGGCGACTTCAATCTGGACGTAGGTCACGGTGGTGGTGACCGAACCAAAATATATAGTGTTTGCAATATCTCTAACCCTTTATCTCGTTACATTAGCATTATTTGATTACTTGAGCTTATTTAAATTTACACTTTGCATACTACTTGCTTGTATTGATTTCTATTCTCTTAGTCTTGCTTGTGTATAAATCATATTAATTCAAGAAAATCTTTTTCAAGAAAGAAAGTGAGGCATTTTGCAAAAATATTTTTAAAACTCAATTCACCCCCTCTTGAGTTTGAGGCCACTTGTCCAACAATGGAGATGTGTCTGTCCCAACAGTGTCACAATCTGGAACCTCTACAATTTGATGAATGTCGAATCAAGCCATTTCGGCTCACATATGTTGCGGCTCATGAGGGACTTAACGAACCGTTCGTGTGCTGCGACATCATCCTCAAATAAATACCCAAAAGGCATGTCAACATCCTCCTCAAAATGTGGCTCATGCTGAGAGGATGAGGACCCGACATGGCAACGCTTTGTCCTATGCTCGGTCGGTAACTTTTTCCTTGAACCACGTCTGTCAATCATTTTTGAAGAATTTCAACCTGAAAAATAACAAAGGATAAGAATATGTTTCAGATACTCATGTGAAACAAAACCAATTGAAGTCTTGTAAATTGGAAACTCAAAAAATAAATGAGTAACAGTACACAAAACCACACAATCGAAAATCAACATAAGAAAAAGCAAAACTCAAAGAAAAAGCTTTAAATGATATAGAAACAACAAACCAAGAGAAGAATCCACAGAAGCAATGAAAATCCGAGCCTAAAAACCCAAATTTCGAGCCAAATAACAGGTCCCAAATTGTGCTCTAAAAACGTGGATGGAATGGCCCAAAAAGATAGGGGTTTTGTTTGTGACACTTGAATTAGTGAAATAAACGGTTCAATTTGAAGAAAAAAGGGGATGAAATTGAAGAGGGAGGGCTAGGGTTTCTGGTTTAGGAGGGTGTAGTCGGGTATTGGTTATGGGGGGAAATGAGAGAAGAAAGGCTTTTAAAAAACCCAATTCGCGATAGATAGGGGTGATAAATGAACCAGGGGTCTTTGGCTCGGCTTGTGAAGGCATGAACTTACATGCCTAAAATTGATTGTTGGAACCAGGCTTGGACTTGTATAAAAGCTCGTTTAATAAAATGGTCTCAGGCTTCAATTCAAAAGTTCGGCCTTAAAGCCTCTCAGGCTAGCCTAGTATATTAATTTTTTATACTATTTATAATAGCCATCTATCTCTCCTCAATCAATTTCACCCCATTTTATTAGTTAAACAGATTTTTTGAAAGATTTTGTTCTATATTATATTGTTTGAATATACATTAAATTTATAAATATTTATGAAATTACTAGTGCTGTTGATTGTACATTCTGTTTGGATAAATTTTTGTTATCTTATTTTTTTTAAACAGACTAAATCAAGCTTTCATTTTTTGTAAATAAATAAGTCAGGCCACAAGCGATAATTATATTCATAACAGGTAACAAGCTTGATCAGACTGACACATTTAAACACAGATTTAGCCTTTTAAGACCAAAGCTCGACTCGACTCGACTCGGCCGGTCAGTTAACACTCATAGGGATAGATGCTCGAGTATCCATGAGAATACAGGAGTACATAATTCATTAGATTTCCCAGAATATGAACACTACCCGAGTAGGGCACGTCCATACTCGGGTATCCATTTTCTTGCGCAATATACCTGTGGGCCGTGTATTCTTTCATATACTCTGGTACATAATTGAATCAACGGTAAAATATGGGGCAAATGAGTGATATGTTTTTAAACGGGGCTGAGTTGATAATTTTTAATTAATTAAAGGGTAAATGGATCAAATACCCTTGAAAACGATGTTGATTCACCATACAATTACACGATAAACAAAAGGCAAAAAAAATATGAAATTAATATTTTTCATATTATAAGATAGGGGTGTCAAAACGGGTTGACACGACACGAATACATCAACACTAACACGACACAAATTTTTATTCGTGTCAAAATCTTCAACACTGACACGACACAAATTTTTTGCGGGTTGACACGACACGACACGACACGAATAACACGCAAAATAAGGGTCAAAAAGGTAATTGACAAAAAAATTTAAAAAAAATAGTTCAAAATTAATTTTTTTTTTAAAATAAAAATAAAATAATTAAAAAAATATGGGTCGACACGAACACGAATACCTCAACACGAACACGACACGATTCTTTACGTGTCATTTTTCCTAACACAAACACGACACAAATTTTTTTACGGGTCAACCTGAACACGAATTTTCGTGTCGTGTCGCGGATCGACCCACGTGTCATAACCTATATTGACACCCCTATTATAAGATATAATTTTATCTTTTACACATACATAAAAATATAAGAGGCTCATGTGGAGCCACATGTGGAGAAAAGAAACAAAAATAAGCTCCATATATTTCTTATGGGTTTTCGTTTTATCCTTTAACATAACACAACAAACTTTCCTACACTCACAACATTTTGTGGGGCCCACACTTTTTAAAACAAAAAAATAAATAAAAAATTAAGGCACGCAAAACGAATCTCTATAACATTACACAATCACTTTTCCTACAACATAACTCTTATAAAACCCATTTCTTATATATGATAGATAAAATTAATATCTTATAATATAAAAAATATTATTAAAAAAATATATGTGTAGGTTGAAGACGGAGAAAAAATGACTAATTCAATTGAAACTCGGTGGCTTGCGCTTTCTTAAAAGCCTTCAGAGTGTCAGAAACACATTGTCCATGCATTGGGAGTCGCAAAGCTAGGGGATCATGTATTGGCCTAATGGCGGAATTATGACTTCAAAGTTCAAATTTCTAACCATTAGTATCATGTCTATAATTTTTTTAAAAACTGAACATCTTTGTAATACTTCAGAATTTTTTTTCTGTAAATAGCATATTTATTTCTTATGTTAATGTTGGGTTTAATATTTTTTATTTGTAAGAGATAAATTATTTTATACACACATATTATAGTATATTAAAGTATGTTGAATTTTTTTTTTATATGATCCATGTACTTTTGTATATATATAAAAAAAGAAAAATGTGTATCATTTTAAATGATATAAAGTTATGTTATTTTAAGTGAGAGAAAGAGATAGATAAAAGGGAAGAGAGAGAGTGAAAAAAAGAAGAAGAAGGAAAAGTGTGAGTCCTACCTCTTTATGAAAATAAAATGATATAAATTATATCATTTAAAATAATAAATATTTTTTTTATAAAAAATAAATTATAAATTTATCTTATGAGAAACGTTAAACAGTTTTAAGTTTTCTTTATTTTCTTTCTTTTAGATGATTGCGACTCTTTCTGTTCTTGCCGGTTGGACCACTACAGCAAAATCGTTTTTTCAGTAGGCCGTATCTTTATCTAAGGCTCCACACACACCACACACACATCACATTCCATTGTCATTGTGTAGCATCCTCTCTCTTTTTTCCTCCTATCTTCCTCCCCTTCCCCACAGATATTCAATGGAGGAATCGAATGGATCCATTCTCGGGTGATTTCACATAATATGGTTATGTGGAAAGTTATAAATTATTGGTAGATAAATTAAAGGTTATTTTTTTTCTTTCATCTTTTCATGATTGATTTGTCTATTAATGGATAATTTTTTTTTCATATAACCTAATTATTGAATAAGTGGTCAAGAGAGAGTAAATTAAATTTTATAAAATCTTTTCACAAAATGCCTTCTTTGATATTTTTGAATAATATTTCTTCAATTAAATGATTTAACAAAGAAAATTCTAAGTGTACGTACTAGTGTGTGATTAATAAATATAAGCTAGTGAACAATTAAACAAAATCTAATAATGCAATTTCAAGATAAAAGTAAAGACTTAAAGGTTAGAAAAATTACAAACAAGATGTATCCTGATTCGGTCACTATTACTGTGACCTACGTCCAAATTGAAGTTGCTCAATCAATCTTTCACTAACCATCAAGCTTGAGGGTGCTTAACAAACCACTACAATCTTCTAAGACTTCGGGTTCTTCGATGCCTTTACACTTCACTTCAAATTTTCTAAAGTATTTGGTAACCTCTTAAGTTAAAAGGGTTCACTTCCCTCTTAATTCAAGAAATCAAATAGAGGTGTTTAATAATGATTAAGTACTCTCAAAATACAGATTATACAAGTTGAAGAACTAATAGGTGTATAGCTTGAAATCAAGGATGAGCTCAAGTATATCGTAATGATCAAAGTATGTAATCAATGAGCAATAATGAGTTAAAAGGAGTAATAATGGTTGAACAACTGATATATTTTCGTCCAACATGGATTATTGTAGCTATAAGTATATATAAAAGCATCTCCAACAAAAATTAGTCATTTATAGTCATTGGACACTGTACATATTCAGATATTTGTTGGGGTCATATTCGGATATTGATATACGGATATCATATTCGGATATTGATATCCGTATATTTATATCTAGATATTGAAATTCTCATATCAATATGCATGTCATATGTGTCTTATTGTGTTATGTCAACCCGTATTAAGTGACTTGGTGGGTTATTCATTTTGTATCGTGTCTGCCTGTAAAATAAATATGTCGTATTTGTGTTGAATATTTTGACTCATTTCCTAATTTGTGTTATGTTTGTATTTAATGTATTCATATTCGTGTCATGTCAAGTGAAATCACACGTAAAAAATCCATACAGAGTGGAATATATTTATTTACATATACTTAAATATATCATTTTATATTAACATTTTCGTATTAATTATACTTGATTCTACATTTTATTATGTATTTTTTGAAATATTCCAGTCGGTTCATCGTTTCATAATTAATCCGATTCGGAGCAAGTCAAGGATTAAGACTTTAAATCCCTCTCAAAGGTGATACCGAAGAGATTCATTTTATTATGTATTTGTACTCTAATATTATCACATAACTTAAAATGAGGGGCATTATATGAGTCGGGGATAACTTATTTCGAAGAGATAATTATTGATAATTTAAGCGACAATTCATTGTAATAAATGAAGCTAATATTATACCTTAATCTCAAATTTTAAATAATTGGACTCATGGATCTTTTCCTCTATATAATTGTCACGTAATTTATTCTTAATACAACAAATCCGAGTTACGTCAATCACCATGCATTTTCAAATATTTGGTCTTGACAATTTTTTTATTAAACATAATTTATAATTAAAAAAGTTTAAAATGAAAAAATAATTATTAATTTTTTACTAGATCCTATTAATAGTAGAAAAATACTCACACATTAATCTGGTATTTAAGAGATTTTTATTAAGAATGAAGGGAGGAAGAGAAATTTTTTTTATTAAAATTGTTAAATCTCTAATTAAAAACCTACAAATAATTATTTCGTTTGTATAAACTAGATACACGACATAAAAGTTTTTAAACTGTTCTTATTGAAAACTCAACTAGTTCAGTTTCAATAATTGTCGGATCCATATATGATTACTTTTTTTTATAATTAAATAGAGAAAGGTTATACTTATAACTTTTTTTTACAACCTTTTACAATCATATCTTAACACCGTTGATTTTCGTCAATCAACGGTTAAGATTTATTGTGAATTAATAATTAATTAATAAATTTAATTTCTAAAAATCTTAACCGTTAATTGCAAAAAATCAACGGTTAAGATATGAGTTGTAAGAGGTTGTAAAGAAAAATAGGTTGTAAGTATAACCTTCCCCAATTAAATAAGGGAAAAAAGTATCTAATGTTACTTTAGACAACTTTGTATAATGTTCATCGAAACGACGTCGTTTTGAGGTTGAAAAATTAAAAAATTAAAATAATAAAGACTATTATAACCTGAAATAAATTAAAATTATAAAAACACTATGATTTCCGCCCCAAAACGACGTCGTCTCGATGAACATTAGATAAAATTATCTAAAGTAACTTTAGAAAAAACAAACCCATTAAATAAATGGTTTGATGTTTGTCATTTAAAATGACATAAGTTATGTCATTTTAGAAGAGAGATAACCACAGGAAAATGAAAATCATGGGAGAGAGAAAGTGAATGATTTTTTAAATTTAAAATTTAAATAAAAAAATTCTGTGTCTATCTTTCTTAGAATGACATAATTTTATGTCATTTAAAATGACAAATATTTTTCTCTTAAATAAATATAAACATGTTTTTTTTTTAAGTAAAATTTGGTATCACTGTCTATTTTGGAAAGTGACAAGCGAGTAAAAAAGATAAATCGGATAGGGTAAAATGGACATTTAAAAATAAAACATCTGATGAATGAAAAAAAATTGAAAATGGATGCCGGGTTTGGTTGAACAATGAGGTTTGCCTGCCACGACGACAGAGAAAGCAAAGACGAAAAGGAAGAAACGGCGTTTGAGGCCATCAAATATAACGTAAGGGGTGAAATATCCGTTACAGTAGAATGGTCACGTTTCCCGTAGCGCCGTCAGTTTGCTGTTATTTGATCCGTTCTCGTATTCAATGCCCGTAGCCGTTATCTGACGGTTGCCGTTTGCTTCTTTGGAAGCGTTTCTGCACAGTTCTCGCAACCAAACCAAACCAATGGATGTAAGTTTTATAAGACTTGTGTTATTTTAAGTGAAAAAAAAATATAATTTAATATTTTTTATTTAAAAATTAAATTTAAAAAAAATCACACACTTCTTTTTCTATGATTTTCATTGCTCGTATTTTTCTCTCACTTAAAATAACATATACTTATTGCTCGTATTTTTCTCTCAGTTAAAATGATATATACTTTAAAGAGGAAAGTTATACTTACAACCTTTTATTTTTACAACCTTTTACAACCATATATCATAACCGTTGATTTTCGTCAAACAACGGTTGTCATTTATTATGAATTAATAATTAATGAACGAATTTAATTTGCGAAAATCATAACCGTTGATTGGCGGAAATCAACGGTTATGATATATGGTTATAAGAAGTTGTAAAAAAAAAAGGTTGTAACTATAATTTATCCCTACTTTAAAAGGACAAACATTAAACGACGTGCCTCTCTCCTCAAATAGGGAATTAGTCTATTCCTTCTTTCGGTGGTGAAACTCAATGCATCAGCTGTTCCAATGAAAGGTAGCCTTCAGGACCGTACTCCGAGAACAAAGTGACCGAAGGAGGTTGAATAAGTTATAAAAAAAGGACAAACACTAAACACATAAGTTTATGAAGTGAATATTCTTATTATAAAAAAAATCAGTACCAATTCATTACCTATCTAATAATTATCAGATCAATATTTTCTCTTTTTTTAGAAATTTTTCAACATTCAATAGTGATTAAATAGATAGTGAGTTAGGAGTGATTGTTTTGTAATAAGAATATCCCCTCTAAATTTATTACTGATTACTATCTCTCTTGAAACTGTTGGATAAAATCAATTCAACTCTCTCATTATTCAATCATTTTCTTCAGCCTCTCTCTTATCTCCCATTTTTCTATTATATTCTACCCCACTATCTAACGCTTACAGAAAAAATAAATAGTAAGAGTTATGTTGTGAAATAAGAAGAAAAATGTAGAGAAAGAGATGAAGACATATAAAAAAAGAAAAGTAGACAGTTGAAATATGGATTCCAAAAGTCTAGCTCTTCAGGAACTAGCTATGATATTTGTTTTCTGATTCTTGTTTTCATAAGATACATCTCATAATAGAAGAAGAGGTTACACCATGTATATAATGAGGGGGGATATTTTGACTACCAAAAGTATCCACTACCACCTTACTACCTATCAAATCACCATTGGATCAAAGAGAGAGAATGTTAAAAAGTTTTTGAAGAGAGAGGAAATGTTAATCCAATGGTGATTAGATAGGTAGTAAGTGGTAGTGGAAATTTTTTGTAGTCAAAATATCCTCCCTCATACATAATAGGTAGGTTAATGCCATTATTTAGGAATACAAAATTTTCTAACCTTGAAGCATATAATCAAATCTAATGATTCGTAGGTTGTAACCACAAAACAATTTAAGTAGTCATCCACCACGTCAAACATGTGTGTTTTACAACACTTCTCCTTGAACGACTACACATTAAAAATATGTCTCACTTTTCCTTGGATGACTCCACCATGTAAAAGCTTAGCGAAGAAAAAAGAATACAATATTCATAATCAATTTACTTCTCTTGATTATGAAAAATATTACTCAAATAACATAAACTAATATTTTACAAAGCTGTTCAAAAAAATTTAGTAGGGTGAGACAACGATATTGATAATGACTTTGCAAACAAATGTTTATTTGAGCAAATCTAATGGACATCTGTCTCACAATACCTTTGAAGCAGATTTAGCTAGCGAGTCTGTGCAACGATTTCCTTTGCGATGAACATGTATCACCTGTGCAAGTTAGAGTTTTCAAATATCACTTGGATATTTGGTCAAGTTTTGAGTTTCACATCTCACCCATTTTATAGGACCTATTTCACGTAAAAAGGAGCAAGATGATGGACCCGAAAGTGCTTGAAATCTTCCTTAGATGCTATTATTTTTGTTGAATGTTATTTATGAACTTTCCTAGATTTTTTATATCTATTATAATTTTTTTTTGTCTTACTCACATTCAATCTGAGTATGTATTCTCTTTTAATTATGATATAAAAAAATAGTGAAAGCGTACAAAAGAAATTGAAAGAAAAAGCTCATCTTGATTGACGAATTCCATGTTAAGAAAAAGAGAAAAATATTTGTTCTTTAAAAAAATGAAAGGATATACTTATCACGACAAAAGTTTATCACCCTTACAATCAGTCTAATTACCGTTGATTTTCGTCAATTTAACGACTATAATTTATTAGGTTTATTGAGAATCAATAATTAATTAATAAGAGTGACTCAATAAATCCAATAAATTATAACCATTAAATTGACTGAAATCAATAGTGATTAAGTTGGTTGTAAAGGTAGTAAATTTCTGTGGTGATAAATATATCTTGCCCCTTAAAAGATAATATTAAAAGAAAAAAGAAGTCTCATATTATAGGAAATTTTCAATCATGTTATAGATACAACAAATATGAAATCTACCTATTTAAAAAAACAAAAAATAGAAAAAGAGCGACACATCTTTTTATGGTATTTGTCGTAAGGGTTTGTTTTCTCCTACTGCATAAGAAAAACAAATCTCTTAGTTAAAATTTGAATTAAAAACAAAAAAGTATTTATCATTTTAAAAGACATAAAATTATGTCATTTTAAGAGAGATAGACACATAATAATTTTTTTCTTTAAAATTTAAATTTAAAAATAAAACCGCTTTCTCTCCCATAATTTTCATGTCTTGTGTCTATCTCTCTCCTAAAATGACATAATTTCTGTCATTTAAAATGACAAACGTCAAATCCTTAAAAAAATATCTCACTTTTTGATCTCCCCATAATTTTTATTATATAATTTTTTCTTATTTAAAATGACATAATTTTATATGTTTTTAAAGAACAAACATCGATTCCTAAGAAAAATGTGAATGCTAGTTTTTTTTTTGTAAGCAAAATAACTTCAGTCATAACGTCAGTGCATGCTTTTTATATAGAAAAAAATAATAAAAAAAGAGTACGAGATGTGCATCCGGAACAAAATTTCAATGCGTATGATTTTTAAGATTCTAAAAATTGGCACAGAATCCATATAAATATATATATTTATATCTTATAATAAATAAACTATTTAGTGCATCGGCTTTGCATCCGAGTGTTCTGTGTTCATATATTTACTATAATATATTTTTGTTTCCTAACTATTAATTTTAATAATTTAAAATTTTCTAAAAGTTCCATAGAAATTTTGTGTTTTGTAATAATATAAATAAACTGTGTTTAAATAGTAGCCAATGAGTGTTTTGGAGAATAAGTTGCAGTGTGAAGGTAAATGAATGTTCAATTTCTCAGACAAACAGAGAGAGAGAGAGAGAGAGGGAACACTCAGCACAGCATGATGATAAAGGCATAAACGTTGGCAGGTTGGTAACGTGGATTCAGAGGTCTTTTGGGGGAAACAATCAACGACAACGACAGCAGAAAAAAGGAGAAGAAGACGACCCAGAAGAGCTTTCAGAACTCTCACAAGGCCTTTCAAAAAGTGGTTTTTGGAGTTTCAAAGTGAAGAGAGAAAAAAAGAAAAAAAGAAGAAGTGATCTTTGATTCTTGGTTACCATGTTTTCTGTAACCGAAATTTGAAGCAAGTCGTTACAGAAGAGAAGAGAAGAGATAAAGAAAAAGAAAAAGAAAAACAACTCAGTAATTATCATTAACTCACATTTAACTGTCGTGTCTGGTTGGTGTTTTCTCTTTTGAGGTAATTGAAAGTGTAATCTATTTGAGGAGGCTGCTTTAGTTGTTACCCTTTTGTCTTTCTTTTTTTGTGTTTTTGTTCTCTAGGTGTTTCTGTGGTACGAGGTGGTTTAATGGCACATCTTGGGAATTCTCATTCTCAACCGGAAGAAGGTACAATGGGTTGGGGTTGGAATTTCATGTTGGATTTCTCTGTTTGGTTACTTAGAAAGTTAAGCCATTAATGGGAAATGCTTGTGTTTTTTTAGCAAGTGGGGGGGATGTATAGTGTTTTTTTTTTTTTTTTTTTTTTTTTTTAATAATGAAATTGAGAGATGAATGCCCCTTTTCCCTTGTGAACATGGAGGAAACTGGGGCAGGGCTAAGAAGAAAAATGAAAGAGAAAAGTAGTTAACTTTCTAAGAAACCATGCAGAGCCATTAAGCTTCCGTTTTTTTCTCTTCTTATTTGTTTTCATTTTGTGTTTGACAGGTATAAGACATGACGATCTGTATAAAGAGTTATGGAAGTTGTGTGCAGGACCTTTGGTTGATGTTCCTGTTACTGGAGACACAGTTTTCTACTTCCCTCAGGGTCACATGGAACAAGCATGTTTCTTTTTCTGTGGCTGTTTTTGTTTTGTTTTTGTTTTGTTTTTTGTTTTTGTTTTTGTTTTGACTTTTTGGCCTTGTGGGATTTTTCTTTGTTGCAGTTGCAAGCATCAACCGATCAGGAATTGAACCAGGAAATTCCCCATTTCAATCTCCCGTCCAAGATTTTGTGCCGTGTTATGAACATTCAGTTGATGGTACTATTGTTTTATTCTTTTCTTTTTCCTTTTTTTTTTTTTAATTTTTTGTTATGAACATTCAGTTCGTTTTGTTGTTGAATTCGAGTCTATTTATCATAGAATCTTGTTAATTTTTGCAGGCGGAAAAAGAAACTGATGAGGTTTATGCTTGTATCGCGTTGCTTCCGCAATCACATGTGAGAATTTATGTGTCTCCTATCCTTTTTTTGTTTAGTCTTGTCGATCTGTTTGGTTAATGAGAGAATGAGATAAAATTTCTGAACCAAACTTATCCTCATTATTTTCCTATCTAATTCTGCTTTATGATTTTCGAGCTACTGACAGAAGAGGCCTAATACTAAAGAAACAAATTTCAGGTAGAAAAAAATGGGGGTCGAAACTTTATCAGTTTTTAAAATAATCTTTTTTTTTTTTTTTTTTTTTTTTTGGTGATGGTTTTATAAAGCAAACTGAGGCTCCACATCCTGATCCAATTCCTTCCGAGGCTCCAAAAGAAAAGTTTCACTCATTTTGCAAGATATTAACTGCCTCTGATACTAGCACACATGGAGGATTTTCAGTTCTGCGGAAGCATGCTACTGAGTGTCTGCCTCCTTTGGTAATTAGCTCTGTGAGTCTCCTTTAGCAGAGGTTGAATCTATATATTTAGTTAAGAGAGAAAAAGAAGATAAAATTTTCTGAATTTTAAATGCTTTTTATATATATATTGTAGGACATGACCCAAGAAACCCCAACTCAGGAGTTGGTAGCTAAGGATCTTCATGGAGTTGAGTGGAAGTTTAAACATATATACAGAGGTAATTTGGTTTTTATATTGTGAGCCTTCTTTGATAGGTTTTAATTAATGAATATCATGATTTGCAATGAATGAGGAATGCTAGGTACTTAGTCCTCATATTCTGCTCTATAACTGGGGATTTTGCTTATCCCTTTCACTAATGTGATCAGGTCAGCCAAGGAGGCACTTGCTTACAACAGGCTGGAGTACATTTGTTGCATCCAAAAGATTGGTTGCTGGAGATGCCTTTGTTTTCTTAAGGTATTTAAATTTTGATGCCTTGTATAATATTCTGCTTTTGATGTTGGCCTCCCTCTCCCTTTGTGGTTGTCTGCACTTTGGTCTTGACATGAATGTTGCAGGGATGAGCACGGGCAACTGAGAGTTGGTGTTCGGCGTTTGGCTCGGCAACAGAGTTCTATGCCTTCATCTGTGATATCAAGCCAGAGCATGCATCTTGGACTGCTTGCCACTGCTTCCCATGCTGTTATGACTTGTACCATGTTTGTGGTTTATTACAAGCCAAGGTTTGAAATATTTTTGAATTGTAATTTAGATGTCATTAGCTTATAATGCAACAGTTTGTGTAACTTTGCCTGAACATGCCTTTTGATCCATTCAGGACTAGCCAGTTTATTGTTGATGTGAATAAATATATGGAGGCAGTCAACAATAACTATTCTGTTGGCATGCGTTTCAAGATGAGATTTGAGGGAGAGGACTCACCTGTGAGAAGGTATCCTTGTAAACAGTTTTTATGGTCAGTGTCCCCTTACCCTGCAAGTTGGTATGTTATTACTGTGTAATTATTTGGTCAGGTTTTCTGGTACTATTGTTGGGGTTGGGGACATGTCTCCGGGATGGTCCAATTCTCAGTGGCGGACATTGAAGGTTAAACATTGCTCTAAATTATCCATCTCAATTCTTTATCTGTTAATTGTATACTCTCCATTTTGAGCATTTATAATTTCTTGCTGCTTAGATTCAATGGGATGAACCGGCAAACATTCCAAGGCCAGAGAGAGTTTCTCCTTGGGAGATAGAGCCTTCTGTACCTTCTACTGTTTTGAATGTCATTCAACCAGTGGTGAAGGGCAAAAGGTCCAGGCCTGCTGATGTTTCATCTTCTGGTAGGAGTGACTCTTGTCCTTAGTTCTCTTAATGAATTGTTTATTGATTTAGCATTAACTGGATCTAGATATTATTTCTAATTCAACTGCTTCAGGTTTCTGTTATCACGGGTCTTCCCATGCTCATGAGCTTACACAGTTAGGCGCTGCTGCTGAAGTAGTCCAAAGCAATGAAAATCAGGTTGTATGCTCTATGAGACAGAGAGACATTAATAGCAATCCTATTAATACTAACTCTATCAGTTCTAGTGTTCGGTTGGAAGGAAAATGGCCTTCTTCACCACATTTGAATGTCACTTCTAACCTTTTCCATGAACCCTCCAAAAACAAGAAATCAGGTACATCACAATCATCTATCTCTGGTTATCCTAATGTTTCATCTAGAGCAAGTGATGGCTTGACATGTGATCTAGTGGAAGATGGGAAAAAGACTGAGAATCCCATGAATTGCTGGTTATTTGGAGTTAATTTGTCCCAAAACTCTAGCAATGTTATTACTCCTTCAGACAAAGAACTTGGATGTCCGAGTGCAACTATTGTTCCTAGTGGTCCCAAAGAATCTATTCCTGCTGCTGCATGTGAAACTGAGAGGGTTCAGACCCCCAACCATTCACTGTCCAACAAGGGGCAGAAGCAAATTATTTCTGATGTATCACCAATGGATTGGCAGAACATGCAGGCCTGTGTACCATCCATGAGGACTCGGACTAAGGTACATTTTCAGCCTTGAGCGTAATAATGTAAGATTCCTTTCATATTTAGGTGGAAAGTCATATAATGTAAAATAGAAGGAAATTGGTCATCCTTTAAGAAATAAGGTTCAATGGTAGGTAGGAATTTTGACTGAAAATTCTTAAAATTTCCCTTCACAATTCAGTTTCATTTTTTTTAATTGTTTTAATATTTCTATTATATATGTTAAGGGATGCTAACTTTAATTTTTTTTTTTTTGAGAAGGTGCAAATGCAAGGTGTTGCTGTTGGTCGTGCATTGGACTTGACCACATTGAATGGCTATGATGATCTCATAGATGAGCTTGAAAAATTGTTTGATATTAAAGGACAGCTGCGTCCGCAAAGCCAATGGGCAGTTACTTTCACTGATGATGAAAATGACATGATGCTGGTTGGTGATGATCCATGGCCGTGAGTAACATGAACCTTGGTAGTTGTGCTTTTCAAATGCTTGTTTCGTTATGACATTTGTTTTTAATTTTCTTTCCTACTTGTGCCACCTTATTTGCAGGGAGTTCTGCACCATTGTGAAGAGGATTTTCATTTGTTTAAGGGAGGACTTAAAGAAAATGAAATGCAAGTTACCTGCTTCTTCATCAGAGGTTGTAGAGACTTTGATGAGCCCAGATTCACTTAATATGGATGAGACTCAACAATCTCACATGCCTTAGACAACTTAACTTTTTACCTTTTTTTGGATTAGGGAGGGGAAGGGTAACTGATGGTAGGGTTGCTTAATTTTATGGAATTTTCTCAGCAACTGCACAAGTGTGGACTAATATATAATATAAAAACCTCAGAAGTTTCAGTTGGATTTTAGGTATTTTTTTTATTTTGTGAATACCCTTTTTTTTTTTGGGTCCTACAGTGCCATCAGCATGTAAACAAATATGCTTTTTCCCATTAATGGATTGTTTGTCTGTGATGTGTCGGTATGTTCTGCTAAGTTATCATGTTTTGCGAAGTTTGTCCGTATATATCTCCCTCTATGTTTTGTGTTGTGGCCTTGTGGTTGATAATAAACATAGGAAGATGATAGAGCATACAACACTATGATTTTTTTAACGGCAATTATTTTAATTAATTAGTAATTATAAGTGTTGTGTGTATTAAATAATGTTATATACATATACAATTGTTTAAGTGTGTTGTTTAAGGTAATGTGAAGGTGTGGAAAGTTTGAATATATGCAATAAAGCATTTTTCATGTACATTTGGCCACACAGTCCTTTTGGGAACAGACAGTGACATGACATGACATGACAGGAATAGACAATTTTAAGTGTCCTTCAAATATGCAACTTTAGAACAATGATTGACTTAGTATCAAAAATGCACCTTGGATGGCTGCTAGTATTTTAAATAAACCGTGTTTCGTGCACGCTTAGTCATTTAAATGGAGGAATGTTCCTTACATATGTTTTTATACATACCCTTTACACATGTTTCACCATTTAATTCTAACTAGTTTCCCTAGAATTTCTACTTTATTTATGTGAGAAATATAAGATACAAAAATGAGAGGAAAGTATCATTTTTTACTTTAACGAGGCTGCACACAGAGACAAAGAGGTGGTAGAAATTGTTTGGGCTAATGAGAGGAATTGATGTTCCTTCTCTACCTTGTAACAAGTTGCCCAAAAAGTGGAGGCAAAGTTTGGTTTCAACAAGATTCTTTGTTCTTACCGATGAATTATAAACTATAAAGTTGTTTTAATTTTCAAAACAAGCAAAGAAATCAGTCATTGAAAGCAAGCTCAGCATTGTGTTATAAATGGGAACTAATTAAGTGCAATAACTAGAAAGTAAAAATTAGTTTTGTTGCCTTGCAATTCAATTTTATTTGTAAAAAACATTACTTACAAGGTCCACTAGACCACTACCACTGTACCACTCGTCTTGCAATTTGTTTTGGATTTGTCACTCTTATATTTTTCTTTATCGTGTCCACTACGTATTCGTTTGATCAAAGCTAATAAACATTCATAAACATATTTTTGTGTGATATGTTATCATAATAATCTCTAGAGTTTTCATGCATGCATGTATACGCATGTCAAGAACATACCTCACATCCTTCAACATAAGTTGACATCTAACATCCGTGGTCAGGGTCACATCACCGACACCAACAATATTGTTGGTCACCTGATTTTCCATCTTCACCACTCCAAAATCACCACCTGGGTAAGAGGAGAAAAAACCTTTGTGTGGAGTGACGTGGAAGGAGGCACCAGAGTCAACAATCCAGGTACAGTCATCATATGCAACATTCAAATAATTATCCTCACCAAGGAGGAATATCTCGATATTCGAGTTGGCAGCCACCGCAGTGGTGCTCTTGTCTTCCTTCTTCTTGGGAATAATCTAATCTGGCTTCACAAAGCCGTTCTTCTCGTCATTCTGCAGAGTCCAACAGTTTGGCTTCTTATGCCCTGTCTTCCCACAATAGAAGCATTTCAGCTCATATTTCGGCTTTGACCGACCTCTGTACTTTTCTCTTCTGTCACGATCTCGACCCGGGCTCTTGCTTCTACCCCGAGAGTCGGATTTTCCTCTGTTCTCAGCAACATTGGCCTCAGACGTGATGGAAACACCTCGTTCTCTTCTCCTGGCTTCTTCATTCAGGAGACTATCTGTTACGACATTCATCTTCAATTTTCCTTCTGGAGCCGAATTACTCAAAGTTGTAACATCCCGAGCGCTGACGAGGGCGATAAGTGATCGCCGGTGCATAGAGGCACGGACAAGGAGCGACTCCTGACAGGCTTCCAGCGGGGGGTTACATGCATGAATGAATCGAATCGACACCCGAAATAGAGGGATTTCAAAGACTGTGCAGGTATGAGACTACACAGTTTGGGATAGCTTATAAGAATTAATTGGTACTACCTATACTAACAAGATGCATCTATTTTTTGGTAGCCTGGAACAGAAGAACTCTATAGTTAAGCGTGCTTGACTTGGGGCAATTCTGGGATGGGTGACCTGCTGGGAAGTTTTTCCGGATAGTGTGCGAGTGAAGAAAAAGTACACTGAAAAGTCTCGTGTTAGTATGTAGCGATAGTCATTGATTCTTGAAGCAGCCAGACATTACAAGTGGTATCAAAACAGAGCCTCTCTTTCAGTACGGTGTGGTTCGAGGACGAACCAAGCGGAAATTGGTGGGCATGTAACATCCCGAGCGCTGACGAGGGCGGGGAGTGACCGCCGGTGCAAAGAGGCACGGACAAGGAGAGACTCCTGACAGGCTTCCAGCGGGGGGTTACATGTAGAATGAATCGAATTGACACCCGAAAGAGAGGAATTCCAAAGACTGTGCAGGTATGAGACTGCACAATTTGGGATAACTTATAAGAATTAATTGGTACTACCTATACGAACAAGATGCATATATTTTTCGGTAGCCCGGAACGAAAGAACTCCATAGTTAAGCGTGCTTGACTTGGGGCAATTATGGGATGGTTGACCTCATGGGAAGTTTTTTCGGGAAGTGTGCGAGTGAGGAAAAAGTACACTGAAAAGTCTCGTGTTAGTATGTGGGGATAGTCATTGATTATTGAAGCCGACAGGCGTTACAAACTCACCACCAGAGTATCCCAGCTTTCTGGCAGCGAGCTCAACAGCAGCAAAGCCTGCATTTTGTCATCAATTTCCATCTCGGCTTTAGACAACTGATTAACAATACCTTTGTAGGTGTTGAGGTGTTCAATCATGCTTTTGTCGTCCTTGTATTCCAGCTTCACAAGTCGGCGAACCAGGTGTGCTTTGTTCTTGGGAGTCTTCTTCTGAATCATGGACTCCAGCTTCGTCCACAACTCGTACGCGTTCGTGAACTAGATTTTAACGTGAGAAAACCTTCTCCAATGAAGAAGTAAAAACCCACGGGACTCAATGGACTTGAGGTTAGCATTGAAGGAGGAAGTCCAACATTTGTGATTTATTATATTCTGCATTTTAGTGTAAGTTATAACTTACATTGATTTCTCTCTCTCACTCTCTTTTTGTTGTGGAATTTATATTTTATTCTTTTATGCTTCTATCATCGATGATTGTCACTATGTTGTAGTTGCAGACGTTTGATCTTTTTCTTTTTCGGGGTTAAATCCTTTGGAATAGGGTTCATAGACATCAAATATCGAGATAAGGCAAACATATAATTAAAAAGAATAAAAAAAAGCTGATGAGATTACTCCGATAATTGGTGTGATTTAAGCTAACTGTATAACTAAAATTTTGATAAAATTAAAAAATATAATTTCTTATACTGAAGTTCCTCGCAATGTTTTCTCCATTGAATTTGTATATCAAAGTACACCTTACGTAGTTACGTTGATCAGCTTGCTATTTAAGTAATCAAATAAGCACAAAGGCCTGTGTGCTGGGTCAATTCCATCTTTGTCTTCTTTTCATAGTGGTGTTCTCAATAATGGACAAGGGAAACATGGAAGAACACGATAGGAGATGCAAGAAAGTGAAATTAGCTTTTAATATAAAATCTTTTGAGGTTGGTTGTTTCATTCTTCAGAGCAATATTAATAATATACTTGTGATCACACAAAAAGAAAAAAAGAAAAATGTTAAAAATATAATTATGAAGAAGATAGCGAAAATTCAAAACAATACAATCTAAGTAGGGCCTTCTATGATTTTACATTAAAAAACACGAGATAGGGGGTATGAACCGAAAAAGGAAAAATAAATATATTAGATATTGTAGCAAAGATGGTGGTTATATGTCACCATGAGGTCCATGACATTGATGTTCACCAGTTTCAGTGTGGAACTTTTACTTTTCGTCTTCATTGCTCTTTTTTTTTTTTTTTTTTTTGTAAATAAAGAGGGGTTAAGCCCCAGAAACAGAAAGAAATTACAAATCAGAAACTAACAAGCTAGACATATTTCTAGCATCAGCAACTATAAGTTCCATCAACTGAGGAGGAGGATCTTTAAAAATCTTGAAATGGAGATTATTAGTTTGCCCAGCTTTAGCTAACCAATGAGCACATTTGTTGTTTTCTCTCTTGGTATGAACAAGATGAATAGTCCAATCTGCTTTTAACCATAATCTCAATCTGCTAATGACTTGAGAGTCCCTAGGATCTTCATGCTGCTCCTTTAACATCTGGATGGCTTGGCTAGAATCACATTCTAGCTCTATTCTTTTTAATCCTGTTCCCCAAAGCAGTTCCAAACCTTTCAGTAATCCCCATAATTCTGCATCAAGAGGATTGCATGAACCTAAATTACAATAGAAGCTTCCCAAAAAGGATCCATTGTGATCTCTTAATATACCACCACAACTAGCTTTTTTCATGCCACTAGAAGAAGCTCCATCACAATTCAACTTAACCCACCCTTGCTTGGGGGCTGTCCAAACGCTATCGTTGGAATCACCACGGCGCTGATAAATTCGGGCTTGCAGAATCTGTTGGACAAACATCCAAATTGAAGCCTGTGATTGCTCATCATGACAGAAATGATCTTCATGGATCTCCAAATTTCTCCACTTCCACAAAAACCAACAAGTAGTAAAGAAAATATCCCTCCAGTCCTTCACTTTATTGGATGACCACATGTTATCGATATTTAAAGTCAACCAATCCTGCAAATTCGAATTCATAAAGGAATTGGGTATCGAACATGTAAACCAAGATTGCCAAATTTTCCTAGCATGTCTACAATCACGAAGAACATGAATAATAGTTTCCTCATGATTTGGACAACTGGGACAGACATTTGAACCTCCGCTCCACTTACTGGTTCTGCTGCGCACTGAAAGTTTAGCAAGCAAAGTCATCCACATAAACACTTTCACTCGTTCTGGTCCATTCCACGACCAAACTTTTTTCCATAAGCTAGTGTGAACATCTGCTGGGAAGTTCATAAGAATTGTTTTTCAATATTTATTTCAATTATTTTCTTTTTCAATTATTTTTTTCAAGAGTTTTTCGACGGAATTATTTTTCCGTCGAAAAATTTCGACGAAATCGAAATTCCGTCGAAAAATTCACAATATTTATTTTCTTTTTCAATTATTTTTTTAAAGATTTTCGACGGAATCTAAATTCCGTCGAAAAATTCACAATATTTATTTTCTTTTTCAATTATTTTTTAAAGATTTTCGACGGAATCGAAATTCCGTCGAAAAATTCACAATATTTATTTTCTTTTTCAATTATTTTTTTAAAGATTTTCGACGGAATCGAAATTCCGTCGAAAAATTCACAATATTTATTTTCTTTTTCAATTATTTTTTTAAAGATTTTCGACGGAATCTAAATTCCGTCGAAAAATTCACAATATTTATTTTCTTTTTCAATTATTTTTTAAAGATTTTCGACGGAATCGAAATTCCGTCGAAAAATTCACAATATTTATTTTCTTTTTCAATTATTTTTTTAAAGATTTTCGACGGAATCGAAATTCCGTCGAAAAGTTAACCATATTTAATTTCTTTCTTTTATTATTTTTTTCAAGAGTTTTTCGACGGAATTGCTTTTCCGTCGAAAAATTCACAATATTTATTTTCTTTTTCAATTATTTTTTTAAGAGTTTTTCGACGGAATTGCTTTTCCGTCGAAAATCTTCGACGGAATCGAAATTCCGTCGAAAAATTCACAATATTTATTTTCTTTTTCAATTATTTTTTTAAAGATTTTCGACGGAATCGAAATTCCGTCGAAAAGTTTACCCTATTTAATTTCTTTTTTTTTTTATTTTTTTCAAGAGTTTTCGACGGAATTCCTTTTCTGTCGAAAATCTTCGACGGAATTTCTTTTTTCGTCGAAAACTTTCGACTGAATCTATTTTTCGTCGAAATTTTCGACGGAAAACAGATTCCGTGGAAAATTCTGTCAATAATTTCAGCGGAAATATTTTCTGTCGAAAAATTCCGTCGATAATAAAGACTTTTCTAGTAGTGTTTATTTTTGGATTACAACGAGTTATTTGAACAAAATGATTGATGTAACCATCTTTTTGGTCTACATATAGCATGGCCAGGGATCGCTATACCCTGGGTGACATATACTTAACATGAATAAAAACACAAAATCACATTTTCATTTATGAATATATAAAGTAAATGAATTAAGTTGAGATTTCATGGTGTAACAAGAGAGACAATAGAAAAGTATGGAAATTGGGCATTATTTTTCATTTTATTTCATTTTTTGTAATATGTGTTTTCACTTTTCACCTTCACCAAACTCTAGATAAAAAGAATCAATGATTCATAATTAGACTATTAACAAACTGTTCCTTACCAGCTGCTAAAATAGTACCCTGGATAATTATAAAAAAAAAAAAGTACCCCGGATGATTTTGACATATCAATACATGAAAATCTTATTATTCAAACCAACGTAACACAACCATGAAAGTTTGACAACGATATGAAGCTCAAGTAAAATTTAAGAATTACTCAAGTGGTATAGAGTTTGATATATTATGTTATTTTAAACTTTTATACAACAAAGAAAAAAAAAGGTAAAAAAGTAGGTTAGAAATTTAGCCTTTCCTACAAAGATACTTTGAGTAGAAGATTAAGATATTAAGGCATATATGAACCTCAATTCTCAGTATGTGAATTTCAAATATGTGTGTTGCGAAGAAAAGCGTATGGGATTTGGTGGCAAATAGGAATGACTTGTTTTGAAGGGCATATAAATGTTGTGAGTTGGTACCAATCAAAGTCCATTATAGTCCATGCCTTGTTCACACCACTCAATTTTCCATCACAATTTGGCGTCCAAATCATATGGCATGGTCCAACAAGACAAATAAACTGTTTTACGTTTGTGTAGGCTAAAGGTTTAGGGTCCAAATCCATTTAATACGTGAAACTCGTGTGGGGTTTATAATATAAAATAATTCTGGTTCATTCGATGTGTAACGTGATGCAACTAGGGGTGGCAATATGGGTTGAGCCCGACGGATCAACCCGCCAAAACGGGGCGAGTTGGGTTGAGATTTTCAACCCACCAACCCGTCCCGCCTGGAAGTGGGTCAAAACGGGTTCAACCCACCGCGGGGTGGGTTGACCCGCCGGGTTATGATATATATATATATTTTTTATAATTTGATAGTATTTCATCAATCCTTAAAATTTTGTGATATCTAATTTTTTTTTTATCTTAGTACTTCCTAGAAAAAATAAAGAATAACAATTTTATTTATGACAAATGTTATCTATATATAAATTCTTAAAGAATGTTTGACAAATATTAGTATACATTTAAGATTGAGACTAAAAAAATATAAAGAAGTGTGAAATAAAATAAAATAATATTAGAAAAATTCATAAAATACAATTTATTTTTGAATTTTAATTATTATTTTTTTAATTGGCGGGTTGGTGGGTTGACCCGCCAACCTGTCAACCCACCATAAAACGGGGTGGGTTCATTTTTCTAACCCATATTTTTTGGCGGGTCAACCCGCCCTGCCCCGTTTTTGGTGGGTTGGTGGCGGGGCGGGGCGGGTCAACCCAAATTGCCACCCCTAGATGCAACTAAGAATCGTTTAATAGGGCCAAGGGATGCTTACAAGGTAAAAGTGTTGAAAATAAATGAAATTTAAAACGACATGTTTTTAGGTTTGTAAAAAAAATAAAAATAAAGCGCATTTTTAAAAATTACAAAAAGAAATAAAATTATCACAATATAATGTCTTTTTTTCTCGAAAACTTAAAACTAGATCATCTTAAGGTTGTAGAAGATAATTTCATTAACTATCTTTAACAAATTTACACTCACATATTATTTTATAGTTTTATATTTTTTTCATTACTTAATTATAGTTAGTCTCATTTTAATTTTGTTACCTCGTATAAATGTGAGATGATATGCTTAGTATCGGTTGTATTAAGCATTATTTTTTGGGTTCGTTTTTTCTAAGTTATCTGCAGTAAGCTTAATATGACGTCATTTTGAACAGAAATTATGGTATTTTTATAATTTTAATTTATTTTAGGATTATTATAGTCTTTATAATTATAATTTTTAATGTTTCAATCCCAAAACGACGTCGTTTTGAGAGTAAATACAGATAACTTATCTGCAGTAACTGCATAAATATTTTTCTATTATTCTTTATGTTAGAACTAAGGTCAATATATTTACATGATTTAAAATAATTTATCTTTTTTATAATATAAATTTCATCACGAAGAATTTTTTTTAATGTACAAAATATTTATAAGAGTAGAAGTTGATCCATTTCAATAGTGGCGGAGCTAGAAAAAACCCAGTCAATGTCAAAGTTATATTATTTTAAAAAATCCAACTAGTGCCAAGTATGTACCATAAATTTTAAAGAAAATCTATATTATATTTGAAAATCAGCTTGTACTGAGTGGTTCCGCCACTACATTTCAAGAAGATGCATGACACAAGTTTAAGTAAGGACTTAAGATAATATTTAAAATTAACTTAACGATGAGTGTTCATCAAACTTTTTGTCGATTTTGTTGGATTCTACCAGTAGCCCTCGTTAACAATCACAATAAGCTTTGAATCTTAAAACTTTCATGATAGAAATGCTTGTTAGCGAGTCATGACCAAGAAAGATGATGTATATTTTGAGTCTTTGACACTAAACAAAAATAATACTTAAATGCATTTTCACGTGCCAACAAAGGTGGGTACAACTAGCTAAGAGTTTGATCTATATCTTGTAAGGACGTGAGTTCAAATCCTACCGATCAATATGATAATTTTATTGATGAATAATATGTAATTTCTCACAATTTTTTAAAAGAGATCTAAAAAAAGGCATTTTCATACTATTTGGCCACTTTGGAAAAGTAAGCAGCTACAATGATGACAGAATTATGAAGTCAAAAAATATGACATTTTTGGAGGATTGATTTTCACTATTTTCTTTCATTTTTTTTAGGGCCGATAAATGGTAATATATGAAGCAATTCAAGTTACAATCATGATAGCTAAAATCAGAATTTTATCTAAAATTAAAATTTTATCTAAAATCGAAATGAGATTAAAAATTTGTAAAATATAAAATTTTAACGTAAAAAAATTTATAAAATCGTAAAAATATTTAAAATTTTAATAAAAATAATTTAATTAAAAAAATCATAAAATCGTAAAAACACATGTTTTAATTACGATTCTATACACATATTTTCAACAAAGCACACTAGAGGATGGTCCTTTTTGGATCTTGCTCCAGAGAAAGGCAAATACGACCAAAAAGACTAACATTTTTCTGCTGAGGAGCTTCCCTTTATCTCTTTTCCATTGTGACATTGTCTTTCCTTTTGTATGTTAATGTCATCAAAATCAAAAGCATAGCCAAAAGCTCAAGACTTCTAGCACAGAGAGAGAGAGAGAGAGAAAGACAGTGTGTTTGTGTGTGTGGTGATGGGTGGTTCTGAAGCAGAGGTAGAGCAAGGGAAGACAAACATACCAAAGCTACCCTTGTTCAGCCCTCCACAAATGCATTCACCAGAGAGATCAGGAATGGTAACTCCTCCACTTCACACTTCTGCTTCAGTCCCATTTGGATGGGAAGAAGAACCTGGAAAGCCAAGGCCTTGTACTGCTCTTGTGAGCTTCTCCAAGTCCACTCCAAAGTGCTTGGAACTTCCTCCAAGGTTTCTAGTTGATGCCAAGCTCAACAAACTACCCTCACCCACCACATTCCTGTTGGAAGGACCCTGTAACAGTTACCAGTCTCTATCTTTCAGAATGAGTGAGGATTGTCATGGTTATTTTAGTGCCAAGAGAGGACAACTTGGGACTACGATTCTCAGCAAAGGTGTGGGGATCAAGGATAATGGGTGGTTTGGTTCTTGGAGAGAAAAGGCCTTCAAGGTTAAAAGAGAAGTAAGTGGGGGTAGTCATGTTTTTCCATCTTCTGCTGATAAGGATATTGATCATGTTGGTACAATTGGAGGTAGTCACAAGAAGGTGAGGGTAAGAAAGATGAAACCTTCTGGGAGCTTTTCCAACCTATTTTATGTCAAGTCTCGTGTGTGGGTAAGTTTTAACTTTTCACACAATGTCATTGTTGTGTTTTCTTGGGGTTATGATTAGAGATTTTCTCAGTGCTTGAAATTGTACTTCACTATAGGCTAATTAAAACTTGTGTTACAATGTATAGATTGTGTAGCTTTGTTGTAGCAATTTATATCTGGGCTCATGTGGTTTTGAAGGCCAAGCTTCACTGGTTGGGGAGGAGAATAGGATTCTAAGAATAAGGGATTTTACTTAACTAGGATTATTGTTGTTTAGTGCAGGAAGCCATAAATAGAACTTTTTCTTTTTTGGCTCATATTGTTGGATCTAGTTTAGTATATCCAAGATATTTGTGCTATCAGCAATATGCATTTGGAATAATAATGCTGCAAATTTTTCTCAATTCTAGCGCTAGTGATTTTTCTCAATAGGGACAAATATAAAGTAGTTGATTTTTGTCTCATAAAACTGGATTTTTCTTTTATTTATTTTTTTGGTGTGTGTAAGATCTGTTATTTAAGTGAAAATGATCCCCTAATCTTGCACTACTTTTGATTTTGCAGACAACAATCTGGGAGGGCTTGAAGCAGGTTGTTCCATGGAGGACTAAAAAACTGAAGAAACATGGGTGTGGGGGCCCTTGGCTCTAGGACTTTTCCTTGGATACCATGGTCAAGTCAAAATCAATTATCTGCTAATTCAGCCACTGCATATGTACTATTTCCCCCCCTCCTTTTTGTCTTTTTCTTCTATCACATAGGTGGCATTCTGAACCTGTTTCTTCTGTTGCTATACCACTGTCCATTGCTCGAAACTTTTGTTTTATTATCATGGGACAAGATGTACAAGTTTTCAAGCCTTCATTATATGGTGTCTTGATGGATTATGGCAGTGAAACTGTGTTATCTATCCAATTCTCACAGTTGATGCCCATAACCATTGAGGACAGTGCTAATCCTATTTATTTCATTGCCTTTTAAAAAAAGATTAAAAAATTAAAGGTAACATAACCCTTAACAGGAAAGGAAAAATCCAAAACAGACTGATGGTATGGAACAAATATGATAATGCATGAATCAATAATTATTTCCATTACAGTTTTTTTTCCATAGTTTTTAAATTGTCTTATTTATTTGGAAAAATATGATCAACATGTACATGATTTAATGAAAATCTTAAGTTTGCATTTTAGTTTCTCTCACTGTTCCATCATCCTTCAAAGTAAGTAAACGTGTTTTTTTTTTAAAAAAAGCACAGCTAATACATGTAGTTACAAACGACGATCTCATTGACTTCATTTATCTCATTATTTCCTTTACTAATAATTAAGGACCCAAATCAAATAATTTTTTTTTTGGTGAAAAAAAGTTTAAGTGAGGTTAGATACTAGTATCTCACTAGAAGGGGTGTTCGCGATCTGGATTGGTTTTTGGTTTTATGAAAATCCTAAAATTTGTTTCATGATTATTGTGCAAATAACATCCTTTGTATATATTGACTTTGTAATTTTTTGTTTTTTGAAATACAAAAGCATTTTAGTAAACGATAATATAGTTTTTTTGTGGGAAAATAAGATATGAAGCTCCTACACAGATAAAATTTTGTTGATGAGACGTGACTAGACTTTTCCTTTGGTTTAGTTGATGGATTAATGAGTTTTGGGTTTAGAAATTTTTGAGTTATGATTGGAAAAAGATCCAAGTAGGTAGAGGGGAATTAATATATTGGATTGGATTGGATTGATTTTAATCAATCAATCCTAAAACTGATCTAATCCAATTAAAATTTGTGATTTTTTTTGGTTTTCGATTTATTCGGTTATCAGTTTTTCAGTTCGGTTTACCGCAGTTTGAATCAGTTTGTATCGGTTGATGAACACCCCTACTCACTAGGGTTAGGAATAACCCAAAAGAACTATGAACGAAGAAATTTTCTCACCAAGTAACCATCAAGGGCCGTCCACCACAATAAGCTGCTCACCACAACTTCAACAAAAAAAAAGTCCAGGTATTAAATTCATAGTTGCTACCACTTATACAGTCCTTACTAAATATATTTCTAACCAACGTGAGATTTCACTACTCATACTTGGATCCTAGCACCTAGCCATTAATCTTCCTTACGTTTAGTGCACCAATTTGAATAGAATTAGCTGCCTCATCATCTTATCAAATGTTTATGGACAAATTTAGCATCCATTACAGAAGCACAATGCAGAATGCATATTAGTGACTAACAAATCTACACAACTGCATAGACATCTGATAAATAAATTGGCCTTCTTTCTCTATTTTAACTAATTTCCCTCGTTTATTAATCGACATATAAAGCAGGACTTAGCTCTAAATCCAACAAAACTATAAACGAGGTAACATCCAACCAACATTCCATCCTAAGAGTAAGCCAGCCCCAACAAGACTCAATCCTAAAGCAAATGCAACAGCATATGTTGTAATATCAATAAATGGCATGCCTAGCATTTCTTGTTTGGTATTAGCAAATTTTTGCTTTCTCTTCTGAGGTTTCCTACCTTCAAATGACATCCACGGAAAAGCCCCTGGGAAGGGAGTAGAGATTGGCTGATCCTTATTCTTAACCTGAATGTTAAGAGTTTCCAGCTGCAATAGTCGAAACCATTGCTTATAGGCAAAAAGTTGTGATGCTTGTTCAAAAAAGAGTGCAATTATGTACTCTTTCTCAGCATAAGCCTGTTTTGCTACTTCTTCTGCTTCCCTAGCACGTGTTTGAGAATGACACAGTGCTTCCATAAGTTGAGTTTTGTTGGGGTCTCCCTCAAAAACTTGTTCAGTGACACCCTTATGGATGGTGGTATAACTGCAACAAAAATTGCAAGTCCAAGAAAATCTGTTACTTGTTTTATTATATCTATTTTGGAAGTAAAATATAGTCAGTTAAGGTGATAGTGCAACCTAGTGAACCAACATATATTAAGAGGAAAATACCTTGAGGATTTGTCAGAAGCAAAATACAAATGCCCTCCATTGGCTGAAGGCCCCAGATTTCTATGCATCAATCCTGAATCTAAACTTCCCTTTGCCTGAGCAGTCAAATTGGAGGCACTAGATTTGGCTTCCCAGTTCAAAAATGATGCTTTTTTTTTGTCATCACTAATATTAGCACATGATTGTCCTCCAAGATACTTCTTCTTAGGAGGAGGAAGGTCACAATTCTCAATATGGTTGAGAGATTTCTGTGAAACAAAACAAGCTAACTCATCTCTATCTGTTGTTCTCCACCATGGCTGGGCATTCTCACCTTCAATCCAAGAATAATCTGAATCAAAGGAGAAATCATTTGTTTGCTTGTACACTGAGCAGCCAACAGAATTAATCTCCATTGTCTCATGTTTGGTCATCATATCCATATCCATTAGTTCAGGATATGCTTGAGATTTTTTACTATATGCCTCTTGCATTCCTTCCATGGAAAATTTCTTTACAATACCATCCTGGAAGTCATAATGTACATCATCAGATGAAGCATGGTTCTCATCACCAAAGTGGGTAGCATTTCCTTTACATGTTTTATTTTCATCACTAACTTTCAAAATTTCAACCTCATCCTTTAATGCATTTACATGCTCATCTGTTAAACCTTTTTGAAATCCATAGTTTGGTTGCAAATGCAACCACCATCTTGAGTCAGGAGTTAGATTAGAAAATGAAGATTTCTGGCTAAAATGGTTGACATTAATCCAGTATGAAAAGAAATAGAAATAGATAATATTTCTACTAAAATGCAGACGAGAAAGTCTAGTATAAAAAGAAATAGAAACAGATAATAGTTCTACTACAATGCAGACTATAAAGAAAGAAAGAAGGAAAGAAGGAAAGAAGGAAAGAAAGAAAATCCATTATGAAAAGAAATAGAAACATATAATAGTTCTACTACAATATTGCAGACTAGAAGGAAAGAAAGAAAGAAGGAAGAAGATCCAGTATGAGAAGAAAATAGAAACAGTTAAGAGTTCTACTACAATGCAGACTATAAAGAAAGAAAGAAAGAAGGGAAGAAGGGAGGAAAGAAAAAAAGAAAGAAGAAAAATCCAGTATGAAAAGAAATAGAAACAGATAATAGTTCTACTACAATGCAGACTATAAAGAAAGAAAGAAGGAAAGAAGAAAGCAAGGAAGCAAGAAAGAAAATGTAAGTCCAAACTAACACAGGCATTTTAGCAAATGAACATGCTTATAGATTATGAGTGATGATTTTAACTTCGGCCACGCTAGGCTCAGTTGAACGAAAATGGAAATGTAATTGAACATGATAAAGTGTCAGCAAGAACAAATAAATGTTTCAGCTAAATGCTTATGCAGAGTTACCAGAAGCTATCCTCAAGACCTGCTTCAATTGTTAATCATCAAGCAAATGATCCACAAGACTACAAAACACACAAAATGTATGTATAGGACCATTTCAAAAGACAATGTAAACATCAACTACAAAGAAAAATAAAAATAAAAAAGGTTCTCAATTTTCACAAAAATCGGGAACAGTTTTGGATTTTCTTCACACATTCACCAGATCATACAAGAAAGTTCAAAGGTGGCAGGGAGCACATAACAAGAAATTGCAAAATCTCTTGAAGGGTAATAATGTATTGTACTATCTTGAGACATGGAGTCGGAGATTTACTAAAACAGATGAGAATGTTCAAAACCACAACCACAACCACAACCACCCATGTTCATTACAAGCAAAAAAAAACACAATATATCAGCACCCAGATGAAAACATAGAGAAGAGAACACAAGAAGGCATCAAAATTTTGACCACCCAGAACATCACAATTACTCAAAGAAGGTGCACTCATAACATTAACATACATGTAAGCTGTAAATTAAACACCCACCATAAAAACTCAAGCATTCAAGTGAAAAATGCAAAAGAAGAAACCTTTGCATACAAAAAAAGTTTAAGTCCAAAATAGAGGTTATTAAGAGAAGAATAGGTAGAAGGAGCCAAACGGTTATAGATAGAAAAAAGAAAAGAATAAGAGAGACCGCAAACGGTTTCCACAAACAAGACGGTTAAAGGGACAACTGAAGTGAAATCTGGGAGAGATCATCATATCATAACATACTGTGTTATCGAAAAACAAAAATCTCAGTCATGACACGTGGTACGTGTCCCAGATTTGGACGGCTTGATTAAAAGATAAGAACACTATTTAGTATTTTCCTTACACTAGGTTAATATTAAAAAAAATATGATACGGTCATATGCAAATATCATAATCATATAAATTTAAATTAACGGTTATAATTTTATAACTATTTATTTTAATATATTTTTTTCTATTTTTTTATTACTATTAATTCATCTTTATATGATTTTAAATCTCCACCGTGTTAATTTATTTTAACATGAGAAGATTCATATCCACATTAATACATAGAATTATACCAGAGTTTTAACTATTTTTTAAGTCCTAACTTGAGATTAATCCATAATCAATTCAAATAATTGAAGTTTGTGAGATACCAAAATGATTTGACTCGAAAAAATAATTAAGGTATACTAAAAACCATAGTAGTCCCGTGTCACATGAAATAAAATTCAATAACATTTATGAAATGAATTGAAACGATGTTATTTTGAAGTTAGAGAAAAAATTTATTAAACTAAATCATAAACTAAAATTATAAAATAATTTATCGCTTTAACTCAAAATAATGTCATTTTAAAAATTATAAAAAATAATTTTATTTCCTACCAGAGAAAAAAAATACTTAACCTTATATAATATTGATTTAAAAGCCATCTATATCAACAAGCTATATGGTGTGAGTTGCATTTCGATCACAGCCTTTAAGCTGGTGGTGGGTCAACTCAAACATTCTGATTGCCCAAAGTTCATAATTAAACATTGTGCTTGCCCATAGTTTTGTTATGGTTGTGTTTGATAATCACAAATTACAGTGGGTTGATAGGAAATAGTGAGCATTTGTGATCCACGTTTCACTTTTTGGTTGCTGAGAAGAAGAGGAAAAGATGAATATTCAAGGTTGGTAGGTGAATCTAACAGCAACCTATTTACTTAAAGCAAATTATAATTTAAAGGAAGTTGTTCTTTTAGGCCTTGGTGGTACAATCTATTAGGATTTTTTTTTAGGATTATATTTATCTCATTTTATATGAGATAAATAATTTTTTTACACACACAAAAGAGGGGTGGGTCCCACCACTCTTTTTCTCTCTCTTCTCTTACCCGTGAGTCCTACTTGTAATTTTGTTTCTACAACATGAGGTGACTACTTTTCTACAACATAAGAAAAATATTTCTCTTTTTTTATCAAGTGTTGTTAAAGAATAACAAAAATAATATTAAGTAAAAAGTATTAACTAAAAAGTAAGACAAAAAGTAATAAATAAAATATTTATTTAATATTTTATTTAAGACAAAAAGTAATAAATATTTAATATTTTTTTTTTTAAATTCTTAACAAGTGCTTCTTAATGGAACAGTGACCATTGTGCCACTGTTCCAACTCTTATTTACCTAAATGCCACGCTTCTGAACTTATTTCCCAAACTGCCATGCAAGTAAGTTCGCTGGGAGTAGTAGCGAACTAGGCATGATGATGTGTCAACAAGCTGCTGGTGCCCAAGTTCGCTTCTGACACAGGCGAACTTGGGTGCAATAAATGCTGACACGTATGGTGAGTTCGCTGATATGCCAGGCGAACTTGATTTGCCACGTGTCTGACCCCTACATAGTCCGTTGGGGCCCAGGCGAACTAGGTGACAAGTGGCCGCCACTGCAGTAGTTCACTGGACGCTGTAGCGAACTTAACGCCACGTGGCAGTTCCTTAGTAGTTCGCTGCCTTGGTAAGCGAACTACCTGCTGACAGTTACAGGTCGCTGTCCCAGGCAGTGAACTTAGTTCTATTTAAACGCCCCTCTTCCTTTCCCAAAGTCATTCTCGTCCATTTTCTTAAAAGTTTCCATTTCTGTTTGTGAATGTTTTTCTATTTCAGTACATAATGAGTGAGAATAACAACGATATAATATGCCTTCTATATTACAATGGGAGAAGATATTTTGGACCGAACGGTCAAGTGTTTGAAGGAGATACGAAGATATTCCGCATGAGTCCGCGTTGCAAATATACTGAGCTCAAGAAAATAATATACAAGAAGTTGAGATTACAACGAGGTCAATCCCTGTCTCGACTGATTGCTAGATGTGCTTCTGGTAACCCCGTGCAATGGGTTGCTGTGGAGGTGGTTGAGGATGAAGATGTGTCACTAGTAGTTGATGCATTTCGACAGCATGGAGAGTCCTCATACATCGAGTTATATGCGGAACTAAACACCGGTGGAGAGGCAAGCACTCAAAGTTTCATGCCCACCAGTGACTCCATAGACATTATTAGGGAGCCGGAAGTAAATCCCGAAGATATGAATGTGTCACCCCCACCACCATCACCCCTAATAACACAACCTTTAGATGTGATTCCTGCCAATGACATGTATGATCCGTCGTGGCGTACTGATAGTTCCGAGGAGGAGGTTGATGAAGGTCTAGTCCCTGACAGTGACTCGTCGGATACAGACGTTGATGGTGATTTCGAGTTGGAAACGTCCACTGCTTTGGTTGAACCGATTCCATCACCGGGTATTGTTGGTGCGCATGACCCACCACCTGCTGCATGTTAGGTAGTTTACCGTTTGAGTTTTTAGGTAGTTTACTGTTTGAGTTTTATTATATTTATGTGCTTAACGACATTTGAAACGTGTGTTAAACAGGAGAGGATAATGTTCCATTTTGGTCGCAAATACCACATTACACGAACATTAACTGGGCACACCCCGATCAAGAGTGTGATGACATGCAAAGGGCACAAGTACCAAATTGGCAAATGGGTCAAGAGCTTTATAAGGACCAACAATTTGAAAGCAAGCAGGATGTACAAATGGCCATCAAACAATATTGTATGGCAAATAATCGTACAACTGTCGTGCTAAAAAGTGATACGAAAAGGCTGATCATGATTTGTCAAAATCACAATGATGGTTGTCCGTGGAGGATGCAGGCATATATGAAAAAAGGCGGTCATGAATGGATAATAGGCGTATGGAACAACATCCATACATGTGTTAGTCAAACACTTTCACAAGATCACAAACAACTTAACTCTAGTTTCATTTGTTCATTGATCATCGGTAAGTCAACCATCTGCTGTATGTTTAAATAAATATCGTATTTGTAATGCTAATACGTTATTGTTTGTCAAACCGCAGAAATGATACGTGAAGAGTCTAGCGTTAAAATTGGCTTAATTCAGGAGAGGATTGCATCAAATCTAGGATTTCATATATCATACAGAAAGGCCTGGAAAGCAAAGCAGAAGGCAATTGTGAAGGTCTTTGGGGATTGAGATGAGTCGTACGTGTTTCTGTCGAGATGATTGGATTATATGTTATTGTTTTCTCCAGGGTCTGCTTATAAACTGGATGTGAATGAACATAGGATTGATGGTCGGCTCGATGGATCGCACAAGGTGTTCAGAAGGGTTTTTTGGACATTCAAACAGTGTTATGATGCCTTTAATTATTGCAAGCCTATACTCCAAATCGATGGGACACATTTGTATGGAAAATACCGCGGAACGCTAATGATTGCTACAGCTGTTGACGGTAACAATTATGTCCTGCCTGTTGCGTTTGCTATTGTTAGTTGTGAGAATATTGACAATTGGTCCTGGTTTTTTGCCATGTTACGGATCCATGTGACTCAGAAAGATGGAATATGTCTTATTTCTGATCGACATGTAGGTATATTGGCGGCCGTCAATAATGTTGACTTAGGGTGGCAACCACCCAAAGGGTACCATGTTTTTTGCCTAAGACATCTGGCAAGCAATTTCAATCATAAGTTCAAAAATATCATGTTGAAGAAGCAGTTAAATAAGTTAGGTATGGTTGTTACTCGAAATTTGCTGTTAGTTGCAATCATCGTACGACGCTGATAACGTTATTGATTAACAATTATGTGTTGTCATGTACAGGTTACACTACATCGCGATTGGATTTTGACGCTGGTTTGGAAAAATTTAAAGAATCAAGCCCACAAATTGCAGCATGGATTGATCGAATTCCGAAGGAAAAATAGAGTATATCGTACGATGCTGAAGGAAGGCGATTTGGCCACATGACTACAAACTTGTCAGAGTATGTTAACAAGGTTCTTAAAGGTGCCAGAAACTTACCAATCATGTCTTTGGTGCGCATCACGTACGCTAGGCTAAATGAATATTTTTTGGCCCACGGGCAGGAGGCTCGGGAAGAGATGGAAAAAGGTAATCGCTTCGCCAAAGTGTTCTGGGTTTCATACGTTAAAAACCAACAAAATGTTGCAACACACTTTGTTACGTCGTATGACAGACAGAAAACACGATTTGAAGTTCAAGAGTCTTACAATCAAAGAACTCATATAAGCGGAAGGAAACAGTGGGTTTCATTAGATGAAGAGACTACACAAGCACAGGCCTATCAGCCATAGCGGGAGACTAGTTTTTTTAAATTCCGAAGCGAAACCTAGCGTCTCCTGATAACACTCTATCACCTTAATCCATTCTTTTGTTGAGGGTCTGGCACTTATTACAGGCCATGATGTAGTGGCAATCCCTCGTGGCGTGCACGTTGGCTAACGCGGAGGACGAGGCGGCTCCACTGTTTGCACCACTGCCGGCGGAGGTGCAGGCTCTCCAGGCTCTGCGAGTCTGCCAAACTCGTCGAATGTAGACATCATCTGAAGGGCCTCGTCGTATATCTGGCGGTATGTGAATGCTCCTTGCGCCTCGTCCGATGCCATATGCAGAACAGTCTTCATGCGATCAGTCTGTGTAACGAATATAATGTTAAAAGTATGATGTCATTAAGTCAACAAAATACTTCTCATAATAGTCATGATCAGTCTGAAATTAACATACAACATGGGAATGAATGGCCGATCTCTGCATCATCCATCTGCGCGTATGCTGAAAATACCACTGCATGTACGTGCTGTTGATAGACAGATGACCATTTCCCTGCACGGGCTGTAGACCCTACACAACAAGGGCATCCCTGGAATGCCACTGCGCTATATAAAGTCCATGTCTGTCCCTCCAGTCTACATCACCCTTACCAGTCAGGGTGATAGTCAACAGCTCTGAACTCATGAATGGATCGCTCGGTATCGGCTGCCTAAAATGAAATTTCCTCAGCACTCTATCGGGCTGCTGGTAGACAACGATCTGGTAGTGTATGAGTGGGCATACAGCTAACCATCTGCGTGACTCCTCGGACGACGGAAGATGTGCAAAGAATTTGTGGTATGGCCTCCACCGGATCCTGCGGATAGGCATAACATCAATGTGACGTCGATATCGTCTGATGTGGGAGTACCGATGTTGTAGCGACAAATAGCTATTAAACCTGCAAAACAATAACAAAATAAAAATTACTAATTAACGTAACAGACAGTAAATTTGAAGAAAACAAAAAAGTTCAAAAGGCAGATACCTTGCTCCGAAAATAGCTTGTAGGTCTGTGATCAGAGGGAGTCCTGGTGAGATAGTAGGGAAACACGTCCATGCCCACAACTGTAGTAACAGAGCACAGCCCCCAATATCCGATCGTCCTGGGTCAGTAACCTTGCACAACTCCCTGTACAAAGTAGCCAGGACAGCGGAACCCCAAGAATACGTCCCCGTCCTGTGAAAATCATCCAAAAATAGGAGATACCGTGCATGCACGAATCTAGATGCAGTCTCAACGAACAAGCAACCACCGATAATGCGCAAAATCAATGCACGTGTGTATCTCATACGGTCAGCTTCATTGCCAGACCATTCATGCCAATGTAGATACCGTTCCCTCAGAAATGTTAGCGAAATTTGGTTCTTATATAAGTCGCGCTGCCGACCCGGCTTAATGCCCAATAAATCTCTCATCAGCTGGAGAAGGGATGAACTCCAACGCGGCCAGATACAACCTCTCCATCTGTAGGAAATCCAAGCAGATGGTGGACATCCTCCAAAGTAATGGTAACCTCACCCATCGACATATGGAATGTGCGCGTCTGAGGACGTCATCTCTCCACAAGGGCCGAAATGAGTGAGTGATCAATCTGACAATAAAAAATTATATTACATTTTATCACAATTTATTAACAATACAACATCTAATTCTTTTTTTTTATCTACTCTACGTATCACTAACCTCATGGTTGCGCAGACGCGCAACGTGATAAAATCCAGCCTGCTGCAGGTAAGGATGGATATCCTCAGGTATATCCAAATGATCCCATGACGCATCGTCTCTGATGTTGAGGACACTATTATCTGCATTTGCGTTATCAGATCTGTTCCATACAAGTGTCGAAATGTGTTTATCCTGCAACGTCAGGAGAGACGGCACCGATGGACCAGGGTCAATAAATGTCTGGTGCGGCTCCTGTTGCTCCATGAATCTATTTACAAATAATAAATACAAAAATTAGGTATGAAATAAATAAACATTCAAGTTTAATTAATTATTCTATACTCTACAATTAATTAAATATTACATACAAGAAAAAAACAAAATAATGTTAATTCATTATTAGTAACAACTATTGAATAATAAAAATACAACAATTGAATTATAAAATACGATAATATATAATGTTATACAAAACTTAAATAATATATAAAAATTAAAAACTAATTAGTAAGAAATAAATAAATCAATATTGTTATTTAATATAATATATTACATTTAAATTATATTAAATTTAAAAATTAAATAATTGCATACAAAGATATATAATATATTATACACAAATTATATAAATTCTAAAAATAAATACTAATTACTAATAAATAAATAAATACAAACATTGTGGTAAAAGAACTTTGTCACATTTATTTGTCAATCCTATAACTAAATAATTTTATTTAATTCAAATATTTTAATTATTGTATAATCAAGATTTTATTAAATATAAAATCTAACAAAATTAAAATTATTATTTTCTAACCTAGATTCCAAGCCTATAAATAATATCAAACCATTATTATTATTAAATAATACATTAATAAAAAGTACTACACCTAATAACATTAACATACATATTATATAAGCCAATGTTTAACATTTTCTAACCTATTTTTCAATCCTACAAAAAAATAATTTTATTTAATTCAATAATATTTTTTATTGCATAATTAACAAATTATTAAATACATAATTTAACAACATCAAAATATAAAAATCTAACCTAAATCCTATTAATAAATAATGCATATAAAATAATTTATTAAATAGATTAATTAAACAATAAAATATTTAACTACTGACATTAACATGCAATTACTAAACTACTAATATTAGACTAATTCAAATAATAAAATAAATAATATGTCATCTAACTTAATGTGTCATAAGATTAATCCTAAGAATTATCTTACCCTAAATTCTATAAATAAATAATACATATAAAACAATTTATTAAATACATTAATTAAACTATAAAATATTTAACTACTAATATTAAAAGGTAATTACTAAACTACTAATATTAAACTAATTAAAATAAATAAAACAATTAATATGTCATCTAACCTAATGTTTCATGTTACATATAATATAATTAACAACAATTAAATAACAATAAAAAACTTAATAAAAATTAATACTAACCTAAAATGAAGACAAAGAATGAAAATGAGAGAGAAAGAAAATTAAGAGAGGAAGAAAGTGAGAGAAGAAAGAGAGAGAGAGAGGGGGGTTTTGCTGGGGATGAGAGGAGAAATGGGGGGAGGGGGAGGGGGTGGGTTTATATAGTGGTGGGAAAAGTAGCCGTTACACCAAGTTCGCTTCCCCCCACAGCGAACTTGGTGCATGTCAGCCACCTGGCATGTAGCCGTTGCACACAGGTCGCCCACGTTGGCAGCGACCTCTGCTGCATGCAAGCCACGTCGCCTGACAGATGAGGCATTAATTGCAACAAAGGTCGCTTGGGGCAGTAGCGAACTACCCATCCACCAGAAACGTGACACATCATCAGTCAGAGTTCGCTACTGCTCTGGGCGAACTTGCCCTTGTGGCAGTTTGGTAAAATTGTTTTCTGGCGTGGCATTTGGGTAAATAAGTCTTGGAACAGTGGCACAATGGTCACTGTTCCCTTTTTAATGAACTTTATTCATTAAACAAAATTTGACTAGAAGGAATTATGCTGCAATGTAGTTTGCTTCGGGAAAGCGCAGATGACTATTTGATATGTATACCCTAATTTCGAGGGATTATTATATAATTAATATTTTGCGACAGTCATTGATTTATGAGAAAAATATGTGTCATTTTAAAGGATGTAAAGTTGTGTCATTTTAAGATAGAGAAAGATATAGATAAAAGAGGAGAGAGTTGATAAAAAAATAAAGGTGTGGGTCCCACCTCTTTGTGAGAGTGAAAGGATATAAGTTATGTCATTTAAAAGGATAAACACTTTTCCCTTAAACTATATAGATGACAATAATATATGCGGTGGGATATTTTGATATTGGTGTTAAACTTTAAAAATTGACATCAAATCTTACCGTTGATTTCTACCGATCAAATGTTATCATTTATTAGAAATTAATAAATAATAATCGTTGATTGACGAAAATAAACTGTTAGAATTTGATATCAAATTTCAAAGTTTGATACAATATCTAATGATCCTATCACATAATATATATATACACATGTGTGTGTGTTGTTAAGTTTAGCTTTATTTGTAGGTTAATATTTAATAAATTCATTTCAATCACTAATTTTATCAGGGCAATTTATATAAACTTAAGGGGGCATTTGGTAGAAGATAAATTTTTATTTATCCGAGAAATAATTATTATTGGAATGTAAGGGGAAATATATTTTTACCGGAATGTTAGTAAAATGTGTTTGGTATGACCAAATTTTCTTAGGAATTTTATGATTAAATTTACTAGTATGTGTTTGGTTGATTGTTAAATATTAGTGGGAAAGTGAGGTTACTTTACGAAAATAACCCCACTATATCACTTCACCCAACTCCATATCTTCACATATTGTACAATTAGACAATGTCATTTTGGCCATCTCATTGGCTTTTGCTTTTCACATCCCCAAGTTAAAAAGTTTCCATATATTCAATGGGCAAAAGGTTGCCATTGCCGTACCTAACTTTGCATACAAAACCAAAGAACGGAGAACATTTTTATACAGGAAATTTGTCTTTTTTTTATACCAAACATGGCATACAACTTTTCTCAAATTTACTTTCCCGGATAACCAAAAAAAATCCGCTTAACAAACGCCTCCTAAGGGAGCGTTTGGTAGAGGGGATATTTTTTTTTAGCAGATAAACATAATTAATGGGAATACAATAGGAAAGTAAGTTAGATGAAAAAGTTTAAAAAAAGATATTTGGTTCACAGAAATTTTACCAGGGAAATTCATTTAAATTTGCAAAGTCTATGTTTGGTTAAATGTAAAATAGTGATGAAAAAATTGGTTGAATTGACCAAAATATCTCATTATCAATATTTTTTAAACGAACCATTGCCTAAAAGTGAGAGTCCAAGTCAATAACTTGGTTTCCTTAAATACCACTTTCCCCTTATCCTAAAATACCACACCCAAAGTGATATTTGTGAACAGTTAGTTTCAGCAAAAAAAAAAATGCAAATCTAATTGCCTAGGCTTCCTATTCTGCTGATCTTTTTTTCTCAAAACGTTAACCAAATATGATCTTTTTCAATATCTAGTCACATTTTCCCATCAAACTCAAACCAAAACCTGTTCCCAACACACCTGAAATGTGCAATTGACATGTTCAACATCAATAATTGAGACCATTATGATGAGTCTGATAAAATTATGAGAGAATTAAGTAAAACATAAATTGTAGGTAAGCCTACTAATTTAAGAAGTTGCAAGAGTGTTCCTATAATCATCATACCTAAATAATTTTGGAAAATGATATTCTCCTGATGCAGAAAAAGAGAATAGTATTCTCGCATACAACAAAATAGAATAGGACATTGTAACAATCAATTAATGTTATTATCAATGTTATTAATTATCAATTAATTTCATCGTTAGATTGATTATGTTGATTTAACGATATATTTATTTCTATCTTTATATAATTGTGATCTCTCATATTTAATGCGAAAAATTATAACTATACAAATATGAAAATAAATATAAAGTATTAAATATAGGAAATTATAACCATATAAAGATGAAATAAACATAACCGTTGGATCAATATAATCGATCTAACGATAACATTGATTGGTAATAACACTAATTGATTATTACAATATCCTTCTCCCAACAAAATAGCATATATTGTTTGAATAGTATTTCCCAATAATTTTTACTCATTTATTGTTGCTTAGTTATTATTACATACAAACTTAGGGAAAGACTACTCTATGTTACATGTGATAAATTTCTCTCCTACACATCATTCGATAATTGTGCCACTTTTTTCTTTTCTTTTTTAGATAGTGGAGCCCACAAGTTTATCTCTATGACATGAAATAACTTATTTCCTTTAACATGAGATTAATAAAAACCACAAACTTATATCATTTTGTGAGCAAATTTAATAAGTTCTCAAAACAAAATGAAGTAAATTGAAAGACAAAAAATAAAAAGAAATTACCAAAAAAAAAATTAAAGCCATTTATGACATTGATCACTGAGCAAGGCTCTTCTTCTTCTTCTTCTGGTTCCTCTGGTGAGAGAGGAACAATGAGAGAGACAGACACAGAGTGAGAGAGACAAGACCAAACATGAACATGAACATGAACATGGACCTTAACCCCATCGAGCATCTTCCCCTTCGTCTCCACAGATCCGAGGTGGTCACACCCGCCCCAACATTTTCTGAATCCACCGTCGATTTTCTACCTGACTTTTGCGGCTACTCATGGATCGCTTATGGAGCTTCTTCCGTTCTCGTCATCACTCACTTCCCTTCTCCTCTCTCCACCAATCAAACCCGCATCGGTCCCATTTTCCGTCAAGTCTTCGAGCTCTCCGCCGATCGCTCCTCCCCCGTCGCCGCCGTCTCTTGGTCTCCCCACACCCCTTCTTCCGGTGACCTCGCCGCTGCTGCCGAAAATTGCATCTGGGTTTTCCACCATGATTCTGCAACGTCTAATGGTAACTCCTCAAGTTTGAAACTCTTTTTTTGAGTTTTTTGGTTTGATTTCTGAAATACTGGATATTATAACATGGTCTTAAAAATTCGGATTTTAATAGGTTTCCGGGTTGGGTTTATGTTCGTGGGTTCACTTCAATTATCCAAAGTTGTTAGAGAAATATAAAATTCATTGATGGTCTTCACTTATTCGCTTAAGTTGTTAGGTTGAATTGGTTATTTATCATGGTATCAGAGCTTAGGTGACCACGGGTTTATTAGTTTGATTCTCACCGCCCCCTACTTTCTAGTGGAATTAAGTCAGGACAAGATAGGATAAAAAAAATGGCTCCAAGCAATATCCATGTTTTAAGCCCAAAGAGTTTTTGTATGAGAGGGTGTGTTAGAAAAATATAAAAAACATTGATGGGTCTTCATTTACCAGCTTAAGTTGTTAGGTTGAATTGGTTGTTTATCAAAGGTGATACAAGTTTGGAAGATTTGACAGAAACTTCTATAACCTGAGCTCTGAGTGTGATGTTGGGATTTATATTTTATGCTTAGTCAGCAAAAAGGCCTCTCTTTTTTCACTTGAGATAATTATACAAGTTTGTGTGAGATGCTTATGATTATTTGATAATAAAACTTCTACTATCAATTTCCTGTTAATCCTTGTGACATAGCAAGCAAAGAGCTGTATATACATCTAGGTTCTGAACAGTTGGAATGTTAAACTTCTGCTGAGGGGGAAGGAGGGATGGCTCTTGAGTCACAATATTGAGCATGGGTTTGTTTTCATGTATACTAACTAGTATGTTTCACTCAGTTCTGAAAATTAAGGGAAGTTGGGTAAGGGGTTATAAAAATCAGAGAACATGCATATTCTCACAGCTAGACTGAAACTGGTACAAGAGCGTTTTTCAGAAAGTGAAGATTTCAGTGAATATTAAAAGGTCGCCTTTTGTATAAGTTTTAGTTCGAAGCTAACTCAACTACTCGTAATTTACATGCTTTTTAAAGTCTTTCATATTGTTTGGAATAAAAGCCTGTGTGACAGGCCCTCAATGTATTGTTTAGTCTGTCCACTTTAATAAGAGTTTACAACTGAAGGGGATAATGTCTATGTTGGAGGGGTTTAAATATGCAAAGATTTCGGCAAACTCTGATTTCTTATTGAGATTTTCTTGTCTGTTCTTTATATCTTTCTTTCTTGTTTCTAATATATTTATTCTTTTGAGAAAAACCGAAAACAGAAAAATTTATAATAGGATGAGACATCTCTTTGATTAGCTGTATATATTAAAAACACAATCTTGTCACTCATATTCAGGTTCTTTTTGTTGGAGCCAGAATGCAGTGCTTGTACAACATACAAAAGTGGGGACCATCAGATGGACAGGATCAGGGGATGGAATAATTTCTGGTGGAATGGAGGTAATTTTCTGGAAAAAGAGTAACAGGTGTTGGGAAATTGCTTGGAAGTTCAAAGCTGATCAACCCCAAACTCTTGTTTGTGCAACCTGGTCTATTGAGGGCCCTTCAGCAACTGCAGCACATCCTAATAAAGAACATATGGAAGGGCCCTTAATCAATGAGGTAAGCAAATGTGTGTTAGTATTTCAAAGCAATGGACTATCTGAATATTCAAAAGTCAAATTGCACCATCCTCTACCTGTCATAATGATTCAATGGAGACCATCAAGAGGAAAGCTATCAAACAGACATGGTAGGCATTCAGTAAGGCATGTATTACTGACATGCTGCTTAGATGGAACTGCAAGGTTATGGAGTGAGATTGATAATGGAAAGGCCAAGAGGGCTGGGAAGGACATCATTGATCAGAAGAACTTGGGGCGCTCTTTTTGTGTTGTTGCTGTTATTGAGATTAATCAGGCCTTAAATGGAACTCTCGGATCAGATATATTTGTAACATGGGGAACAGAAATTGAGGGAATATTTAGAATTGGTGAAGGAGCCAAACAAGTTTTTTCCAAAGAAGAATTTGGGCACGATGTTAGAAAATGCGATTGGTTAGTTGGTTTTGGTCCTGGAATGTTGCTTAGCTTTTGGGCTGTCCACTGTCTTGATGATGTCTCCCCACTGAGATTTCCCCGAGTTACGTTATGGATAAGACATGAAATCCAGGGTGACGACATAGGAAACGTTTATAAGTGTGACTCATCTGATTTCAAAAACGCATTACTTCTGCACAAAGTCATTATATTGAGAAACTGCTTGTCTGGCCCTCCGATCTTATGCTCTCCACTTCAGTTATTACATTGTAACTCCTTAGTTTGGTCATTTTTCCCTGTTCAAACAGTACATGATGCTGAGGAGAACTCCCTTGATAATAACACAGATAACATCTCCTCCCATTTGACTGGTGGAGTTTTAAACTTAGATGGTCACAGCGGGAAAATTTTAAAGGTTTCAATTCATCCTTATATATGCAAAGTTCAATTTGCTGCTTCTCTGGATTCTAATGGGCTGCTTCTTTTTTGGTCACTTTCGAACATTTCAAACTGCATTTTGGGATGTCCAACTTTAGTTCCTACTTGGGAACTATGCGGAAAGCTTGCAACTCAAGACTCATGCTCCATATATACAAGCTTGAGGTGGGCACCTTCAATACTTGATGACAAACTGGTTTTTTTTATGGGACATGCCAGGGGGATTGATTGCTTCATAGTCAATATTCGTCGAACTGAAGAAGAAAACATAGAATGTCACTATGTATGCACTATTCCTTTCAGTGGTCATGGTCCTTATGAGGATGGCCCATCTGATATCTTTGCAATTCCTTTGAACTCTACTTGTAATAAAACATTTCGTAATAGTAAACTTATGCTATTGGCAATTTGGATGGGGAGATTTCAGGCCCTGTCATGGGAAGTTAACTTGCACTCATTTGACATGTCAACAAGCTGTTGTGATTGCGATTTTGATGCCAAAAGCCTAGAGGACTGCGGTGTTTGGGCATTTGAAAGTACATTTGCTAGTAAAAGATATTGCGTTACTGTAAATCCATGTTCATCTGAGTTTCCAAGTTCCAATGATGTAGTTACTAGTTTTGCGGTGGCTGATCCAGGAACTTTGAGCCATAGACAACAAGAGTTTGGCTTTACAAATGATCTTTGTAGTAGTTATCCTACATATATCATGGCCACAGGTTGCTCTGATGGCAGCTTGAAACTTTGGAGAAGCAACCCAGGCAACCCATTGACCCTACACTTGCCATGGGAGCTTGTGGGTATGTTTGTTGCACATAACGGTCCCGTCAAGGGTATATGTTTCACTGATTGTGGTCAGAAGATTGCTACGTTCTGCAACATAAGCAATTCAAATGCTGTCAATACCATCCATATATGGGATGCTGTAAATTTGATCAGTGCAGGGACTTTTATTTTGGAAGATAAACTAACGCCTGAAAGTGATGTTATTACTCTAAATTGGTTAACTTTAGGGACTGGTGAATTATTGCTTGGAGTTTGTTTGCAAAATGAATTGCAAGTATATGCTCCGAGGCGTTATGATGGTCTGACTTTGTCAAACTCTGTAAATTTTTCAAAAATAAATATATGGGTTCGCATTGCATTTGCTCACACTTCCCTTCCAATTTATGATTTCTTATGGGCACCCAGAGCTGCTGCAGTGGTAATTCATGGAAATTACTTCAGTATATATAGTCATTGGTTGTTCCACAGGGATGAAAAGCAAATGAATAATTATCGTTCTTGTGATTCAAAGCCAAATGCCTATAATTGCAATGGTGAAATATATGAAGACATTCTTTCTGCAGTTTTTACTGATTGTGATATTGGTGCTTTCAAAGAACTGTCAATTGGAGACAGTCGTGCAGATTGTGATTCCATAGAGTCCATCAAAATTAATATGAAGGACAATAACCAATCCAGTAGCTTGTTTCTGGCCAAGGAGCAATTAAAATCTGAACTTCTTAGCAGCATTGGTTTATGGAGCATGCTAGAAGTAGCTGTAATAATTAGTGGATCTTTACCTACTTATCACCCTGATGTACTCCTTACTAATATAAGTTCAGGTAATGGTGGAGTAAATTGTTTTCTTTAAGGATGGCTGATGACTCAGCTAATTTACTCAAGCATTTAATGGGAATTATATCATATTGTTCATGTTTAATTATTATTATTATTTTTAATGTTTTCAGGCAACTGGAAACGTGCTTATATAGCTGTGAGGCATCTTGTTGAATGCCTGACTTCTGATTACGAATCTAAAAAGAGACACTTCTCCAAAAAGACGGGTCTTCCAAATATCATATTGTCATATTATATAGAAGGCCATATATCAAAAGGTTCCGAAGATAAGGGGTTCCCATGGAGTGGGGATGCTGCTTCAATCACATCAGTTTCACAGGCTCAAAGTAGCTTGATCCAGTTTCCGTATCATTCAGGTTCCAGTGCTGAAAATAAAAGCATTTCCACCTCAACCAGATCTGAGCTTAATGTCTTTATTGAATCTCTTGAGAATTTGCCTGATTTACCACTATTGATCAACATAGAGAAGACACAGATTCTTGCAATCATTGATCTGCTCAGTGAAGTTAGTAATCCACACTCATCTTCTGCATATCAAAGTCTTGATGAACCTGGTCGAAGGTATTCTTGAACCTGTTTAATATTTGTATTGTTTCCTGTTTCATCTTCCTTTGACTTTTTTCTTTTTTCACCCCCCTCTTTTTGATAAATGACAAGTAAAAGTTAATTGGAAGATAAATGAAGCATTACCAATCGAACTCACAGGTATACAAAAAGGACATCCTGCAATGGGCCAGGATGAAATACAATTTCATCAATAAAATTAACGATGGAAATTTGTGATTAGAGAACAAAATCCAAGACCAAGTATATGAAATCTTGAATTAAAGACTTTCCTTTGAATCTCTGCAATAAGATAAATGCCATGCTTATGGAATCATCTAATTTTTATTGTTGACAACAGAGCAATTTATCCTCTTCCATTTCAAGAACTACGTATTGTGTTAGTAATTTTACAATGGAGATTCAATAACCTGTAAATCATATTGTTGACATGTCAAATTCCATCGAATAAATGGATGTGGGACTGCAAAACTATGGAGTGCCACTGCAGGTAATAATTATGAAATATGAACTTAGATGATGATTTATATATTTAAAAAAACAGTTAGCAGTGGTGGTGGGGCCAGATTTGTATATGTTTGCTTTTTGGTACATGAAGTGATATGGTTTCTAAACTTTACTTTGTAGGTTTTGGGTTGCACTGAGGTTTCAGCAACTACTTTTTCACCGAAAGTTTGCTAGAGCTGCATCTTTGGAAGAGTTGCTTGTTAACTCAAGGTTGTTTGTATGGGCTTACCACTCCGATTGCCTAGAAAATTTATTTGGTTCTGTCATACCCAATGAACCGTCATGGCAAGAAATGCGTGCTTTGGGTATGGGCTTTTGGTATGCTAGTATACCTCAATTGCGTTCAAGGGTAATGCTTGGTCCTTTTCTATCTTCCATTCTTCTCTGTGTTGTATACAGGGTAACAAGCATGAAACAAAAACTATTTCTCATCAGCTCTGAAAAATAAGCATGTGGAAGGAAATTTTTATTTCTCCAATTATTGTATTGTCGTTTGTGTATGTGCTTGTCATCTGTGTATTATTCTCATCAGAACACAGAATATCTGGTTATTTATTACTCTTTTCCCCATTCAAACAGTTTTAATAGTTCCTTTATTTCTCTTAACTCTAGATGGAGAAATTGGCAAGAGCACAATATTTGAAGAACAAAAATCCGAAGGATTGTGCATTGTTGTATATCGCACTGAATAGAATTCAAGTTTTGGCTGGCCTTTTCAAAATCAGTAAGGATGAAAAGGACAAGCCTTTAGTTGGTTTTCTTTCACGCAATTTTCAGGTAAATTGTCTGACAACACATCTGCAAGAACAGTGTTATTTTAATACGTGCTTGTTCGTTGATGCCAATAAGGGACGACTAATTAGATTGATAGCGATATGTATATTTGAATAATTGTTTTTAATATGAAGTATGTTTACCTATCAAATTTCCTTTTCCTACATGCAATGCTTTTACTATGTTTATGTTATTAATTATTAAATCATTTAAGTAATCATAATAAGTTGATTACAGGATGAGAAAAATAAAGCTGCTGCTTTAAAAAATGCTTATGTCTTATTGGGAAAGCATCAGCTGGAATTAGCAATTGCTTTCTTTTTGCTTGGAGGTGATCATTCTTCTGCTATTAATATTTGTGCTAAGAACCTTGGGGATGAACAGCTTGCACTAGTTATTTGTCGTCTTGTGGAGGGCCATGGCGGACCATTGGAGCATCACCTTATTACGAAGTACATACTTCCTTCTGCGATTGATAAAGGAGACTACTGGCTTGCAAGCCTTCTGGAGGTGCCCAAATTACTTTTATTCATTTACATTCCGTTATATTCTGCTTGTAAGGCTTGTTTGGGACATGATCATATCCTAATTATAACTAAGTATCCTTGATTTGCAGTGGAAAATGAGTAATTATTATCAGTAGTTTTATAGAATGCTAGAACTTTATCAAATTCTTTCATAAGTAATATACAAAACCTCCAAGCATTCAAATGTGAAGAAGATAAATGTAAAGAACCAATTTACTCCAAAAGCTTAAGCTGGTGGGTGAAGCTACATTAATGGTTTTTATATATCTCTACCACGCCCCCTCACATGAGAGCTCATTGGGCTTGAAGGGTGACAATGCACAGGTCTACCTACTTGTGCTAAGAAAATTCCACAAGAGAAAATGGGGGGCGGTGAGGATCGAATCCGGGACACGAGACTCTGATGCTATATAAAGAACCAATTCAACCCAAAAGCTTAAGCTTTTGGGTGAAGGCCCATCAATGGTTTATATACTTCTTTAATACGCCCCCTCACAAGAGAGCCCATTGGGCTTGAAAGGTGGATGATGCATCAGGCTCTGCCTACCTATCCTAAGAAATTCCACAAAGAAAATGGGGGGCGGCAAGGATTGAACCCGGGACACGAGGCTTTGATACCTTGTAAAGAACCAATTTAACCCAAAAGCTTAGGGTTGAATTAGTTCTTTACATGGTATCAGAGCTTTGTCCACCCTTCAAGCCCAGTGGGCTCTCGCGTGAGGGGGCGTGATAGAGATATATTGTTAAGATATATAAAACCATTAATGTAGCTTCACCTAATTGCTTAAGCTTTTGGGTTGAATTGGTTCTTTTTGTTAGAATATTAGATATGATATGATTAGATATGATTGGATTCCGTCTTATCCGTAAATATTCTGACTGTATTCTGACTGTATTAGGATTAGGTTTGGGCCTTTCACTTAAGCCCATTAGGGTCTCTATATATTGTAACTCTCTGACACAGATCAATACACAACATATTATTCTTCTATTATTTTATATTCAAGTTGGTACCAGAGCTCTTTCGTTTTGGGAACCCTCGCTTCCGCTTAAAAACCTTGTTTTTTGCTTTAAAACCTAAGCCCATTGCTTAGGAGTCCTCTTTCTTGCCGTGCGTCCTTCCGACAAGCCTTCTAGGGCTGTAAACAGCCTCTGAGTGATTTTTCCAAACGCGACAGCACCTCCGACGGCCACCGGAACCACCGCCCGCCGTCAGAATCACTGTTCAGGCAACCAGAGACTTTTTCCAGCGACTTTTCCGACCAAACTTCACGCGATCAGGACCCTCTCTTCCTGGCGACCAGGTCTGTGGTGGTCCGGTCAGCAACGCATCTCCCACGCGCCGTCACGCACCACCTGTCTTCTATGCGCGTGGGCTTCACGCGCCACCTTCTGCCGGCGCGTGAGCACTATTCCGGCGGCTTTTTCCGGCCGATCTTGGACAGAGAAGCTCGCCTTCTCCTCCCCTTTCTGGATCTGTGATTGTTTCTCTGTGGGTCTGACCTTAGACGCGTGGTTCTTCTTGATTGGATATCGTTTGCCTTCGTTTACGGCTTTGATATTTTATCTTTAAATGGCAGCAGCATCTCCTGATCTCTCGGAGGTTAACTCTCCTTCTATTGTTGCAAATATAGCTCAGTCAGACAATGCATCATTTGGTTCAGGTTCGGACTATGCTGCACTCCAAACCCCTCTCAAGAAGGCTTCTCCTCAGTCTCAGCCTTATACTGGTAATCCTGTTGCTTGTGTTTCTCATTCTACATCACTTGGCACTTGGATATTTGACTCCGGTGCTACCGATCATCTCTGTGGTAACAAGGATCTCTTTACATCTCTTACTTATTCTGATCATTTACCGTCTTTTACCCTTGCGGATGGAACCAAAGCCTCAGTTCGTGGGATTGGACAAGCTCGTCCGACCTCTACCTTGGCCCTGACATCTGTCTATTACATTCCTGGCATCCCTTATAACTTAATTTCTATTAGTAAGTTGATCCACTCCCTCACTTGCACCATTACTTTCTCTAACCATTCTGTTTCTGTGCAGGATCCGGGTACGGGGAAAATGATTGGAGTGGGTCGTGAGTCACGGGGGCTTTATTATCTGGATGTGCCTCGTCCTTCAGTAGCATGCTCTCTCTCAGAATCTCCACAACTTATCCACAGTCGCCTTGGTCATCCAAGTCTTTCAAAGTTGCAGAAAATGGTTCCTCTTTTGTCCGGTCTTCAGTCTTTAGATTGTGTGTCATGTCAACAAGGGAAGCATACACGCTCCTCTTTTGCCAGTCGAGTCAATAAACGAGCTGATGCCCCTTTCTCTCTTGTTCATTCAGATATCTGGGGTTCAAGTCGTACCTTGTCTGTCTTAGGTTTTCGGTATTTCGTTACCTTTATTGATGATTTTTCCCGTTGCACTTGGACCTATTTAATGAAAAATCGTTCCGAGCTATTTTCCATTTATAAAAAGTTTTCTACTGAGATCCATACTCAATTTGGTGTTTCTATTCGTATTCTACGTAGTGATAATGCTAAGGGATATGTTTCTATTGATTTTTCTAATTTCTTGGCCACACAAGGTACTTTACATCAAACTACTTGTCCTCACACTCCACAACAAAATGGGGTGGCTGAACGTAAAAACAGACATCTCATTGAAACTGCCCGTACCCTTCTTATTCATATGCAGGTTCCCCTTCACTTCTGGGCAGATGCTGTACTCATCTCTTGTTTTCTCATCAATCGCATGCCTTCATCTGCGCTCCACAATGACATTCCTCATAATCTATTGCTTCCAGATGTTCCTCTTTATCCTCTAACTCCACATGTCTTTGGTTGTACTTGTTTTGTTCATGATCTCACTCCTGGTAAGGATAAGTTAACATCCAAGGCCTTTCAGTGTATCTTTCTTGGTTATTCTCGTCTTCAAAAGGGTTATCGTTGTTATTCTCCCGACCTTAAGCGTTACTTAGTTTCCGCTGATGTCACTTTTCTTGATCAACAACCCTTTAATTCTATCCCATCTCAGATGTCACAGGTTGATCATGTACTTCATGTCCCTTTTCTTGACTTGTCTTTGCCAGCTGCAGGTGCTTCTATTCGAGATGAGCAACCTATTACTTCTATACCTGAGGACCGTCCACTTCTCACCTATCAGCGTCGCAAAACTGTGCCTCCTGTCGACTCAACTCTTGCTGACTCATCGCCCACTGCTGTTGCTTCTTCCCCTCTGGATCCTTCATCAGAGACTCTTCCCATTGCTCAAAGAAAAGGTACACGTACTACTCGTAACCCTTATCCTCTTTATACCTTTTTGAGTTATGACCGTCTTTCTTCACCTCATTTCACCTTTGTTTCTAGTCTTTCTTCTATTTCTATTCCTAAGACCACAGGTGAAGCACTTTCCCATCCAGGGTGGCGCCAAGCAATGCTTGATGAGATGACTGCACTTCATTCCAATGGCACTTGGGACCTTGTTTCTGCTCCTCCAGAGAAGTCTATAGTTGGTTGTCGCTGGGTTCTTACTGTGAAAGTTGGACCTGATGGCCATATTGATCGTCTTAAGGCACGTTTAGTTGCCAAGGGTTTTACTCAAATCTTTGGCCTTGATTATAGCGATACATTTTCTCCGGTCGCTAAGATGGCGTCAGTCCGCCTCTTTCTTGCCCTTGCTGCTGTTCGTCACTGGCCACTCCTTCAACTTGACATCAAAAATGCCTTTCTTCATGGTGATTTACAAGAAGTTTACATGGAGCAACCACCTGGTTTTGTTGCTCAGGGGGAGTCTGGAAAGGTGTGTCGTCTTCGGAAATCCTTATATGGTCTCAAGCAGTCTCCTCGAGCATGGTTCAGTCGCTTCAGTTCTGCTGTTCAGGCGTTTGGCTTAATCCGCAGTAAAGTTGACCATTCTGTGTTTTATAGGATTACATCTCCTTTTAAGTGTATCTATTTGTTAGTCTATGTTGACGACATTATTCTCACCGGAAGTGATCAAGACGGAATTCGTCAGTTAAAACAACATTTGTTTAGTACATTTCAAACAAAGGACCTTGGGAAGCTGCGTTACTTCTTGGGAATTGAGGTGGCGCAATCCAGACAGGGCATTTCTATCTGTCAAAGGAAATATGCCCTGGATATCCTAGAAGAAACTGGTATGTTGGGGAGTAAACCAGTTGATAGACCTATGGATCCTAATGTCAAGTTATTGCCCGGACAGGGGGAGCCGTTATCTGATCCTGGACGTTATCGGAGGCTAATTGGGAAGCTCAACTATCTTACTGTGACTAGGCCAGATATTTCTTTCGCTGTTAGTACGGCTAGTCAGTTTCTTGATTCCCCTTGTGATTCACATTGGGATGCTGCTGTGAGGATCCTCCGATACATCAAAGGAGCACCAGGAAAAGGTTTGTTGTATTCAGATCAGGGAAATACAGAAATTTGTGGTTATTCAGATGCTGATTGGGCAGGATCACCCTCGGACAGGCGCTCTACTTCTGGCTATTGTGTCTTCTTTGGAAGAAACTTAATTTCGTGGAAGAGCAAGAAACAACCTGTTGTTGCTCGATCTAGTGCAGAAGCTGAGTATCGTGCAATGGCAAATGTTACCTGTGAGTTAGTCTGGTTAAAGCAGTTGATTCAGGAGCTTCATCTTTGTGAACAGAAACAACCCATGACACTCATCTGTGATAATCAAGCTGCGCTACATATATCCTCTAATCCTGTCTTTCATGAGAGGACCAAACATATAGAGATTGATTGTCACTTCATTCGAGAAAAGATTCAGTCAGGAGAAATCAAGACTGCTTTCGTCAACTCCTCTGATCAACTAGCGGATGTTTTCACTAAAGCTCTTAGAGGTCCTCGGGTTGAATACATTTGTAACAAGCTTGGTGCTCATAATATATATGCACCAGCTTGAGGGGGAGTGTTAGAATATTAGATATGATATGATTAGATATGATTGGATTCCGTCTTATCCGTAAATATTCTGACTGTATTCTGACTGTATTAGGATTAGGTTTGGGCCTTTCACTTAAGCCCATTAGGGTCTCTATATATTGTAACTCTCTGACACAGATCAATACACAACATATTATTCTTCTACTATTTTATATTCAAGTCTTTTCATAGTATCAGAGCCTTGTGTCCCGGGTTCGATCCTCGCCGCCCCCCACTTTCTTTCAAGTGGAATTTCTTTGTTGGCACAGGTAGGTGGGCCTGTGCATTGTCCACTCTTCAAGCCCAGTGGGCTCTCGTGTGCGGGGGTGTGTTAAGATATATAAAACCATTAATGTAGCCTCACCTAATAGCTTAAGCTTTTGGGTTGAATTGGTTCTTTACTTATATCAAAACCATTAATGTAGTCTCACCCACAAGATTAAGCTTTTGGGTTGAATTGGTTCTTTACAATAAAGTTATTGCATACTTGCATGTATAAAGCATTCAATTCCTGATGATGAGAAGCAGAAGATTTTATGAACCTGCTTGTGGCAGCATATGTCTAGATTCATGACATATTATTTAAATTTGATTCTTGCTGGATAATATGCTTATAGGGAGGCTGCTCTCATGAATATGCATTCTGGTAGCAGTAGTTTAGATTGTTCTGATTTGGCTTGTGTGATTTACTTATTCATGTAATGGCTTGTTTCGTACATGATCCTAACTGTAACTAGCTCTCCTTGATTTGCAGTGGGAAATGGGTAATTACTATCAATCTTTTGATAGAATGCTAGAATTTTCAGTGGATCCTGTGGCTCGGCAGTCCACCTTCATGTCCAATTGCAGTCCTTTTCTGGACCCGACTGTTGGTTTTTATTGCCAAATGCTAGCAACAAAAAATAGCATGCGGAATGCTGTAGGGGAGCAAAATTCTGCTATCCTTTTAAGGTGGGCAACTTTGATGACAGTTACTTCCTTAAAAAGATGCGGTAATCCTGTAAGTTTATTTTACATATTGCACAGTTATTTGAGTTTAATTGTACTTAGAAAATGATTATGCTTGAAATACAAGCATATCTAACCAATTCAATTTAATATGTTAAAATTCAACCTTTTGTTGAATGTGTCCTCAGCTCTGTTTATCTAGGGCTGGCTGATATGAAAACTTTGAACTTGCCCACTTTTGTCTTTGTGTGAGGAATACTTATTGAACCTTCCATAGCTTTATATTTAGGTGTGGTAAATGCTTTTGTCCTATTGAAAGTGGAAAAGTTAGTGTCTGTTAATGTCTTATTACCTATGTTTATAAAATGATCCTTTCTAGAAGAAATTCTTGTCTACCTTTTTGCAGTATGTTTCTTATGCATTTCTCATGTAAAAGAGTCCACCTATTGCTCCTGTTAATCTAAGAAGGTTCTGTGATGAAGATGATTTATCTGCTATACCCCTCCAACTACCCAGACAAATGCTTAATAAAAACCTTTGAGAATTTTTAAGCAACTCTATAATCCTAATTTTTTGAACTGGTTTTGCAATACATCAAATTAAATTTTCTTTGTGGAAGCTTTAGATTGGTTGCTACTGCTTTGTGTATGCCTGAAGTATTGTATGCACACAGAGATATGGCACACATGTTGGTACAATGCCAATATGTGACATTATATCGATGTGTGTACTCTACCTATGCTTCTCGTTAGTAATTATTTGTAATGTTTTCTTTTTTCAAGCTTGAGGCATTGGAGCATTTCTCATCTTCACCGAGCATGCTTGGGACTGCAGATCAAGGGAGTGAATTAGGTGACAGACATGATGTGCTGTCCACCGCTTTAAAGCCTTCGCCAAGAAAATCCTCTAACTGGTTATCTGCTGATGTGTCTGTGCATTTGGAATTCCAAATTAAATTGAATTTGGCACTTCACTACTTATCGAAATTGATAAGAGAGCATCCAAGTTGGCCTGACACTTTTGCTGAATCTAATGAGGAAGCTTCTTATTTTGATGAGTACATGATGCAATATGAGGAATCAGTTGAGAGTTTTAAACAAAAGTTATACACAGGGCTTTCTCTATTTGAACAGAGATTTTCATTGGCTCCGCCCTGTCTAATCAGTATGGTATGCTTTTCTATTCCTTTCCCCCCCTTTTGTGTGTGTTTGTGTGACCATTGTCAGCAATATACTTCAGTGATCGCTCTTATTCTAATTTCCCCTTTCTGCAGATTTTGCTCTTACTCTGCCGTCATGGATTATTGTACATTGGATGTGATATGACACATGGATGTACTCCTGGAGAGATATCTCTAAAGAGTGATATATTTGATGCTTCCAATTTATGTCACTCTCAGTTTAAACCCCTCTTCCAGACTGCAGAAGAAATCTCCTTTTTGTATTCAAGATTTTTTACTGCCTGCAGCATGGAACATTCTCCACAAAGTTCAACTTTTCTTGAGAAAGGTGCATCTACTGAGAGTAGATCTAAGTTTTTGGATGCTACACAGGGTCATTTTGAAGGTCTTCTGATTTCATTGCGGTATTTAAGAGCCATTTTGAGGATCCAGTTGAGTTCTGTTAGCAAAGATGTTATCAAAGAACATGTTGATATCCTTGATTTATTTGAGTACTATTTACATTTTTCATTAGCTTGGCTTCAAAGAAACTCAGAAGCTCTTTTATATATGGTGGAACCTTTCTTGATTGCTCATGCTAATGGTTGTAATCCTTATGAGGTTGATATGGTGAATCTGAAGAAGCTTATCCCAAAAATTGCAGAGTTGTTGGCTCAAAAATCTTTGGTAACTAACATCCAAAACCTCCAAGTATCCAAATGTGCAGAAGATAAACAAGTTGCAGATATAAAGCATTCAATTCCTGATGATGAAAGATGGAAGATTCTAGGGACCTGCTTGTGGCAACATATGTCTAGATTCATGATATCTAATTTGAATTCGGTTCTTGCTAAACTTGAAGATGGTGATTTGTCCAGTTCTTTCAATAGAAAATATGCTTATAGGGAGTCTACTCTTCTATGTATGGATTCTGATAACGTCAGCTTGCCAGAGCAGATTCGATTAGTCTTGTTTAGCTTATGTGATTTACTGATGACAACAGTTACTCACATTTCTTCTTATCATGTTAAACAACTTGCGGAATTTCTGTGGCAGAAATTGGAGAATGATTTGAATGTAATGACTCTTGAATGGTTAAAACAACCAAGTCAATCAGAATCCAATCAGAACAAAAACCTAGAAGTTTTGGAACTGGTGAACAGGAAAGATAACTATTCAGTTCATCAGTTATTATGGGATCGCTGTGCTGATCTAAAATTGATATCTGACTGCTTTGCACAGGAAAAACTCAATTGGTCAGATGATTTGGATCATATACCTACTAAAGGATGGAATGATCTGTATATAATTATGACAGGACTGCATAAAACTGATGGTACCCATGATAATAAAAGTAAACTTAGCCCTAGAACTTCTAATCTTGAAGTTGGATCTCCTGTTCAAGGAATGTTTCTAAATGGCCATGCTTCTACAAGATCCAACCAGAAAGATATAACGAGTACACATGTTGCAGTTTTCCATAGTCCCAGAGAGATGTACAAGAGAAATGGAGAACTTTTGGAGGTGATTTTACCTTCTATTTAATCATTTTCACATGGCCACATATATGTATATATAAGAATGACATTGATGCTATGATTGAGCAGGCACTGTGCATAAACTCTACAAATCAACAGGAAGCTGCAGTTGCTACCAACCGGAAGGTTTGTCCTCGTAATTTTCTGTTATTTGAAGCTTGGGATGCATGGATGTCGAAATGTTTTTTTTTAACACCAATGGCGGCATGCCTGTATCTTTTATGCAGAAAAGATTGTACAATTCATTTTCACCTGGGGGCATTTGGTATGGTTTTGGTGTTCAGTCTTTTGTTGTGGGTGTTCATTGAATGTGGAGCCAAGAATTGAATTCTGTAGTGGAAGAGAAAAACAATGAATTCTTGATCCTGAATTTTTTATAAATAAATATAGTTCAAATTAAAGTATAAAAATTAATTATGTATAACACTATTTTTAAGTATGTGAAAAACTAACATGATGTCAAAAATAAATTAACATGTAAGAACATACATTTATCACTATTTATCAATGAGGAGATTAAAAGTAAGCAATAAAGTTCATATATACTAACGTGCATAAAGGAAATGCAGAACATTTATCTATCTATCTATCTTCAAAAGTTTGTTTCATGCCTTATCCTCATTTATTAACTTTTCTAGGTTTGACACTTATTTTTGTGAAAATGGTAATCTTATTCCCTGTCATGAATCATTTCTTTATAAAAATAGGTGTGGTGTTAAAGTTGTTGTATCATATATACCCTTTTCTTCTGTATATAATTGGGAGTATATCAGGCTGGCCTGTAATCATAAGCACAGCCATAGCATACGTTTAGGTTAATTGCAGATATGCTAACTTGGGTGAAACACAGCTATTATAGTAATTTGGAACTAACATTGCTGTCTGAAAAGGGTGAAAGGACCAAAAAAGGACATAGAATCCACGTTACGCATATACCAAAAATGATACTCAAGACACCATGATGCAATTGTTGTCTCTGAACCCTTTGAGCTCTGTGATTCGTAAGCATTTACAATGTGTAGCATATGGCTGTGATATACATAAGCATGGACAGAGGATATGGAGAAGCTAATGTTTGAAATATTTGCAACACATGTTTACTCAATTTCCCTTGTGTCAAGTGGTGGCCCATCCACCGATTTATTATGCAAATAAAAATATGGATATTGTTATTTTATGGAGATGGTAGTGATTATTACATATGTTTATTGTCATTTTAGTTTGAAATTGTAATTATTTTACAATTATTCTTAGTCCTCCTGTTAGATGGCTTTAATTTAAATTTTATTGCATTCAAACTGACACTTTAGAAACCTCGTCATCCAACATCTGAATATACAGAAAGTATATAAATGTCTTTGTTTCCTTTTTTATAATTCAGGGCATAGTATTCTTTGATCTGGAAGATGGAAGTCCTTTTAGTGGTAAATCAGACCTTTTGTGGGCCAAGGCTGATTGGCCACAAAATGGGTGGGCAGGTTCTGAATCCACTCCTGCTCCGACGTGCGTTTCTCCCGGTGTTGGCCTTGGGAGCAAGAAAGGGGCACACCTTGGGCTGGGTGGAGCAACTGTTGGTGTGGGTTCTTCGGCTTGGCCCAGCAGAGACTTGACAGGTGGTGGAGCATTAGGAATTTTAGGTTATGCTGGTACTGATGCCTCTGAATTAGGTTGGGAAATTCAACAAGACTTTGAAGATTTTGTTGATCCACCTGCCACTTTGGAGAATGTAACTACTAGGGCTTTGTCTAGTCATCCAATGAGGCCTTTCTTCTTGGTTGGTTCAGGCAATACACACATTTACTTGTGGGAGGTAAGAAAATCTTAAGTTGCTATGCATGCATGATAGATTTGACTGTATGTGCTTCTATTTGTATAAACAAGTCTAGAGACAGCTTTTTCTTCTTATGTTATGGTATCTTCTATTTATTTATTTGTTGGTGGCAAACTTGTCTTATGGTTTCTTAAGTTCGCATGTTTACTGTTCAGGCTTCATGCACAATTGCACATACAGTTTTTTTGTCATTAGGGAGATGTTTGTCACATACAGGCTTCATTTTTACTCTAGTACAGTTAATTAAATTCATGTGTTGTCAGTATTTCAAGCTTATGGCTAATGAGGAGCATTATAAATACAGTTCAATAAAGACAAAGCTACTGCTACATATGGAGTGCTGCCTGCTGCCAATGTCCCTCCACCTTATGCTCTTGCATCAGTTTCATCTGTACAGTTTGACCACTTTGGACACCGGTTTGCCAGTGCTGCATTAGATGGAACTGTCTGCACGTGGCAGCTGGAGGTAGGAGGAAGGAGCAATGTTCGTCCAACAGAATCATCCCTCTGCTTTAATGGTCATGCATCGTATGTACTTCATTCTTCTGAACTTTCAGTTACGATTTTACTCGTCATTGACTTTAAGCTGTGTTTGGGAGTAAATTGTTGATTACGAATTTGCATCAAGCAAATTATTATAACCTTTTAAAGAGAGTTATTTTTGACTCTCTGCTCTGGTCTGCTCCATGAACAGAAATTGTCTTTCTATGTTTACTTTCCCTATGGGGTGGCTTTTTCTCAAATTTGTTATCCTGCTTGGTGGTTCTAGTAATGGTGACCATCTGGAAATGAAGGACAAGGATAGATTCAGGACAGCTTGTCATTAGAACTGTGCTTAAAAATAAAACATCATCCTTAGTCAGGACTGATTTATCTTAAGATAGAGTTCAACAAGTTCGACTTATGCTTTGTTGGTATTTTTAATTGTTATTTTTGTCCTTAATAAAGATGTTATTTCCCAATTTTCTCTTACATAATTGCAAATCTATTCTACATTTTATTTCAGGGATGTCACATACTTTTCTTCAAGTGGATCAATAATAGCTGTGGCTGGATATAGCTCTAATGGTGTTAATGTGGTCATATGGGATACTTTAGCTCCGCCTACAACTTCTCGAGCTTCCATTTTATGTCATGAAGGTCTTTTCCCAAGTTAAATGTATTAATGAACATTTATACATATCATGAACCAACTATCTTAAAAGGCTTGAACTGTTAGGTTAAGATATATCAACATCAATAATACCTTTATTCCAAACTAGTTGGACTTAAAGTATGGATAATGTACTGGCCTATCTACCTTGTGCAAAATTTCAACCTTTTTATTTAGAAGAATAGGGACGGGAAGAATCAACCTCCTGATCACTGGGTCATACAAACCCTGTTGTCATGGTGTGAAATAACCCATAAAGCTTAAAAATGGTAAAAGCACATGAATAGTTTTATATTTACCACAACTTTGCTAGAGCCCTTTGGGTTTGAAGTGTACCCTACCTTGTGTTGAAATTTAATTTTTATTTAGTAGAATGAGGGTAACAAGTATAGAACTCTAAACCACTTGTTTATAGAAACTCTAATATTGTGTTATGGACTAACTATTCCAAAAGCTTAAGCTATTAGCTAAAGGCATACAAATGGTTATATATCTAACTACGTAATATAATCAAATCATTGAATTTCATGGATCCATATAAACCTGGTTAAAATTGGGGTGGATTTACAACTTATTACATGATTAAATTTTTTTAAAAATAAATAAATAAATAAATTTTCTTCGGACTAGGTAGGGTCGGGGGTTTGAATCTTGTCAATGAAATATGTAATTTTAGTGCTGAAATGTTTCTTTAGCAAAGGTCTGGATGTCCGTAGCTTAGATTGAACATGCATATTGACTTTTTGTTTTTTGTATTTTTCTGTGAAAAGTGAATTACATTCTAAGGTTTATCCCTTGCTTTTGTCTCTAAACAAAGGTTTACGTCTTTTTATGTTACCAACCTTAGCTCTTGTCTTGTGAAGGTGGAGCTCGTTCTCTTTCTGTATTTGATAATCATGTAGGAAGTGGTTCTGTTTCCCCCCTTATTGTGACTGGTGGTAAAGGCGGTGATGTTGGACTTCATGACTTCCGTTTTATAGCTACTGGAAAGGCTAAGCGGCACAGGCGTAATGATAACGTTGTGCAAAGCTCTATCACATCTTTGACTTATGACAAGGACCAGAATGTAGATGGAATGCTTTGGTATATTCCAAAGGCTCACTCAGGTAAAGAAAGTTTTTTGACCCTGGTAGTTATGATTTATATTCTATTCTTTATCTAATGATTTCTGCTTAAATTTTATGATCATAGGGAGTGTCACAAAAGTAGTTACCATCCCAAATACCAGCTTGTTTTTGACTGGAAGCACAGATGGAGGTGTCAAACTCTGGGATGCCCAAAGCACAAAGTTAATACATCACTGGTCAAAGATACATGAAAAGCACACCTTTCTGCAGCCAAGCTCTCGGGGATTCGGTGGTGTTGTTCGGGTAATTTTTTCACACTCGCAAATTAAAATCTCATATTTTTTAGTAGAATACTGAATAGATCAATTTTAGCCTTAACAGACATTCCCCACCATGACCAGAGCCTGGTGGCTATGAGAATCATAGTTGCTTTAGAGTTAGCGCCCTAGCCCCTAGGGTATTCTATTAACTATTAAGTCAAACTCAAATGAATGAATGATATTTTCTTAACAAAAATAGTTTCTAGCTAAATGAATTGTGCAAAGGTGTTTTTCTAAACAAATAGATGGTTCATCAGACATAGTTCACACACTAATATGCAAGCTTAAATTGTTACAGGCTGCTGTTACAGACATACAAGTTGTTTCCAATGGTTTTTTCACATGCGGTGGGGATGGAACTGTAAAGCTGGTAAGGCTGAACAGTCACCTGCATGGCTGAGGTAAGGTGTTGAACTCTACTATGCGGCAAATGATTCATGAAAGGTGTCATCAATGAGTGGTCATTATCATTTTCTGGATTACTAACTCCAACAATTTGCATAAGAAATGTGCACATGGCTAGCCAGTAGCCACCATCTATTATGAAAAGGATACTTCATTGGTATGTTCAGAAATCCAAAGGGTCTGCTTAACTTCATCTGGGACACGAAATAGTCCTTAAACTTGGGGCAAGCAATCCATCCAGGAACATGAACATCTCATGCTAGTGAACCAAATTGCTTCTTTGAACACAATGCATGGGGTTCATTTTGATTCCAGTCATTCTTTCTGCATAGAAATAAACTTAGTCAGTGGCCGGCATAGAATTCTCTAAGTTATTAATACATCGAGCCTGGCAAAATATCTGAGAAAAATAAGTTTTGTTTTTGGTGTATATTACTCGTGTCTATTAGGTCCCCTAATTAGCTTTGTTTTGTGTATATATTGAGGAGTGGAACTAGAAGAAAATTATAATATGATTCATTACTTTTGGTTGGCAAATGTTTTTTCTTTTTTGAAGTACAACAATAATCAAAGACGAGAAACATACTAACCTGACAGGAGTGTGTATGATAATCATTCATGTTTTGCTCTATTTTTAAAAAAGATGAATGGTGTCACATGCTTACAAATCAGAGTCGTTGATCTTTTTTGACCTAACGGCTATAAGATGAGGTGTCAAATTTCAAATTTGACACCGGTGTCAAAGGATCACACACACACACACACACACACTGGTGTAAGAATAATAAATCGTGCACTAAATCTTAACCGTTGATTTTCGTGCATCTAACGGTTGAGATTTATTCTCACACACACACACACACACACACACACACACACACACTGGTGTAAGAATAATAAATCGTGCACTAAATCTTAACCGTTGATTTTCGTGCATCTAACGGTTGAGATTTATTGAGAATTAAAAATTAATTAACGAGTGAGACCTAATAAATCTTAACAGTTAGATGCAAAAAATCAATGGTTAAGATTTGATGTAAGACTTATTATTCTTACACTGGTCTAAGATGATCCTGCTACACACACATCCCTTGAAGCTTCAGCAATTGGAGTAAGTTATTATTTCCCAGGTCGAATATTCATGGTCTTTTTTATTATTATTATTACAAATATTCATGGTCTTCTTATCTCAAGCCTATCAAAGGGTTATTGACTTAGGATCTAATGTTCCGGCATCACCAAAAAAGCATATTAAAAATAAATAATCAGCAAGAGAAAAAGAAAAAGAAAATGAGCTATATAACTTTTACATGACTTTCATTCACAGAATTCACATAATATCAATCATCACTCCTCATTTCCTTTCCTATCTCCCCTTTTTTTCATCAAATGACCAAAAATTATGTGAAACCATAATTACTTTTGAAATATATAGGAACAGGGAAGCCCCTTCAGTTTTAAAACCTTCACAACTTCTCCAAAATGCAAAAGAAAAGAGATCGTGTAACGATTTTTTTTGTTTTATTTTAAGATAAGACCTCTTTAAGTTCTGAAACCAAAAGCACCCCATCTCCTTTTTCCTTCCTTCTTCATCTTTAAGGATTTGGAATCTATAAGGTTTTCAAGTGATTTTCCCTTTCTATTCCGAACTCTTCCTGCTTCTTTCAAAAGCTCAAATAGTCTTTTCTTTTCATCATCAACATCTGGATTTGCAGTTCCAAGTTTTTCTTCTCTCATCTTGAGTATGTATTCCAATATCTCAATGGCATCTTCAACTCTGTACACAAATAACATTAAGGAGAAAAAAAAAAAAAAATAATCAAAGATTTCATTTTCATCCAGCAAGAAGCATTCATCACATCTTTATATCTTATATGCCAAGAAAATGCTATATTTCATGAATCACAAAAATCCTATACTGATTCCTTTCTACACTGACCAAAAAATGTACAAATATTAAAATGCTTTTGAAGTCAAACTACAGGAAGATGAAACAATCAGTTCTCATAGAGATAATGTGGAAATTCCTATGGTGCAACAACATGCTTGTCCATGTATTTGAGAGGAAAAACCAAACAGAGCCACAGTAAGCTTGAGACACCTTATTAAACCCCGACTAGCGAGGGTAGGGTGAGAGCAATTCTTTTTCGCAATCTTACCCTTGCAAATTTGCAAAAAGGCTGTTTCACAGATTAAAACCCGTGACCTTCCAATTACAAAAGAACAGTTTTATAACTACTCCAATCTCGCCCTATACGCATATCATGATATAAAGAGACAAAAACCATGGGAGTCACTTAACGTGTGCGAAAAAATTACTCCCCATAAAATCCCAACTTATAAAGACATGGATGAGGAAATTCGTGATTTAACATGTGCAAGTAAATGTAAACTTACCTCCCCATGGCATCATAAGTTGCTGCAAGATTGCTATAGACACCTAGAGTGTCCAAATGATATGTTCCACACTCCCTCTCCAATATCTCTCTTGCTTCTTCAAAATGCGTTGCAGCCTCCGCTATCTTATACAGTTGCACGCATGCTAGGCCCATCTGGTTCAACACAACTCCAAAAAATGCACATTTCCTCTCCCCACTGGTTCTCAGCTTTGTGATAGCATTCTCAAAAGATTTCCAAGCATCCACATACCTCCCAACCATGTAGAAAATCACTCCCATTTGAGCTTCTATTCCTGCTACTGTCCTATATTGTCCAGGGATATCCTCCAATAATTTCACCGCCTTCTTCAGGAGCTTTAGCGCGTCCTCGGGCTCATTTAGAGCTTCATAGATGGTAGAGATTTCAGTTAAACCACTTGCAATCTCTCCATGGGTTGTTCCAGGCACGGGTTTGCTGTATATTCTTAAGGCATTTTCACAATAGGATTTTGACTCTCTTAATTTTCCTGTCTTGTAGTAAAGGTCAGCAAGGCGAATGTAAACTAATGCCACAGAACTGTGATTTTCACCCTTAGTGGATTTGAACACTGTTAGTGCTTTCTGATAGGCAAAAACAGCCTCATCAAAACGACCTAGTGACAAGTAAATATCTCCAATGCTAACATCAATAGCTGCAACCTCATTGTCTTGTCCATTAGCAATCATTGACATGCTGGCTAGGACAAGGTGCTCAAGTGCTGGTTCATAATCTCCCTTTGCCTCACATATAAGAGCCATAAGACGCCTATCAGCTGCTTCTGTAAGGGAAGAAGGTGAGCAATGCTCCCTATGAATTTCAAGACTCTTCTTGCAAAAGTTCTCTGCCTCATCAAATTGCATGGCTTGAACATGGGCTTCAGCTAAGTACCTGCACTTCAAGGAAAGCAATTATTTGGAGAAATTCACAACAATGCTCTAATCCTTCTAACCAGACATGATATCAACAAGACAATGTAAATATAAAGAATCAACTTCTCTTATGTCCATTACAAGACGGAAAGAATACACTATCTCCAAGAGTTTTACCTAAAAAACAGATAATATGGCAAAGGGTTTCACCTAAAAAGAGACAACGTACATTTTAACTTATAGAGACTCTCACTAGTGGACTAATTGAAGGCGATATCAATTGCATTGTAAGAAAAATCGTCACAAAATTGTTCTTCACAGTAAAGCTACTCTCTTAATTGAAATCAAAATTCTCAATTACGTAGTCCAATTTATTTATTTATTTTATTTTATTTTTGGATACCAATGCTAATTATTTTTTTGAGACGGGTAGGCTCCCCCGGGTTCCCTACAAGCCTCGGTTCTTTGAACCGGCTCGCAGATATTTCGATTCCGGCTAATGATGATGCTATAGCTTCAATACGATTCATTTTGAACAAATTAGTATTTGCAATTTATGGGGGTCGTTCTAGCTATATACGAAAGTCTTAATTCATAATAAGACGAATAAAATATTTTATTTGGTTGTGGGGCAGTTCATAGATTTATAGAATTGATTACTATACTATTACTAAATAGCGCAAAAAAGAGACTAATCCTGAGTGCTGGACAAGTCTGAGGACTGAGATTAAGATCTTATGCTCCTTCCAAAGATAATATGAGCAATGTCGGTTCGTACCACGGGCAACCCTCCCAATACAATTTTTTCCATTTTCAAAACTCGAACTTTGATATCTTTGATCAAGAGGAACAAGCTCATTGCCATTTGAATAAATGATTATTGATAAATTATTCTTCATTCCAATGGACTAAGAAAAGAAGATGAAACAATTTGCATTCAAACATACACCTTGGTTATACTTTCTGATGATTCTAAAGCTCTTCATTCACTTCATTAAACCAGTTCCTCAAATGATGGCATTTAGTTTAACTAGCACCTGTTCAAAGAAGCAGCATTTTTCTGCTGCTGCTTAAGTACAAAAGGAAGGAGCTTTTTGTTATCATAAGCCAAAAAAAGAAAAGAAAAAAAAAGTGTTTTGTTTTATATGGAGAGGAGAGACCAAGGTAGCTTAGTTCCAACTTCCAAGAAGGTTCAACCGACTTCTGTGTAGATTCCAAAACCATTGCATGGTCCACTCCACAGCCCCATGGTTATCAACACCGTATCGTCCAGCACAGCACAACACTGACTCATATTATAAATTACACATAACTGCGGTGGTGCATATGCCATTGCAGATGTGACGACTATTGGATAATGGCTATAAAGCCTATAATCATTTATCTCTATCCATATGTCAAGACAAATAAACCGCCCAATTTTTTTAGTCCATAACTCCACAATAGATTAAGGCACTAGATAAGTTTTAGCTGGTAAACTCAAAATTTATTTATGAAAATTTGACAACGAATATACTAGTTATTTAAAATGCAAAAAATCAACTCTAATTCTTAATAAATCATAAAGATTATGTTAGCTTTTCTTTAAAACTAATATGTTTGGTACATAAAGACTAATATAACCGGTACTTGTGAATTGGGATTCTTCAAATAATAGAATAAAGTTTTTGCATTTTCATAAACTAATTATCTTTGTCGTTTACACAAAAGTCTTACAATTTTATAATCATTATGACTCATACTAAATTAGTTAGTTTTCTAAGGTAATACAAAAAATGAAGAACAAAGGAATCAACTACCTACAACTGATTTAGTTTTAATCAATTAAAAATACTAAATAATTTTAAAAGCTAAACATGTGGCTGTGGAGCCCCAAAACCAACAGACAAATAAAATAAAATAAAATAAAATAAAAGACCCATTATTAACAAACTAAAAAAATCAATACACAGACAATTTTTTTATGTAGGGCCATATGGCAATCTAGGATGGATAAGATGTGTTACTTTACCTACAAGTTTCTGCAACTCTCGGGTCGGACTTACCCAGAGTCTCCATTTGGATCTTCAAACCCGACTCATAACACGAAATGGATCTATCCATCTGCCCAGTCATAGAATACGTATCCCCAAGTTGCATGTACCCGGAAAACTTCGCCAGGGAATGACCCGACCCGTTTTCAATATCCAGCCACAAAATGGACTGCTCCAAAGCCTCAACCGCCTCATCGAACCGCCCCAAACTGCTGTATATCGCAGCAACAACGTGTGAACACGTGGCAAGCTCCAGACCCGAACCCGAACACCGCTCAAAAGACTTGGATGCCCGAATAGCATAATCCAGTGCCTTATTCGGGTCACCCGAAGCTATAGTATCTCGGGCCAACTTCAGAAGAAACGGACCCAGATCCGGGTTGTCCAGGGAGGACTCGTCAATGATCAGCGTTTTCTTGATGGTTCGCTTCGCCGCCGGCGATGGGTTTCGGTGCTCGCCGCCGTCGGAGGGCTCATCCTGCGGCGGTCCACGGAGGAAAACGCCAAACGGCTGTGTTTGAGGTGGGGTTTCCACGGCGAACAACCCTGGCATGGCCAAAGATTGAATACCCACAATTCAAAATTGAAACTTTCTTCACTAACTTGAATGCCCACGATTCAATTTCTCGGTTTTGTGTTACTTTCTTGTTTAATTTGAGTGCCCATGTCTCAATTCTGGGTTTTGGGTACTACAAATTGGGGAAAAAAGGAAACTTTATTTTCTAATTTGAATCCCCACGATTCAATTTCTGAATTATGAGTTCTGTAAGTTGTTGAAAAAAAAATGGAAACTTTATTCTCTAATTTGAATGTCCATGATTCATGGTGGCATGAAATAGGGCACAAAAGACCTAGAATGTGTATATATTTACAGCTAAATATGTGGGGTATGATTGGGTGTTTAAAAAAAAAAAAAAGAAGAAGAAAGCAAAGGAAGAAGGAAGGAACTGAATTTTGTTTAGAATAGTGGAAAGCTAGATAAAGTAAGAGTTTGATGAGGAATGGATTAGGGATGGTAGTAGTGGAATGTTGCTTGGAAGAGACGCCTCATGATCATGTTATTTGGGTACTTTAATTTGAGGACAATCTTCACAAGGAAAAAGGGCAAGAACAGAGACACAAAATCCATGATTGCAGAGTTTTGAGTGTGCAATGTTTGGAAGTGGGAACTTGGAAATTGAGTTGCAGAGAAGCCACGCTACCTCTTCAGTTTCTTATTCTTCTTTTTGTTTTATGGTGCATTTGCTTACTGGTTACGAAGCAATGTCTTCTTTTACCAAATGAGAAAAGTCTTGCTCCTGTCATACCCGTAACAGTGATAGAATTTTTATTATTGTTTTTTTTAGTACATATAGAATTTTTATTTTTATTTTTGTTGGCATTTTGAAGGAAATTCTTATATATTATGATATTAATCCATACATAAAAGATAAGTACATATGCTTTCCAAAATTGCTTTTAATTTATGTTAATTTTAGTACATAAAATATATAGGGGCATGAGATACTTACTATCAAAAAAGTTTACTATCTTTGCAACCAAACTAATTACCATTGATTTTCATCAATCTAATGATTATAATTTATTGAGTTTATTCAAAATTAATAATTAATTAATAAATGCGACCAAATAATTTCTAACAAATTATAATCGTTAGATTGACGAAAATCAACGACAACTAATTTATTTGTAAAACTGATAGATTTTTTTAGTGGTAAGTATATCCTTTCTCAGATAAAATATAAAAGCTCTCTCCGAAGAATGTTTTTGGAAAGATTGAATTTTCGATCTTGAATTCAAACTCACATTTTTAAACATTGCCACCGGTATTCATTGGATAAGATAAATTATTAATTTTTGAGAATTAGTATTTGTCTTTTTAAATAACATAAAATTATGTCATTTTAGTTAAAATTATTATATTTTATAATGAAGGAAACAGAAATAATGATAAGAGAAAATGTGAGGCTTTTTTAAATTTAAATATTAAATAAATAATCGGAAAACTATTTCTGCAGTTAATGCAGTTAAGTTATCTGTATTTACTTTCAAAACGACGTTGTTTTGCGATTGAAAGATTAAAAAATTATAATTATAAAGACTATAATAATCTTAAAATAAATTAAAATTATAAAATACCATGATTTCCGCCGCAATACAACGTCGTATTGGACTTACTGCAGATAACTTATCTGCAATAGCTACAGAAAAAATAATTCATAAATAATAATAATTTTAACTAAAATAATTGTCCTTTTTGAAAGAACAAATATTTTTTCTAATTTTTAACCTTAATATTTTTGAGGAATTACAAAATATGAATGCTTCGCATTGAAGTTTGCATTTTTAAGTTGTGATCATTGCGATAAAAAAAAAAAAAAATTATCGTAATTTGATTTAGGACAAAAACAGAAGGGAAATCACAAATAATTTAAGAAATGGATTCTCTCACATTAAAAAATGGTTGTAATTAAGTCAAGACTTTGTTGTAGAGTAACTATCTTATCTAAAAAATATTTGTTTTATTACAAAAAAAAATAAAATAAAAAATATTTGTTTATATATTCTAACCACACACGTAATCTACTGTGAAAAGTAAAGATCATATAAGATATCGATTTTTTTCCAAGTTCGAAATTCTATTTCTTATGGTCTACATTTCATCTAAGTTCGAATCCTGAAAGCTTCAGGATGAAGAGAGAAAGGCAAGTGAGGAAGGCCCACTATGTCGGACTTTAAGGCGCACAGTGTAACAAAAGTGATAGGAACTGGTCTTGATTTGTGCGCATCTTAGCCTTGGATGCTGGGAATTTTCCCAACTATCAGTCTTGAGTCTTGGTGATGCTAACCATCTTAATCCTTCAAATTATTCTTTGCTTATAATTTAGTTTTCGAATTTAATCATTGATCAATTCCATGGTGATTGGTATTTTTATGTAGGATCAGTATGCTCGCAGGTGTTTATAAATGAGATATCACAATGGATCACATTGTGCACAAAGATGTCGGCATAGCCAAAACATGAACAATCAAAGAATACTAGAGCGTACAGTGTGTAACTAATGGTCTTAATTCCCTTTTATATGTAGATTACCCGTAGACTTATGGTCCGTTTGGTGGCCAGGATACAGAGGACAAGATAGGATAAAATATTATATCCTACTTTTATTCATTGTTTGATGAACCAATAGGACATGATAAGCTTATCATGTTGACTCATTTTATCGTGTCCGCAACAGGATAAGCTATGCTAAGAGAGGACTCGGGTTAGAAATGGACAAGATAGGATAGCAAATGTCACATCCTTCTCATTCCAAATATAGCCTTATGCACTTCTCCTACGAAGTTTGCTAAGCATGTGAGGGTTAGTCCTTGTCGTTGCCACTGCCGGCCATCAGCGGCTTCTAGCACTACCCCTAACCACCACTGCCACAATTAGGTACCACCACCACCACCATCACTTCCACCTGCCACCATTGCACCAACCACCACCATCGTTGCCGTTACCATTGGCCATTGCCACTAGTCCACCACCATTGCTGCTATCAGCCACCACAATTGTCACAATGCCACCATTACCACTACTTCCACTAACCACCCCCATCACCAGCCAGGTACTACCTTGGGCCACCTTCACCCCCAACCATTGTTGCCACCACTTGCCATCGTTGTTGTCGCTATTAATCAGCCATCACAATTATCATCGGCCATTACCAATGCCATCACCAGTCACCACCACCCATTGTCGACATCTTCACAACTGCCACCAACACCACCCGCTGTCATTAGCCACCGGCCACCAATATTGTCAAATAATTTAAAACAATTTTTAAAAATTTATCTGGCGAGGTATATTTTTTTATTTTTTAAAATTTTGTGAGTAATCTATGTATTTTAATATATTTAATTTAAAATTATGTCTTTTAAATTTTTTAAATAATTTAAAATAAGAACTAATGTGTAAATAAATAAATAAATAGTTTAAAAATCAATTTTAAAAAATCATATAAAATTATGTTAAAAAAGGTATTTTGTCTATTTATAACATATCATAGCACATATGTTGCACCGTCACCGGACATGAGACACGACACTCTAACACGTTAATTCTAAAAAATATTATATTTCGATACGTTAGGACATGATATTAAATAATATTTAATATTCAATAATTTAACAAAAAATAAAGTTAAACTTATAATACACATCAATTTTGCAAAAAAACATAAGATGTAAATTTTTATTGTTATAATCTGAGAGAAATAAGTAAAATATGTACAAAAAATAGACAATATACTCTATCACAAATATTTATATTAAACTCAATATAATAGTAATCGTAATCTAATGAATCTAATAGTTGGAACTAAAAACACAGTGCAACTTAACCTTTGAACCCTTTTTGAGTCTCTGTAACACGTGTTAGAGTGTCAGGGAGTGTCAGACATAATACGTCAGGTTTTTTTTTAAGTGTCAGTGTAACATAGCATAACATTATATGGTTCCTCTCAAACATCGGATATGATAATATTACCCTCTCAGACTGTTTATCTAGTGCACATCAAACACATGATATGATGTGAGTTTATTAGTCTCATATCATATCGTACTCTTATCTGTCTCTTTTATCCTATCATATCCTATAATATCTTGTCTATCAAACAGGTCTTGTCCTAATTGGATTAAGACTCTTGGTCAAATAGGATGAGTGACATATCACTTATCTCCTAGTGATAAGATAAGGTTATTATCCTTAACTTCTTTGGCTGCTCACTTACTATTAGGCTGTTAAGATATGAACCCATGAGATGGATCTAGAAAAATCATAAATACAAATTATCACTCAATTTAAAAGATCAACTCATACACATAATTAATATTAAAGATTTTTTTGGATAAATTAATATTAAAGATTAAATTATAAATGAAGAGAATTTTTAAAATTTAAGTTGCTAAATTACTCTAAAACATTTTCTATGAAAAAAATTATTTACACATTTTTGAATTTGTCATTGTACAACTAAATGTTCACTAACATATTAAAAATCTTCAATTCCCTATGAAAAAAAATTTGCAACTAAATGACATTAATTGAATTCAACAAAACATAAATAGGTAACATTAAATCTAACTACCAACGTTTAGACATGGGCTAATAGGTAACATTAATCTAACAACTAAATTGTTCCATTTGCTTGTTCACCCAATCTTATTTTTTTATGAACTTCTGAAAATCACAAGCAAGTTTATTCATGTCCAAACTCTTACTTATTGAAGCAAATGTCAAATGAGTTTGGCATAATTTATTCAGACTTTCATGTGTTTACTTATAGTGAGTTTGGACACACGATTAATGAGGTTGTACGTAATTTTTTTATTGTTTTTAGACGAAACCATTTTATATTTGTTTTTCTTCCTATGCTCCACATTAATTTATGGATGTAAAAATTATGCAATTATTACTTTCTTTTTTGGTGAAATTTAAGCAAGTATTAATTTTACAACAAATTCACAATTTTTACATATTCTTCAAAGTAATTATGAAGTATTTTATAAATGAACTGTAAGTTTAAAATATTTTTATATTAACATTCATTCAACTGAAAAACAATTAATACAAAAATACTGGTTAAGTTTAGGATTGTCAATATAAGTTTTGACACGCGGGTCGACCCGCGACACGACACGAAAATTTGTGTTTGGCAAAAAAATTCGTGTCGTGTTCGTGTTGGAAAAATGACACGTAAAAAATTTGTGTCGTGTTCGTGTCGATCCGTATTTTTTTTTAAATTATTATATTTTTAATTTATTATTATTATTATTTTAATTTTTTTAATTTCGATCCATTTTTTTAAATTTTTTTGTCAATTACTGTTTTGACCTTTATTTCGCGTGTTATTCATGTCGTGTCGTGTCAACCCGCAAAAAATTCGTGTCGTGTCAGTGTTGAAGATTTTGACACGAATAAAAATCCGTGTCGTGTTAGTGTTGATGTATTCGTGTCGTGTCGAATTCGTGTCGTGTCAACCTGTTTTGACACCCCTAGTTAAGTTTACCAAAAAAAAAAAATGGTTAAAATCTACTTTATTTCAAAATTAGGAGAGAAAAAAGGAAATGGAGGCCGTGAGAATTAAATTCGTGACAGTTTGGTCACAAGGTTTAGGTTATGATATTACATATATAACGAATCGGAATATGTTTCTTACGTTACATAGACAATGTTTTGTCTCATTCAATATACAAAAAAGTGAGTAAGACCTACTTATAAGGAGAAGAGAGAAAAATAAATTGAATTTTACTCACTTTTATGTATTACACAAGACAAAACATTAGAAATATATTTTTCTATAACTAATCACTTCAATTCAGAAACTTAAATGGAAAGTGAAAACACGTTAAAGATCTTATATTATATTTTTTATTTTTTTAAGAGATAAATTTGAGAAAGGAATAAAACTCACACCTTATTTGCACCTTAAATTTTTAGAATATTGGAATAAAATCATGGGATACACAAAAATGCGAGTTACCATAACAAAAATGTCTTATTATGCATCATGTAATAATATTGGGAAAAATATTTTCCTTTTTAAAAGACATAGAGTTATGTCATTTTAAATTAAATAGTAGTGATTTATTTAATATTTAGATTAAAAAACTCTGAATAACTCACTACTAAAAAATGCTATTTTTTCGATGGAAAAATTCTGTCGAAAATGAAGTTTCCGAAGGAATTATCAACGAAAATGAAGCTGTCGAGTATCTCTTCGTTGGTAATGATTTTTTCGACGGAATTAGCGATTCTGTCAAAAATTTTTGACACACATTATTTCCGTAGAAAATTTTCGACGGAATATTTTTCGTGGAAAGTTTCGACAAAAAATGAATGAAATTCCGGCCAAAATTTTCGACGGAAAATGAATAAAATTCCGTCAAAAAATCTTGGAATAATTTTCGACGGAAAACATATTCCGTCAAAAAATTTCGACGAAAAATGAATGAAATTCTGTCAAAAATTATTCTATCAATTTTTGACAAAATTGCTTTTCCGTCGATTTTTTTTTTTAATTTCTCTCTATAAAATTAATACCAATTTATGTTTTTCTCCTAATAAACAAATATAATGAAAGTTGATAACATATCAAAATGAAATGATCTTAATATAATTATGTGTACAAAAGTCTCTGTCATATACTAATCAAAAGAGTCTTATATGTATAAATTCTCAAGACATATACTAATCAAAAGAGGCGTACATACATACACAAAAGTCCCTGTCATATACTAATCAAAAGAGACCTATATATATAAATGTCCAAGACACATACTAATCAAAAGGGACATATATATACAAAAGTTCCTGTCATATACTAATCAAAAGAGTCCAACATCTATGAATGTCCAAGACATATACTAATCAAAAGGGACATACATATACAAAAGTCTCTGTCATATAGTAATGAAAACAGTCCATGTACAATAGTCCATGTCAAATACATCCAATCAAGATACAAAAGTCATGCTGGTGGATGACGTGCATGATCACGGTCATCACCTAGGTCCTGAGACAGGGGCTGAGTCTCGTCGTCGTCCTCGATATCAGATAATGCCTCAGGAAGCCTTCGCATAAGCTTTTCCATTTTATCCATTTGCCTCTGCATCATATCCATGAGACTATCCTGTTGCTCAACCCTTTTCTATTGTTGTGCAGACCTCTCCTCTTGCTGTGCAACCCTCTTCTCTTGTTGTGCAAACGTACCCTGCAACTGTATAATCAATGTGTGCATCCTATCATGCTCATGCTGGGACACTCCAAGTGGTAGTTTGCTGGAGAACCGAGATTGCTTATATGCTTCTGCCCGTGTACCTAAACTGTAGACCCGGCCTTTACGGCTAACCCTACCAGCCGCCTGCAAGATTAATTCATTATCCGAGACTGCACTGCTAGCATTCTCTCCTGGAGTGACCTGACTGTCTCTCTCTTTCCTCATTCTCGTAAAGTCATCCTAATAAAAACATAGAACAAAATTGCTGTGTTAAAGTCAAGTGCATTAAAACTAATCAGCTTTCGAAGTTAATATAATGTTGTAAAATCAATAATACTCACAGCTATTGCCTTTGCCCTTTCATATATATATATACATGTGTGTGTGTGCGCGCACACACACACATATATATGTATATATCATGCCAGTGTATTAATTGTTGCTTGATTAAGATGAAACCCTGGCCGGGTTGATTAAGATGGAACCCTCATTTTATTTCGAAAAAATAATTTCTCAAATGTTAAGTTAAAATGAAAAAAAAAAATCATATTTGAAAGTCATAAAAAGACTCACATGAAACTGATGAAAAATATTAATTAACGAAAAAAAAATGTTAATGTGTTATTAATAAAAGACATAACATAACTTTGTCATTGGAAATATAACCTTCATCCATAACTATTATTTATAAAGGAAAAATTATTTATCATTTTAAATGAGATAACTTTGTGTCATTTTAAATGACATAACTTTGTGTCATATTTAATTAAACTACGTCATTTTGGTATGTGAACCCTGACCATGTTTATATGACAAGTAGAATTCCCTTGGAGCCAGAGTTGTTCTATAATTTCACAAATATGATTTCTTCAAACCAGAGTATATTATACTGTGAAAAAGGGAAAGTGAAAAGGAGGAGGAAGGAAATGAAATGTCAACAATCTTCCTAATATTAATTATGAATTTGGTAATATATTAGTCAATCAATCTAATTATAAAATAATAGTTATAATCACATCGATATCTAATTTATAATTACATAAAAAAATATAATATCTATCACTAATTCATAAATAAAATTTATTTTTTGAATTATTTTTTATTGCGATTTTCGACGGATGCACATGCACATGCATACTTCTTTCATCGATGTATGTTTTAATGCACCGTGGAGATAATAAGTCAATAGAAATCAACATAAGTCACCAAGTCTGATTATTAGAATACTATTGATTATTCACCAGGGTTATCAATATTTCTCTAATTAGTAACTTTCTCAACATTTGTTTTACATTTATTTTGTATATAATTTCTCAATTCCGTCAAAAAGTCCACAATGTAATTGTTTTCACATTTATTTTTTCAAAAGGTTTTTGACATAATTGCAATTTCGTAGAAAAGTCCACAAGTGTAATTTCTTTTTCATTTATTTTTTAAAGGTTTTCGACGAAATTCAATTTCCATCGAAAAGTCTACAAATATAATTTCTTTTTCATTTATTTTTTCTAAAGTTTTCGACGAAATTCATTTTTCGTCAATAATTTTCGACGGAATCTAAATTCCATCGAAGAGCCCACAAATATATTTTCTTTTTCCTTTATTTTTTTCAAAAGTTTTCGAAGGAATTTATTTTTCGTTGAAAACTTTCAACGGAATTTAAATTCCGTCAAAAAGTCCACAAATATAATTTCTTTTTCATTTATTTTTTTCAGAAGTTTTCGACGGAATTCATTTTTCGTCGAAATTTTTTCACAAAATCTAAATTCCGTCGAAAAGTTCCCAAATACATTATTTTTTCATTTATTTTTTTTGAAAAGTTTTCGACGGAATTCATTTTCTGTCGAAAATTTTCAACAGAATCTAAATTCCATCGAAAAGTCCACAAATATTTTTTTTTTCATTTATTTTTTTCAAAAGTTTTCGACAGAATCTGATTTTTGTTCAAAACTTTTGACGGAATCGATTTTTCGTCAAAATTTTGGACGGAAAACAGATTCCGTGAAAAATTCTGTCAGTCATTTCAACGGGATTTTTTTCGTCAAAAAATTTCATCGATAATAAAGACTTTTCTAGTAGTGACTTCTCACTCTCCTCCATCATTATCTTTCATTGTGCAATTGTTTTTCTCACCCTAAAATACGTTAATTTTATGGAAAAAGTGTTTGTTATTTTAAATGACACAATTTGTGTCGTTTCACTCTCACAAAGAAGTAGGTCTCACACCTTTATTCTTTTGTCCACTCTCTCTCCCATGATTTATCTTTTTCTCTCACATAAAATAACACAACTTTACATCATTTAAAATGACATACACTTTTTCCTAATTTTATATGCTTTGAAATGACAAACGCACATTTTAGTACCAAGTTAAGATGATACGGATCAACCCCTCTTTTTGCGTTCTTGCACCAAAGATCTTACCATTTCTGAAGTAACTGGAGTTACATCTATTTTTAAGAGTGCGTAATAGCTCACTGATCGAGCGCTCTTGCGCCAAAGATGAACAGGGCTAAGCGATCTGCCGAAGCTGTGGGGTGTACAAATAATAAATCGGTAGGGGAGCGTTCTGGATATCTATATGATCCGATCGATTGCGTAAAGCGCGTGATAGCAACGGAACATAGACCTATTATTAACTTTTTACTTTAACTGCCAAAATTGTAGCATGTTATGTTCAAGGTAAAATAATTAGAAATGAATTTTTCCTGTATTTTATTTAACATGATATATTTATACGGAAGAATTATAACCATACAAAAATAAATTAATATTTATGATTTTATAACTATTTATCCTAATATTTTCTCTCTTTCGTTATTATAATTTCTCAATAATATGACAATGTCATGTTAGATAAAACATCACATGACACAGTCACAATCTATGTAGCACCGATACAGACACAAGATATGAAACACGACACGACACTTCGACACATTAATTTTAAAAAATGTTAGATTTTGACACGTTAGAACAAAATTTGATAGTAAATAATATTTTTAATTTATGTAGTGTATATTATATTTAATATTTAATAATTTAACAAAAAAATGAAGCTAAATTTATAATACTCATCCATTTTGCAAAAAATACTTATATTAAACTCAATAAATAATAATTATAATTCAATAAATCTAATAATTGAAAATAAAAACTTTTTTTGAGGTCTCCACCAAAATATGAGACACCACACGTCAAAGTTGAAGTGTCGGTGCTTCAGAAATGCATTCCATTCGACAGTGTGTTCCTTAATAAACCGATTAAGGAAAGATGAGTCCACTGCGGAAACAAACAACAAACAAAGAAGAAAAAGGCAACAACACACTATTATTGATCTTCATCTCTCCACAAAGTTCTATGCTTTTTTTGCATATTCAATTCCAATTCCTAATCCTTTGAGAAATGAAAATGGACAACAACAACTGTGGCTTCATGTCATGCGACAAACTGGACCGTGTGGCCAATTGGGTTGGCACAAACATGGCATCTGCTTTCTTTGCTTCACTGGAGCGTTGTTCTTGCATCAATCTCAGCACCATTGACAACGAAGATGACAATGATGATCGTCCTCTCATGCTCACCAACCCCATCTCTCATCTCCCCCAAGAGGGTCCCACCACCCCTCATGCCTCTAACTCCAAGCTTCATCCTTGATCTCTTCATCACACCATGATCTCAATCTCATGATCTTTTGTGGGGTTTGTCTTCTGAGTTTTCACTGTTTCTGTTCTTGGGGTGTTTCTGTTATTGATCATGTCATGAAAAAATGAGTCTTTTTGTTTTGTAAAATTCATGGATCTACATGTCAAGAAATTTGTAGGTAGTTTTTATTTTATTTTATTTTTTCGTTTTATCTTAAGGATCACTGGTTTGTATAACCGCTGGATTTGAAACTAGTGAGATGATATAGATCGTTTCATGAACCTATTAATCTTATGGTTAGAGTAAAGCAAGAAGGAAGTTAGCTGTTGATTGCTACATATTGGTAGGTTTGTACTTTTCTCTTGACTTTATCAACTAAATTGAACCAAAAGATATCTGTAAAAATCAGTACGTTTTTGTTTTATGGCTTGAAATCTTCAGTTTTCACCTTTTATATTGGTTGAAGACTTGAAGTTTATGGTGCCAATGATCTGTGTTCTGTTGGCACCCTCCTGACAGAGGGTGGAAGGGAAAGTTTCAAGTTTCAACCATTTGCAGATGCTACCTAGTTCCCTCTCTATCAAAATAAATTCCTTATGTTTATTAAAATATCATTCCTCAATCTGAGGCTCTGAGCTGGGCAAGTAATAAATCTGCATAAATGGTTACCCTGGAATTTGAAGAGGGCTAGCCTCGAGTAGTGGAAAAATTATTCTTTTATGACTGAAAGGTGATTGGTTCGATTCAAGGAAATAATCTCTTTGTAAATATGCAAGGATAATGTTACTTACAGAGATTGCCCTCATCTCACCCTCACTGGTCGGGGTTTGACGAGGAGTGGTAGTTACCATGGAGTTTGATAGAGGATGAGATTTTCTGCTTCACTGGTGAAGATAACAGGTTTCTACTGTATAATGCTTAAGTGGATGTCAAATTTAAGCATGTCTTACTCTTAGTGAATAATGCTTGGAAATCTTTGTTTTTGGAAGGGTTTTTCTTCATTTATGGAGTCAAGGGGGTTCTGTTTTGAGTTGAAATCTTATTCTATTTCTTTCCACATTATGAAGCAAATGACAACTATATCAATGCGTGTGAATTGGCTATACTATTAATGGTTAAATGGATATCTTCTGGATTTTCTGTTGTTGAAGTCGTTTCAGTTTCTTCAAAACTTGCAACCAGTGAGGCAAATGAAATACTGGGAGAGGTTTAAACATTGAAGATAGAATAGAATCCAGAGGATTTAGCAAAAAAACTAAAAGAATAGATCCAGAGAACAGCAGTGATAGACATTGAATTCAATGACCTTGTTGCACTGCTTACTGCATCAGTTTCAACGTAAATGACAACATTTATGGTTCCTTGTTAACTAATGGGTTCGATTTCTTAGAGTCACAATTCCTGAAGATGGTGGAGAGACTTAAATCCGAAATCGGATTAGTTTGGTTTGTTAGGACTTCGGACATTGGTTGGTATACAAAATTAAAATAAATTAACAAAGCACAATCTATGAGCTAGAATTGGAGATCAAATTCTGATAATTTATAATAGTCATAGAAGCTTTCTTTCCATATTCTGATGCTTTCCTGTAGTTGGTTCAAGATTTTTTCTTTTTTCCATTATTATTCATATATTAATTGGTACACTTATATTTTGATCTGTATTGTATTTTAGTTGAGGGAGATTATGCTGCTTTTACTGTAGATGATGTTCATTTTGTAAAACTGGAAAGTCCCATCTGAACAGAATAATAAAGAACAATCAAGTGCACATAATAAAATCTATAGGCACAATTTGAAACCAAACTTGCATTCAATGACATCAAATTTCTCTATAAATTCTCTGAAGTCTACGAAGACATGTGTACACTTATCAAATTAGAAGCAAAACACATTAGCATCAAAACACATCGCTAGATTATGGATAGCCTTGATGCTTTTCCTTTCCAAACTTTTCATTGTCTCTTTCGGGATCACTTAGACTATATTGCTATAGTAATTGGTTGAATGAAGGTGGGTTCTTTGTTTATTTTTTAAAGATACATTTGGGAGAGGAGGTTACAATGGTTTGGTGTAGTATCTTGTTTTTGAGCGCAACAAGATACTACTGAAACTGCTCCTTGTTTGTTGAAGGAAAACTTCCTTAAAATCTCTGCAGAGTAGTATAGAGTAAGTAACTATCTAGGCATAAAAAATAGTACCTTTATCAATTTGCCAGGCACTGATGTGCTTTTAATGGTTATATAATGCTTGAGCCTTTCATAGCAGAGCAAAGTTTACATGCTTCTTACACAGTTTTTGTATTCACAACCAGTAAATTAAAGTTTTACAACAATAAAATAGATGCTTCTTATTTGGGCACAGTTTCTAACTTCAATGCCTGCACATAGACCTAGATGGGACTTCATAAACTAAAAGAAAAGCATTAAATAAGTTATCATTTCATGCGCATGGCATCATTGTGCCTCAAAGTCTATGAACATATATTATGTTAGTTCAGTTGTTGTACATTCGCAAGAGAAGTTTCAGAAAGTATGCAGAGATTTATCAACAGTTTTTTTTTTAAGCATTGATCTCGCCTATATATATAGGGTTTAGCGGATGTACAATGATTGCATCTAAAGATTGGTGCAGTCATATAAAACTACATTGTTTTTTAGTGTGAAAACATTAAATATGAATAATTATAACTAGAGGTGGCAAAGTGGGCAGCCCGCCCCGCCCCGTTTGGCGGGTTGGGCGGGTTGGCCCGCCAGCCCGAGCTTATTTTACACTGACCCGTCTCAGCCCGCCTATGCTCGCCATCAACCCGCCAAAAAATGAGCCCGTCCCGCTTTTAAAATGGGTTGAAAAACTCAGCTCACCCCGTCCCGTTTGGCGAGTTAGGCGGGTTGGCCCGCCGAGCCGAGCCTGTTTTTCCGATTCTAATTATAACCATACAAAGGTAGAAATAAATATAATATTTTCATTTTCTACAATTAATTTTGAACGCGAACTTCCTTTATCCCACCCAAAACGACGTAATTTTTTAGTGATTGCATCAACGTTTATATGTCGTCACTTTACAAATCATTTTGCCATATATATATTCAAAAGAGTAGTAAAGAATCAAAGGGAAAACATAAAAGGTTGACACTTCATTAACAACTAAGTTTGGATCATACAACTACTTAGTTTATCTGTACAGGATCATCATAAAGGAGGAACTATTGCATCTGATACGCGTGGTTTGGCTAGGGTATTGAACAACATGCAACATATTGAATACAATCTTTATAGTACTTGGTATTTAATCTAAAGAAAAGGGGGGGGAAAAACTTAGCTAAAATAGGAAATGAGAAAAGGAACCAACTAAAAAGGTTATAACGTGAGAGAAGGTGCATGGAGTTATGGGAGGGAAACCATCCACTACTGTTCATGAGAGGAGCAATTTATAGTACGCAGTGGGCACTGAATACATCACACGCAGGCCAGAAGAGTGTTTCAGAAGTGACTATATATGTCATGGCACGCATGAGACACAATCATCTGGTTGCCCCATCTTGGCATGGCTAGCTTATACAATCTTGTTCTACAAGAGCCTCTCAAAGAATGGCATTTTTTTATTTGATAAGAGACTGAATTGTAAGGTGGGTAAGTTAGTTTATGTGTATTATGAGTTAGCTATACAAAATAATAAATGGGTTAAAAGTAATTTGGAGTGATGAAAAGAAACTAATCAATAACATATAGTTACATTGCCAATTATTAAAGTCCATTCAATAGTTTAATTGGATGCATTTGCAGTAAGTTGCATGAAGAATGTATTATGAATTACCAATCCAAAAATTAGTGTTGAAATGTTTTCTTTTCAAATGAAATTGTTTGGGAAAGGTATCATGCAAAACACATGTATTGCATCACCAAGTGACATTTCCTGTTAAGCGAATCAGCCAAACAGAAAGATGTTTGGAATGCTTTGAAAATGTAACGAAGGATGTGTTTTAAATTAACCCAATAATGGTGGTCTAGGGATGTGAAGGCGTGCATCAACTTTGCTTATGATTGAGAAGAGGAAGATGTCTAATAAAAGCAGAACAAAGTAACACACCTTTTACTCACCTTTTTCCCCAAATACAAAGTGATAATGAGCGTTTTGAGTTGTCTAAATCTTTGTCTTTTCAGTGCTTTATTTATTCAACTCTAAAAAATGTGGTTGGTTTTTTTACTAGAATAATAACCAATTCACAGCAACGTTAGCAGTTACAAACTTACAATTAACATATTGAAATATGATTAGCTGTTACTTTTGTCTTCTTGTTCCATACTAGTGATGGCTGAAGGGAGAATGCTGCTTTGTAGTTTGAGTTTCTACCATATGGTTTTTAATATCAAGAGTAAACTTGATTAGAATATGTTATTCTAAAATAAAAAGTAATAAGAGCGTTCAAATTTATGGAAACGAAGTAGAACAGAAAGGGAGTGGCTGATTATGGTGGGGTTTGATATGTAGCATGTGTGCCCTCTATTCTTAGTCAATGGCATGATTTGCAACAGAAAATAGATAAAAACAGAGGGGGGGAGAAAAGGGTATGCTGAAGCCTTCCCTACCATTGTAGTCATGTTGAATAATCACTTCCCAACACCTTATTATCACCAATTCACGCTAGAGGAATCATGAAAGCTGACAAATAGAATAGAACCTGCGTAGCCTTTTTCCAACTTTCCTATAATAAAAATATATCTACCAAAAAGAGTCCACCCTTTTAAAAGGGCTTCCCTTCCATTCCACCTCAAGCCTTCACCTCTATTCACTCCTCCTGATAATGGCCAACTTAGTCTCCTCGTTTATGCTGTGGTTGAGTATGATATCTACTATCTACAATGTGAAACTTATAGCATGTGGGAGTACCAAGGGAGAATCAACCCGTTTCTATGATTTCAAGGTATAATTTATTCTTGAAGTGTGCATTATTGTACTTTCCAATTGATTGCAATTTATTCTAATGCCCTTTTCTTTATATTTTGATGATCTTTTTGGTTACTGCACAGGTTCAAACTAAAAGAGTTACCAAACTTTGCAACTCCAAAGACATTGTCACAATTAATAGTATGTTTCCAGGACCTGTTGTTTACGCCCAAGAAGATGATAGAATCCTAGTTAAAGTTACCAATATGACACCTTTCAATGTTACAATTCACTGGTAATCCCAATTACAACCTCATGCATAAAACAACTCATTTAATTAATGATTTTATTATAGCTAACAATCTTGAATTTTTTTTTTCTAGGCATGGTGTCCGGCAAAGGCTATCATGCTGGTATGATGGACCATCCTTTATTACACAGTGTCCAATTCAAGCAGGCCAGAGTTTCACCTATAATTTTTCAGTGGTGAAGCAGAAGGGCACCTTCTTCTGGCATGCTCATGTTTCTTGGCTAAGAGGAACAGTTTATGGTGCCATGATTGTTTATCCAAAGAACAGGGTACCTTACCCATTTAAGATTCCCTATCAAGAGCACATAATCATACTAGGTAACCCCCCTTTGGCTCTGAATTTAGAGTGTTACAGAGTTGTATGTTTTCCATATAATGCTATTGTTGTGGGTTGATTCGAATTATGGCAGGGGAGTATTGGTTGCAGGACCTTCAAGAAATTGAGCATGCCACTCTTGCAAGTGGAGGACCTCCTCCTACAGCAGATGCATATACCATTGACGGTCATCCAGGCCCCAACTACAACTGCTCCACTAATGGTACTTGAGATAACAGAAGATAACAACTAACAAAGTAATTGTGATAATGGTGATTTACATTTATTGGGGTTGTTTAAAATTGTCTACTAATTGGGGTCAGTGATTGTTTTTAAAAGATATTACAATCAGATTAAGTTAATACAAAAAAATATGGATTAAGTGGTGAATGATGGCCATCTTCTTTCACTAACACTCTTTTTGACATCTTGACAATATCCAAGACACTACATAACCACTGGTCTATTAAACCTGTCTACCACAACTTACAACTGTTGTAGTTTAAATTTTCTGCCTTCCCTTTTCTTTCATACGTTTCTTTCCTTATTATTTCAGATGTCTACCAAATTGATGTTATTCTGGGGAAGACCTATTTGTTAAGACTGATTAATGCGGGTTTAAACACTGAGAACTTCTTTGCCATTGCTAATCACAAATTAACAATCGTGGAGGCTGATGCTGAATACACGAAGCCATTCACCACAGACATAGTGATGCTTGGACCAGGCCAAACACTGAATGTCCTTGTATCTGCTGATCAACCAGTAGGAAAATACTCCATGATTGTGGCACCTTACAAGTCTGGGAAGATTGTCAATTATCAAAACGTTTCAGCCATTGCCTGCTTCAACTATATAGGCGCTGCATCTGATAGCGTATATTTACCAGCTAAATTACCTAATCTAGATGATAAACTGGCTGTTAAGACAGTCATGGACGGATTAAGGAGTCTAAATCAAGTCAATGTTTTCAAAAAAATTGATACAAACCTATTCATCACCATTGGATTGAATGTTCAAAAGTGTCAGTCGAAGACACCAAAGCAAAACTGCCAAGCCATGAATAATGGGGTGCTGGCAGCTTCAATGAACAATATAAGTTTCGTTCATCCCAATATTTCAATCCTGGAAGCTTATTATAAGAAGATAAAAGGAACATATACTGAAGATTTTCCTGATGCACCCCCTAAGTTCTATGACTTTGTTGATGGTGCCCCTAATAACATTACATATGACACACAGTCATTGAATGGAACTCGAACAAAGGTCCTTGAATATGGTAGCAAGGTGCAACTCATTTTGCAGGACACTGGGATAGTCAACACTGAAAACCACCCAATTCACTTCCACGGCTACAGTTTTTATGTTGTAGGGTATGGCACAGGCAACTATAACCCACTAACTGCACAATTCAACTTAGTGGATCCCCCATACATGAACACAATTGGTGTTCCAGTGGGTGGATGGGCAGCAATACGTTTTATTGCTGATAATCCAGGTATAAACCTTAATGTGTGTTTCATTTCTCTGTTGTTTTACTTAAAAATCAAGGAATTATTGTTTTATTTTTTTGTGAATGGAATTATTGATTTCTCACTATCAATAACATGAAACTTTTTGCAGGGGTGTGGTATATGCACTGCCACATTGATATACACCAGGCATGGGGACTAGGAATGGTATTTATAGTGAACAATGGAAAAGGAGAGCAGGAGTCCTTACCACATCCTCCACCAGACCTGCCACAATGTTAAGACTACCAATGGATCATAACAAATAGTACTAACAGATGATTGTGTGACCTTTTTTCCCGTTCAAGCCTTCTTTAGCTCCAAGTCTGTAACTGCAAAATGTGGCACTGGTTCATTTCTTTTAAAAGCAAAAAATTATGGATGTAAAGAAGCAAAACAACTAGATAAATGCAAATGTCTTTCCCTTTAGTTTGAGTTATATCAGCTAATCTATCATAATTCTGAAATAAAATAAATCATTAATATTATTGGAAATCAAAGTGACAAATAGTTACTCCAGTGAGATGCCCATTAAGCTAAGATGTTATACACACGAGACTAATTCGCATCCAATCTTACTAGGTTTATATCGAACAAGTACAACCTTCCACTGTTCAGAACATTAAGAGGAATGAAAGCTGATCATCTAGTGACCAGTGTCAAACGAAAATCTGACTGGCATGTTCCAGTCAATCTTCTCTCTATACTCAGAACATGCAACTTGTTGCTTGCAGTAAAATCTAAGTATGACTGAGAACAGATTATGGGTTGACCCTCTCCATAATCCAGCTTTTCTTTGCTGCACTCACACTTGTTTTGCATGTTAGCCTCTGGTTACTCTTCAGATTCAAGTAATCAACCTGTAAAATGTTTAACCCAAAGTAAATATGTGAAAGCAAAAAGGAATGAATGTCAGACTAGGAGAGATATCACTACCTGATCTGGCTCTAGGATCAATAAACAAAAAGCATCAACTGGACCTGTAGAAGGATCTAATGTTATTTCTGCCTGTGGTTGTTCATTTAGACAGGGAAGTCCTGGGTTAGGCTCCAAATATTGCATCCTTGATCTCACTGAACTGGCAAACCAGGAATTTTCTCTTTGCTGCATTACGAATTGATAAACAGAGGGACAATTATAGCATTTGATAGCATCTAAATTTAAGAAGAAAGATCTGTTGTATAACCAGAAAATATATATATGTTGGAAGGAAATAAACCAAATCCAGCTCCATTAAGAGTTTTGTTTTACATTCCCTGTTTTGATTAGGGAGAATAATGCTTGCTTGATTTTCCAAGGGGCACGTTCATACAAAATTCCCACTTTGGTAGCAGATGTGTCATCCAGTCCACAAGTTTTGGGTTGCCCTAAAACTAGTAAGTAGCTTGGATTTAAGCAGTTTTAGGCATCTGGTAGGCCTGTCTGAGTTATTTAGTAAATTAATTATATGAAACTTTTCATTGATATGCCTAATAGGAAAATCAGAAGTGAAGTAATTAGTCATGTGCTATGTTCAATCCCCCACCGCCATTTCAATTTAATCTTCCTTTATCTTTAGCTCGTCTTCTCCTCAAATTACTAGAGTTGAGCTAGTTCAAATTGCTTTTACATAGCAGGTTGACTTATCCATCTCCTTGAGCATGAATAAATGCTGTAAGAAAAGAATCCTGTCTCAGTGGAAAACTCAATTTTCTTCACATTTTGAAATTCCTCACTATAAAGATCCTAATATTTCCTCATTGTAACGGCCTAAGAATATTTCATAAGAAATGCATGTAAACTTTTAATATTCACTCTCTTCACCTCCTGTGAGATCAGGGACATAAGCTGTTTTCACAGGGATGAGCATAAGCACAACGCACTATCATTTATCACAGGCTATGCGTTGCATTTCTCACAGTTAGTAGTAAATAGCACAATTGCTTTATCTGGACTATATTTTCATTTTCACATCACAACTTTACATATTCATAACACAGTTTGTGCAAACCACACTTGATTCAAGAAACAGATGGCAAAGGGAATAACAACTTCACACAATGTGATTTAATGATAACTAAAAATTTCCAATCAAACCTGAAGTTTTATTGGATCAGGATTCGACCCATCGATGATATCTATGTTCCCATTTATCCGGAATTGCTCCCAGGAATCCGTGAAATACCAGCATATCTAAACACAAGAACTACACTAGTCTCAAAATCTAAGCCCCTAAACAGAAAAAAATAAAAAATAAAAAGGGGAGTGTACCTCAGAGAATAATTACCTCAGCAGAGGAGCAAAGCTTGAGCTCTTCAATCTGCACTATGAATAAGCCAACAGAGACTTCCAAATAAGTAACTTTTTAATGAAAACCTTAATCATGACAACAAATATGATAGGTTACATGACTAAAATAAATTTTATTGTAATATATATGTAAGCCGGATTTAGATTTCTCATTTTCTTTCTCTCACGTCTTGAGAGAGAAAGACATACAAACAACTTTAATAGAGGTTTATTAAACTTGCGCTTGTATTTTTCTATCTCATAACATGAGTAAATTCATGAATCAATTGGCCTAAAAGCTTAAGAAATTTATATTACATCAGCAATGCAAAAGTCCATCCATCTTATGTAAAAAAAATTCAACTTTTTATGACATCATATAAAGAACCAGGTATCCTAAAAGTTTAATATTAGGTGAAGAAACAGAAATAATTATATATTATATATCACTAACTAACACATGAAACGAAGAACATGAAAAGATCCAAATGCAATTCCCAGCAACTAAATTCCAAACAAACAAAAACCCAGTTTTTATTTGATTGAAAAAAAGTAAAGAGAGGGAAAAAGGAACAACCTTGCGAGTACGGGCATCAGTGTTAATTTGGAGGTTATCAGTGTTGTCTTGGAATCCTCTGAAAACCCAAAACACCCCATCTCGTGAATTTCCATTAAAAAAAAAAAGTGAGTGTGTAAGTGACAAAGACAAACAGAAGAACATAACCTAAAAACGACAGTGCGATTCGAAGGTTTTCCGTTGGTTCCTATGGTTGCCTGAAACACAAAAAAGAACCATCAATTAAGAAAAAAGGAAAAAGAAGAAGAAGAGGGTTTTGCAGTGACATTGACATACAAGCTGCATGAAAGAAGAGTGCTTAAGGTTACTGTTGGATTCCAAAGCGTTTAGAAGAAGCTGCTTCCATGCCACACTACCCATTTCCAATTCTCAAGCTTTGGGATTTTTTTTTCTTTCTTTTTTCTTCAGAAAAGTTACTTTTAATTTTGTTATTATAATTGTTATTTTATTTTAGATTAAATATCAATTTTGGTCCTCAGTAAATTTCACGATGTCCGATTTCGTGTTTAGCAAATAAAAAAAGCCCATCGTGGTCCCTGAAAAATTCAAAATAGACCATTTTAGTCCTTTTGGGACAAATATGGGTTTTTTTGAATTTGTGAGGGATCACAATTTTAACTAAATGGATTCATTTTGAATTTCTTAAGGACCACGATGGGCCTTTTTATTTACTTGGGACTAAAGGGGCAATCGTGAAATTTGGTGAGGACCAAAAATGTATTTACTCTTTATTTTATTTTCGTTATCCATATGTTAATGGATCCTTCGACTAGTCCAAGAGACTGTTTTGATCTCTCTTTTTTAAGCTATGAGCTACTTATGAGAGTTAAAGATAAAAAAAAAGCTTAGAAAAAAATTAAAAGCTGTTTGGTAATTATATAAAAATTTTAGTTTAAAAGTTACCTAAAAACACATATTTCAAGAAAATTATCTCTCTCTATCTTTTATAACTCTTCATTATAAAAAAACACACAATTCAAAAATAACAGATAAGATCCAAACAGGCACCAATTCAAGCCGTTAAAGTCCATGTGAGGGGCAAAGTTATCTCTTCAATTTTTAATACATGTTCCCACATAGTAAAACTCAAAATTATTGGTTAAGTTGCAATAACCAGAGCCGGCAAAACGAGCTCGGCTTGGCGGGCCAACCCGCTCAACTCGTTAAACGGGGAGGGGTGGACTGAGTTTTTCAAATCATCTCAAAAGCGGGGCGGAGCAGGTTCATTTTTTGGCGAGTTGATGGCGGGCATAAGCGGACCGAGACGGGTCAGTGTAAAATAGGCTCGGACTGGCGGCCCAACCCGCCAAACGGAGAGGGACGAGCTGAGTTTTTGAGCCAACTTTCAAAAGCGGGACGGACTGACTCATTTTTAGGTGGTTGATAGCGAGACAAGGCGGACCGTCCACTTTGCCACCTCTAACAATAACCCTTTAATAGTTGATCACGTGCTTAGTGATTTATTTATTTTTGTTATATCATACGCTCAAAAATAGTTTTTTCCTAGTAAAAGATGCATGCATGATTTATTCCTGCGTACTTATTTTTTAAAATATTAATATATATATATATATATATATATATATATATATATATATATATAGGGATTGAATATTGTGCCTATTTTTTTTTATGCCTGCTCAATTTACTTATCTTCAATAATGTCAACTAACATTCACATTTTCTCTCTTATCTTAAGATTCTAATCTAATAATATTGTTAATGAGTAGATATAGTCAATGTTAAAAAAAATTCGATCGACCCGGCCGGGTCAACCCGAGAAATGTTTAACTGGTCATTTAACCGATCCGGTTGAAACAACGGACCGACCATGTATCGGAACCGGTGCATCTCGATCGATTTTTATCATAATATAATTTTTTATATTTATTTTTTATAAAGGTTTTTGATAGAATCTTATTTTCGTCGAAAAGTCATAAATATAATTTCTTTTAACGTATACTTTTTTAAAAAATTTCGACGAAATTCATTTTCGTCAAAAAATTTTGACTGAATATTATTTTTGTCGAAAACTTCGTCGGAATAAGTTTTTTGTCGAAATTTCTGACTATAATTTTGATGAAATATTTTCCGTCGATAATTAAGACTTTTCTAATAGTGTATAATTTTTTCCTTAAGTTGGGTATGATTCGGTTTGATTTTCGATCCTAACTGAATTAAATCAAAAAAATATTACGTTCAAAAAATCAAATCATGTTAAAAAATTTATTTGGTTTTTAACTGATTTAAAATAAATATTTTAATTCTTAAACTAATACAGAAAAATATAATCCTCTCGATGGAATTCGATTCACAGTTTGATTTATATGAATTTTTTTCACACCCGTGACTAAAATAGAACACTTGAATTAAAAGTGCAATAAAGCCATTACTAAAAAAATTTAAATTCGTAATACTTTAATTAACGTTGTCAAACTTCTTGAGTTAAAAAGGATAAAGAAAACAATCTCGAATTTCAAAAGGACGGGAATATAGTAACGTTGAAGAAAGTTAGAGAAAAAAATTAATGAATTTAATTTGGATAAGGATACACTTTAATTTGTATTATTTGAGATTGTAAACTGAGTCATCCCTTACGTCAGAGTTAAGACCCCATAAATTTGTTTTTGGTACGGTATTATACACATATTATTATGGAATATATCCATCTCCTAACAGTCTATCTCATAAGTCCTTTAATAGACAAGGAAATAAAGATCTTGTCTCTATAAATAAGAGATTAAATCCTACTTCATTTGAGAGATATACACAACCCAAGTCCAAAAGATAATCTTTATAAATAAAAAGCTAAAGACCTTAAGTATACATACTAAACTGATTTATTATTAATGTCAATACTATGCACACACCCACGTTTTGATTATAAACCTATTGCTTGTGCACCGTGATTGAGATATTAGCTATAAACCAACTAAGATATCTGTCTCTAAGATATCTTTGAGCGCATAACTTATGGTATAATTCTACGGTTCCCTAAGACCGAACATATATCACATCCTATTTTACTATTTTTATACTCATTTTAATTCTATCACTTATACGATTATAAAAAATATAAAGAAGATATTGTCATCTATCAATCATTCAAAATTTAAGCAAATTTTTTCTGCATATATGTATGTTTCATCTAATACACTCGCCTTATTGTATCCATTCTAATAATATCAAAGTTAAAAGTATTTAAAAAAAATAAAAAAAAAGTTTAATATTTTTTAATTTTTAATTAAAGTTAATCAAAATAATAATACTTTTTATTTATTTATTAACATGTATCCTACTTACACGTATTAAAATAATACTGAATTAAAATACCCTTTTCATTCTAATTAGGGGTGTTCGCGGTCTGGATTTGATCGATTTTGGAGGCAAAAATCATTCGATCCAATCCCTTCGGTTTGATCATGTAATCATCCATTCGATTTTGATTTTTTTTCAAATCCGATCCGATCCAATTTTTTTCGGTTTGGATTAGATCGGTTTTCGGTTTTTGAAAATCATAAAATTTGTTTCATTATTATTGTGCAAATAACATCTTTAGTATATATTGGCTTTGTAATTTTTTTGGACAACGAGAGTTTTTTTGGATACTTAAATACAAAAGTATCAGACGATAATAGTTTTTATTTTTGGACAATGAGATACGAAGCTCTACATAGATGAAATTTTGTTAATGAGATCTGACTAGGTTTTTTCTTGGGTTTGGTTGATGAGTTAATGAGTCTTGAGTTTAGAAATTTTTGGGCTATGATTATATAAAGACCCAAGTAGGTAGAGGAAAATTAATATATTGGATCAGTTTTTATTTACCAATTTGAAATCCGATCCAATCCAATTAGAATTTGCAGATTTTTTTTCGGTTTTTCGATTTTCGGTTTATTCGGTTATCGATTTTTCCGTTCGGTCACCGCAGTTTGAATCGGTTTGGATCGGTTGATGAACATCCCTAATTCTAATAATATCAATTTATCCCATCTCAACCAAACCCACCGTAATCATGCAATATTAAAGAGTCGTTATGTTTTACCCAAAAAAAATAAAATTGTTATAGGTAATTTTGTATTGTAAAACGAGAGCCATGCCTTGCGCACACCATCTTGGGAAGCATGTCACACCATGTTCAATTCATTGATTTGATTCATTTGAGGCATGTCACACCAAATATTAGTTATAATAGTAATATAATAACCATTTGCACCTGAGTAATATAATATCGGAGGAATTATATTTAGAAATTTTTTATTTACAATCCTTTACAAATTATATTACGTTCTTCCAGAAAAATATTAAGTTACATTATATTTTTTTAAGAGTACATAATATAATTTTTAAAAAATTGTACACGGATCTTTCCGGTATAATAAACCATTAAACTCGCACATTTGATACCCGATATAGTTCTCTTCCAAAGAAAATTAGCGACTCACTAGGGTCCAAAATCGGACACGTATTTAGAAAAATCATTGCAACATAATTATTTTAAAATATTGTTTATAAATTATCCTATATCTTATCCATAAGATATTTTTGAGTGAAATCTTATTAATAAGAGATAATATAATTTATAAATGAATTTATTTTTTCTAAAGTTACTTTAGACAATTTCATTTAATGTTCGCCAAAACGATATTATTTTGGGGCAAAAATTATTATGTATTTGTAATTTTAATTTATTTCAGAGTTATAATAATCTTTATTATTCTAATTTTTTAATTTTTCAACCTCAAAACGACATCATTTCAGTAAACATTACATAAAATTATCTAAAGTAATATTAGATATTTTTTCTTTTATAAATTTATAAAAAATAAAATTTTCAATATAATCATCCTCTTGTTTTAATTTTAACCCAACATGCATGTAGATTTGTTCAGCACGTATCACTGTTTTGTTAGTTATTTCTAACGAAGGAATTAAGTGATGATAATAATTATCCAAATTATATATTATAAACTTTAAATGGTTTTATTCTTTTTCCATATCCATCGTGATCAATATTGGTTTCGGTGCACATCGAATTGTTCATTTTTCTAAGATTGGAATATTTCATACATGATAAAGTTAATATTTAAATAACATCGATGATTTTTTTTAATTTTAATTTAGGTCCAAAAAGTTTGTCTTGCGTAAGGTAGAATTCTAATTTATGTATGTACTTAATTATATTCCACGAGCTGGCGGTCATTACTAACAAAAAGAATCCATTGATTAGTTTAATTGACCACACCTGACACCACCAACCAAATTTGTCTTACATATGGTAGGATTTAAATTTATATATTTTTTAATTAGAGGATTTTGTTTAAAAAAACACCCTTGTCAATTATATACCATGTGCTGGCAGTCATTATTAATAAATTTTCACTTTAAGTTTTGGGTGATGCTACTTAACACTCATGCACTTGTGTTTTGGAGAATATGTTTCACATTTAGGGATAAATGAGTTGGGATGAGCTTTCATTTAAATAAGTTATGTTTATATGAAATATTTTAGGTTTGACGTTATTGTTAGTTTATAAGTCGGTTTGGTTTATATTTAAAAAACAAAAGTTTTGACTAGACTTGTTAGTCTATTTAAATCTATTAAACATTCAATAATTAAAATAATAATTTTATTTAAAATAAATAATATGATATAGGCCGATCTGTAGTCTTATATGTCTGATATGTAAAAGAAAGGTTATGGCTTATTTTTCTAAATAGGCTTTTTTAAAAAGTCTACGTCAGTTCTATTTGATTATATATAATAGACTCAGTTTGACCTGATGTAGCCTGTTAAGTCGTTTGACCCATTTACACCGCTATTCACATTATATATTTTTTTAGTTTTAATAAGAGTAAATACTCTTTTTGGTCCCTAACAAAAAACGCGGTCCCCATTTTAGTCTCTTACAAAAATAAATTAGTCAATTAGTCCCTAACAAATTCAAAGTGGACCCATTTAGTTGAAATCGTGGTCCCTCACAAATTCAAAAAAGACCCATATTAGTCCCTCATAAGGACTAAAATGGGTCCACTTTGAATTTGTTAGGGACTAACTGACTAATTTATTTTTGTAAGGGATTAAAGTGGGGACCGTGTTTTTTGTTAGGGACCCAAAATGGTATTTACTCTTTTAATAATAAGAGATAGGTTATTCTGCCTACTCTTATTTTGCCTACCTTTGCCTACCATTTTAATACTGTTAGATTACAATCTTATCTAATGGTGGAGATTTATTATATAAAATAAACTCTTTTACTCATTTCTCTCTCACTGTCTCTCATTCTTTCTCTCTCTTTAATGGCGCCTCGGCATCAAAAAAAGATGCAGCTTTTTTCTCAATTCATCAAACTCATCCATTGTTATGAGCATCTACATACAAAATTAAAAATGGGTGTTAAGAATAAACAAACTCAGATGCCCTATGTCATGAGATCAGGTATACATGTTGTTGGGAGTAACATAGAGAGAACAGAGATCATTTTCTCACTTCAAGGTGAAAAATAATATAAGAAAAAGAAGAAGATAAGTTGATTCGATTTCAAATTTCAACAGCAAAATAGAAACGTTACGGTAATCGTGGATTAATTCAAAGGAAGGGATTCTTCGTGGTTTTCATTTTTTTGTATTTTTGTGGTTTCTGTCGTGTTCAATTATATCATATTTAAAGAATTTTGAAAATTATATTCATCCAGCAGAATTATCATGTCATTAATCATTAATTGAATTTAGATTCAAATATAAATTCAGATTGTAAATTATGTAAATCGATAAAGAGAAAGTGAAGGAGAAAGAAAAAATATGAGACGTAGTAAGGAGATAGAAAGGAGAATAATATCAAAAAGCTTAAAATAAAAAATGAAATTAAACGCTGAAAGATTGGAGCACTCCAATGTTTTAAAAAGGTTAATATTATAATTAAAAAAAAACAGGTGTCCTTTTCACTTAAAAATGTGAAACTAGTTTGCATTCAAACACTGACATTGTAAGGAACTTTTAATGAGTTGGGTTAAGTTTAACTTGTTTTAATTTTGAAATGTTTTGATTGAATTGAAATTCTTATAGACTTTAGTTATTATATAGTAGGGAAAATTTTATTTTTACCTATTGTGGTTTTGTGACTTATCATTTGACTTCCTGTGTTTTTAAACTTATCACTTAAATACATTGTGTAAATACATTGTGCTTAAATAATTTCTCATTTAACCACTTGTAATTTCAAAGTTTCACTTAGACACCTTGTTGTTAGAAATTTTGCACTTAGATCACTTGTGGTTACAAGAATAAAAATTTAAAATAAATATTCTCTTTTTTATTTTATATCCTCATCTAATGCATTTATGGTTTAAAAAATAAAAATGAATCTTTTAAAAATTCACTTATTTTTATCAAGAAAATAAATTCAATTCAAATCAAATATTATTTTATTTTATCTATTTTTTACCCTATATCGTTATAAAATTATCTAAAGAAAGTAACTATCTTATTTTGATAATACATATTTAATTTATTTTAAATAATATATTTTTTAATTTCAGATATATTTAAAAAATAAGATAATTTATAAATTAATTTCAGAATAAATAACTTGAAATATTTCTTAAACAGTAAATACATTACATGAGGATATAAAATAAAAAAGAGAGAATTTTTTTTAAAAAAATATTTATTTTTTAAACCACAAGGTATCAGTGAAAAAAATTTTAACCACAAGGAGTCTAAATAAAAATTTGAAATCATAGGGAGTTAAATGACAAAATATCCCAGCACAGTGGGTCTAACTGATAAATAAAAACCACAGGGGGTCAAAAATAAATCATAAAATCACAGTGGGCGAAAATGAAGATTTTCCTATATAATATTTTAATGTTATTTTGATTATTTTAAAACAATTTGGATGAGTTTACCTCAAGGTGTTTTCTGAATATATAGAGGAATTTGAAATAAAATCAAATGAAGGGTTAATTGTTTTTTAAAAAATCAATAATTATATAATAAAAATTATGGGATGATTGAAATTTAATATGATAATCACTTATTTTGTTTACCTAATTTTGAACAAATCAAGGATAGTTTTTAGTTAAAATGATAAATTTTTCCTTTCCTTTGTTTCTCTCCAAAATTTTCCGTGCAAATATATCATTCGAGTTTGTGCAAGTATTATTATTCTTCCCAAAATAATCATGGTAAAGTGAACTATTCTATTATAAAATTATATTAATGACTTATACATTTCTCTTAATCAATATTTTTTGAGAAAAATAAAGGGGGGAAATTGTTTTCTTCTTTATTATCTTTGTAAGTAAATCTTTGTAAAATTAACCTTATGGAAACTCAAGAACCAAATGTCATTATAACTTGGATAATCAAGAGAGTCAACCAAACATAAAACAAACTAGGGGTGTTAACGAGCCGAGTCGAGCCGAGCTTTGGTCTTAGCGGGTCGAGCATGTGTTCAAATATGTCAGATTGGCCTTAGCCTGTTACCTGTTACGAATATAATATCAGCCTGTGACCTGGCTCATTTACAAAAAGTAAAAGCCTTGTTTAGCCTGTTAGCGTGTTTAAAAAAAATAAGACAACAAAAATTTATCCAAACAAAATATACAATCAACAACACTAGTAACTCCATAAATATTCATAAATTTAGTGTATATCCAAATAGCATAATATAAAACAAAATCATTTAAAAAGTCTGTTTAATTAATAAAATGGGATGAAATGAATTGAGAAGAGAGAGAGGGCTATCACAAGTAGTATAAAAAATAAAAAATAAATAAAAATAATAATATATTAGGCAAGCCTGAGAGGCTCTAAGGCCGAGCTTTTGAATTGGAGCCTGAGGCCTTTTTATTAAACGAGCTTTTATATAAGTCCAAGTCTGGATCCAACAACCAATTTTAGACATGTAAGCTCAGGCCTTCACGAGCCGAACCAAAGGCCCCTGGCTCGTTTAGCACCCCTAAAACAAACAAAACTTTTGCTTGGGTCTCATTTTTTTTTTTTTTGGAGTTACCCAACCCTAATTATCTCTTTGAGACGAGTTGGCTCATTTTTTTTTTAATGTTATGTTATTCATATTTATATAATTTAAAAATAATTTTAATCAAAAAATTATGATTTATTTACAATGTAGCTCATGAAATATTACTTTATTTTTATAAAATCAAGTTTTTGAAAATTTTAGCAATCGTTCGCTCATTCTTTTTTTTTTTTTTTGTATATATTCGCTCATTCTTTCAAGACACATAATTTGTTAAAATAATAATGTTAATCAATCATACCAAGTGATACTTTTCGTAATCAATGTCAATCATCAGAAATTGTTTATTATATAAGTTTATTTGACAGTTTTTGCATCTAAAAAAGCTAAAATGGCTTAAATTAAAAATTGTTATATTCAATAAGTAAAAGATATGTAGTAACAAGAGGTGTGCATGTGCATCAGTGCATGACATGATGATAAACAAATCACGCGTGATTTAACATTCAAGAAATGCATCAAAGATTAATGTATTAAGCGTCTTTATAATTGTCAAGAGAAAAACAAACTTATGTTCAATTCAAAGTCAAAAGCAAATTTCATAGCTATGCAACATACCTATTCCATTAATTTAGTCAATGTTTTCGGATGGAGGGCTAAAGTAAACAATTCATTAATTAATCTGGCTTCTTCCACCAAAGTGGCTTTAATAAGCATAGAAGCAAGTAAATCTCATTAAACCAATATTATTATACTTGTATAGTCTTTGGCCTAACATTTTTTCTATGGCTTTTCATTGTATAATATATACTATATAATAATTAAGTTATGTATTATTTGTCTGCTATATATGATTACCATAAAATGTGTTCAATATTCTTTCTTATTATAATGGGATCAACTGTCAAATAATCAGCATCCATATTTCTTTACTTCTTTTTTTTGGGGTAAAAATGCGTATTTAACTTTAACACTATATAAAATAGTTTAATTAGCTAAGAAACTGTTAATATATTGAAACTACTTCATTCTTTTAAGTTAATTAACAGTGGAAGAAATGTTCGGGGACAATTCATTTCTTAATAAAATTCTTACTTAATCACATAAACTAAAACTTATTGGTTATGACTTTCCAAAAAAATAAAATAAAATAGTCATGACTTATAGAGCGGAAGAACGATTCTTGTGTACTCACCAGTCACCACTTATTCAGTACAGGAGCAATTTACTGTGTACTCATCACTTTGACTAATAGTGCATAATAAACTCAAAACTTAATAGTGTAGTTGACTACTAATTTTTTTTTATACATAATTGACTACTAATTTAAATTTGACTAGAGTTATAAAAAGAAAGCTACATTAACATTCTATACGATAAAACTCAATACGTAAATATGTAGCCGACTACTAATTTTAATTTGTCCATGTGCAAATAATATGCAGTGCCACCTTGTGCTTTATTATAACATATTCTATAACTTAATTTACAAAAAAATTTAAGTTTACAAAAAAATCTTAATTTTGTATGCATATGGAACAAGATATCTCCCTTGGACATTGTGCCTGTATTCTAGCCAGGTATATAGTATATACTACGCTATCTTTTCATTAATTTTTTTTGATTAGAAATGTTTTCATTAATGTATGAAACATGAAAGATGAAACCATTTGTTTTAAGGGGAAAAAGTGTGTTATTTTAAATGATATATCTTGTGTTTTTTCACTTTCATAAAGATATGAGACCTATACTTTTAAAACTTTTTCCACCTACTATTTCTCCTATGATGTATCATCAAAAAGCAGCCTATGATCATTTGAAAATTTTTAGATGTCGAGCTTTCGTGCATACTCTTAAAGATGAAAGGGCGAAGTTGGATGCAAAGACAAAAGAATGCATTTACCTCAGTTCGCTAATATGCGAGTTCTGGTTCAGACTTTAGAATCCAATCAACAAAAAGATAGTGAGAAGCTGAGATGTAGTCTTTCATGAAAACGAGACTATTCAAGACATCTAGAATTTCAAAGTCTGGTTTACTTTCCGAAGTGAAGAACCCGACTCTCCTGTTCGAGCTGAAGCAGGGGAGAAAATCATGAGAATGAAGAAAATGTTGAAAATGAACAAGTTGATGAGGACCAATATGTTGAGGTCTGAGATGATGAGATCCAAGATGAGCATTATGAGTTAGATTCTCAACCTGAAGAATAACCTAGACACTCTACACGAGTAAGAATACCTTCTACAAGGTACCCTCGTAACGAATATACCATTGTTGCTGAAGAGGGAGAACCACAAAGCTATGATGAGGCCATGACGAGCTCAAACAAGAATGAATGAGAGAAGAAAATGCAGGGTGAGATGAAGTCCTTGCATAAAAATCAGACTTATGAATTGACTGAGTTGCCTTAAGGAAGACGAGCTTTGAAGGACAAGTAGGTTTACAAAATTAAACATGAGGAAAACGGCCAAAAGTCGAGATACAAAGTCAGGATTGTGGTGAAAGGCTGCAATCAGAAGAAAAGAGTTGATTTTGAAGAAATATTCTCTCCCGTTGTGAAGATGACTTCGGTCCGAGCCGTGTTAGTTATGGAGGTTTCAATGGACCTCGAAGTAGAGCAGATGGATGTGAAGACGACATTCCTTCACCGCGACCTAGAAGAGAAGATATATATGGAGCAACCTGAAGGGTTCCGAGTTCCAGGACAAGAAGACTATGGTCTGCCGTTTGGAGAAAAGCCTATATGGCTTAAAACAAGTTTGTATCTTTTTCATTTCTGCTGTGCATAGGCCGACTTGATAAGTTCCAACCTGATGAGATCAGACTGACCTCTTTGATAGCTGAGCTCCGAGCTCGATTTGACTTTCGCAAAAGCTTCTTAGCCGAAATTTAAGGACTGAGTTCGTCCCCATCACATTATTCACAATACATATTGTGGTGCATTTTCTCACGCACACAAGTGAGGTAATAAATAAATGGTTATGAGTCATCTTTCTTATCATGAAATATTTTTCATTTATATATATATTCATCTTTAATCATTAAAGAGGTATATTGAATCTATTACTTATCTGTTGTTCTATTAAAATATAGAGTCATTGTAAGCTTACACATTTGCCATCTCTCAATCATACATGAGATATGCACACTATGACTTCTCCAAAAGCTTTGGTCATTGCTTCCAAGAGTATCTCCGTAGCGACATACTTCAATCAAGAGATACTAACTTAGTTCTATTATACTGCTCAATTTTTAAAAAAAAATTGTAAAAAATTATATATCACTTTACTGGATAAAAAAAAATAAAAAAATCTGAACTTTTATAGCCCATGCCTATGCGATAATTAATAAGGTAAGAAACTGTTACTTTAGCAAGGACAAAACAGACTAAAATTAAAGGGCACTTGTTAAAATCTACGTAAGTTTTGGTTTTTTACTGTTTCGCATAAGTTGAAATAACCAACAGGCTTAAAATTAAGGGATTTGATTTTCTCATTTTAAATGAGAATTTAATTTTTATGTTGTAGATATAAAAAATATGTGAGATTCAGGTGTTAGAAAAAATTATATGTAGGATTCATATCAGCACGGAGATTAAAGGGTGTGTAGAAAAATTTGAATTCTCATGTTAAATAAGAATTATAAAACCTTAAAATTAATTACTTAAATCTGGTACAATGATTTCTAATTTTTTAGTGTCTTAACGAAATTTGTTAAACTTACTGTTCAGAAAGTTATTTGGACGGTTCAGATAGATAAGAGATTTCTGGCGTGATTCAATAATCTAGGAAAAATTAAGCTTGAAACTTTATATATTTTAATTGGAGAGTAAAACGCAGGATTAATAAATAATGAATTAGTATGACCCATGCGGCCATAGGTACATAGGGGCTAGCCAAGTTTGTTAATCATTTTTTTTAACATGCCTTCTTTTGTTTATATAACATGCCTGGATCTTACCCATCAACGTTTATGCTCTCTTTAGCTATTTTGGCGGATATATAGAACAGGATTCTTTTATATATATATATATATATATATATATATATATATATATGAGACATGATCCGTTTACAATTTATTTTTGCAATTACACTAATATAGGACCGGTCGTACATTGTGTGATTAATATAGGACCGGTCCTACATAGTGTAGTTTGTAAGAGTTTGTAAACAAAAAAGTTTGTAAATATAATCTGCCCCTATATATATATATATATATATATATATATATATATATATATATATCAATTGATACACTTTTGATTCACTGATTAGTAAACAAATTGTAAAGAACCTTGGGATACACCACCCCAAAAGTTAGCTCGAGTGCATGTATAGGCCAATATCTAATTAATGACTAGCTAGTTTATTTAGGGATTACATGTCCATTCTCATCTCTCTCTCTCTTAAATTCGATTCTAAACTATACGTAATAAATATGTATATGTATGATGATTTCACCTCCCACTCCCCACACACACACACAACACTTAACGTAGAAATTTTCACCTGAAATGATGCAATATTAATAATTAATTTTTTTGTTATTGTACATATTCTCGAACCAGCTTTTATGTTAAATGAAATATACACCTCCTATATCGACCTGATACCATTATAAATCTCGAGTCAATATTTGAACTCAAGTCATTTATAGTTCTCTTTGATACGAGATTATGAGCAAGTCATGATATTAAAAAGCTCATTAATGTCAAATAGAGTTTGACCAATCATATATACATAATTTCCAATTGTTTGCACATTTGATTATTACTCATGCATGAGTAATTGCATGATACATGATGAAAAATAAAACAAAAAGTATATTGCAATCTAGTAATTATAAGTACACGCTTATTGATGTTAATTTCCATACAAATAAACAAACTTCTCATAGTCCCTGTATGTTGTTAAATTTATTTCTAAATCAAATGAAATCCCCACAAATTAAACAATGACATCGGCTTTACCACTACAATGTCCTCCTCTTCTCTAATACTTATCTCTATTGTTATTGCTCGGTTTGGGTGAACCGTGAATGCATATCCAAAATGTGTTAATTGTATGTAGGATCAATATGCTCACAAATATCTATGAAAAAGATATCGTATAGAACTATAAATATACAGATTACTGTTCACCTATATAATACGACGATAGCCAAAATATGGTGTGTTTGGATCTATATAGTACGACGATAGCCAAAATATGATGTGTGTGTGCACAGTAATAATAAAAGTAAAAGGTATTTATAATTTCAAATGACATAATTTTGTACTATTTTAAATAAAACATGTATTTTAATATATATTCGATACTTTTTACATTTTTTTTCCTTCAAAGAATTAGGAAGAGAGAAAATACTTTAGACGAGAGAGAAGATAAAAAAACTATCAAAACACTATTATTTCGTTTAAATTAACACAAAATTATATGATGAATAGTACAAATTCTCTTCCATTTAAATATACTGATATACATTCTTAAATGTCAACCACTCCCTTTCGATTATGTAACCACAAATTAAAGGGAAAATGACAAACCAGAAAGCACGTGACAAGCAAAGCTTCAAACATATCTCAATCACAAAAGTTTATTTATTTTCTTTTCCTTGAAAGTTAAAATTATTGGGATCTCTGTTCACATGCTTGCTTGCCCGAATTTTATTATTCCATTCTTGTTGTTTACAATCACTTTAGGCGAAATAGTACATATATTTTTTTTTTATAAAGCATAAGTTACCGGATCATAATGTAAATATACAAAAGATAAAATAAGATTAGATACAATGATCAGATTTATAGAGAGATTGTCAGGTACTACAATGTTTGAGACTTGAGTAACATTATTCTTTTACTCCAACAAAGATTCTGCAAAAGATTCCAAATCATATTGGCTATGGTCCATGTTCAAGAGCTGCAAGTACTCTTCATATAGATTATCAAGTGTACCATGATCCGTGGCAAAATAAGATTGGCAATATTCAACATCTAATCTATTGACTAGGTCATGGTCTTCACCAAAAAATCCAAAACCATCGTTTTCTCCAACATTACCAACTTCACATAGCATGTTTGTTACTTCTTTTGTTGTTCCTGGACTTTCTTGTTTCTCTTGGCTTGTTGATCCACTAGCTGAATTGGTACTATCTGTTCTTGGTAGTGACAAAGCTTTAACCCTTATAGGTTTTGGTAGATAAACTTGTGTCTTAGGTGGCTCTGCATTTGTGCCTTTCTTCTTGTCCTTCTTCTTGTTCTTCTTCTTCTTTTTGTTGGCACTGGCAGGTTCTTGTTCAGCATCTGAAGATGACTTATCTATTGATCCCTGATTTTTCAGCTTTTTGCAGAGATGGGTGTTCCAATAGTTCTTTATTTCATTATCTGTTCTGCCTGGTAATCTTCCAGCTATGAGAGACCACCTATTTCCAAGAAGTGAATGCATTCTGATTATAAGATCATCTTCTTCAGTAGTTATGTTCCCTCTCTTTATATCTGGTCTTAGATAGTTCATCCATCTAAGTCTACAACTTTTCCCACATCTAAGAAGCCCTGCATATTATATATATCAACCACACTTATTTAGGATTTTAATTTTATATCATGGTTATATATAAATGAAAAACATATTATAACTTTAGGATAAAAAAATTATTAGAACAAACCAAATACTATATCAAAGTTTGAAAACATAAGAAAAATTTAGACAAGAACATGAGATATGAATTTGAGAAAATCAAATCAAACTCTTACCAGCCCTTTTTGGTAGTGATTTCCATTGGCCTTCTCCATGAGCTTGAATATATTTAGTAAGCAATGCATCTTCTTTAGGAGTCCATGGACCTTTGTGCAACCCAACTTTGGAACAACAAGGAGCTCTTCCCATTTTTTTGCACTCTTGAAATTTTCCCTCTCACTTAAAAAGTACAAGAGCTATATGAACAGAGAGAGAGAGAGAGAGAGATGAGAAGGGTGCTATATATCTATAAGAAGCAGAGCACATAAAGATCTTGACACCTTGTTCCGTTTTTAAATAGCGTGCTTAGCAACACTCTATTTTTTTAATATTTTTTTAATTGATTCATGCTATGGACAAGGACAAATTGAAAGCCAGCAATGGCTGCTATTGTCTATTCATATTTCCTGTACCTGTCTCTATTTACATTGGTTAATATTTAAGGGGTTGTATTTCATTTTTCATTATAGATATATAATATGGTGAGGGCTAGTACAGTACTACCCATTAAAAAAAAAAAAAAGTGATAGTATAATTTTTTATGTGAGAAGAGCATGGGATAATTATCTTAACAGAGAATGATTTTTCAATGTTTAATATTTATTATATGAGTTCTATTTATCTTATGTTACATAAGATAAACAAGTTTTATACACACACAAAGTGGAGGTGTGTTCCACATCTATTTTTTTTTCTTTCCTTTTACATGTGGATCTCACTTATAATTTTATTTCTATAACATGAGATAACAATTTTTCTACTACATAAGATAAGTATAACCCTTATTATATTACATAATAAAATGATTATTGGGTTTCCATATTGATTGTAATATTTGATTTTGATAAATAAGAAAATTAAGGCAAGGAGATACCCTTTTATTACAAATTAACAACAGATTTACCATAAAAAAAATTAAATTAAATTTAAATCATACAGTCGTAATGAGTACTGAAAAGTCAACCAAAAAATCCCTTATAAATTGATGTGTACTTGCGAGTCAACTTTGGTTTTGATTCTGAAAAGCTTTTATTAGTTTGGTAATTAAAATTAGGATTCGTTTTTTCTAAATATATTTTAGATAATTTTATCTAATTTTTACTGAAATGACGTCTTTTTGGGGTAAAAATCATGGTGTGTTTGCAACTTTAATTTATTTCAGGTTATAATAGTCTTTATTATTTTAATTTTTAATACCAAAACGACATTATTTCGGTGAACATTAGACAAAATTATCTAAAGTAACATTAGATATTTTTTTTCTTAAAATTCTTATATAAGTTTGGTGTTTAAAAAATGTTAGTATAAAAATAATTTTAAACATACTGTTAATTGAACTCAAATTAATATCGGATCTGAAGATAAAAATTATCATTTACAAACCAATTTAATGACATAAATATTTTAAATATCAAAATAATATTCTAATTTTTTTTGAAAGACTAAATTAGAGGATTGTAATAATATACTGTATGGGTTTTATTATTTAGATACACTTTTATTGTATAGCTAGAAACGTCACATAGCATATTCATTATTTTCTTTTCTTTTTTCTTCTTTTTCTTCCTGAGTATTTTGTTTGGTTTCTTCTGCATTTTCCGTTTTCACTCATGCATTTTTTTTAAAAAAAATGGATAATACATAAATTCGTTTTTATTTTATTTTTGTTCAGCCTGTACTTAAATTCAATTATTTATTTAATAAATGAGGATGAGGTGATGGAACTCTACATCAAGGATCACGGAGTTTATAGGCTCTGATATAATGTAAAAGCAATCAATTCTTCCAAAAATTTTAAGTTAACAAGAGGAGGTACATAAATAATTTTTATAATATTTCTTAATAATATTTGATATTTTATATATAATATATATATATATATATATATATATATATATATATATATATATATATATATATTAATTTGGTATACGTCACTTTGAAATTAAGATAAATATTTCGGCCACTGCCTTGTTAGAAAAGAAAAAAAAAGTTCACCAATTTTGAAACTTGACACATTAAAAATATTAAAACAAAATAGAGACAAATACGGTACATCAGCTAATAGACTATATATTCAGACAAATTCATATTTTCAAGAGCACGAGCTCGAAGCTTTTTGACCATCTCTATCGGTCTAAGATTAATTATGTAGAAAAATATAAGGATAAAAGAAAAACTCAATCACTACAGCACCTAGTGTTTGCCTAAGATGTTTTTATGTTTGAATGCATTAAATATTTACACATATTTTTTTACCATTGTAGAAGAAAACAAAGAAACAGAACAAAGGGAAAAACAACTGCTCTCCAATAATCCGAACTTAATTCATAGAATCCGCAAGAATACGATAGTATATTGCATGTTTTTTTCTTACCGTAGTTGTTGTTTGTCTAATTCTCAAGGGAAAAGATCCGTTTACAAAATTTTTTGATAAATTTTTACAAATTACATTATCTTCTCTGAGGAGAATATAGTGAAAGTAGTGGTCTCCGGAAGAAGATAGTGTAGTTTATAAACAAAAAAGTTTGTAAATATAACTTGTCCCAATTCGCAATATGATTAATACATAGGCTACATGTTTCACATAAAAATCAGCACTGCTATATTGTGGCTCCTTAATTTCCTTGCTAAGTAAGTGTTTGGTCTCAATCAGGATACTCGCATACAGATTGAACTTTGAAGGAGTAATTTCGTAGCTGCCAAAGATGAATGGCTTCCAATGACTCTGACACACAAACAACATGCAAGTATTCAGCGTTGCGCTCCAACTCTAAACCAATTTGTTCATTATAAATTCAAACAAATTCCTCCACAAATATATATTGATAATATTCTAATAAAGAACTTATAAATATGAATCTCCTACATATGAATTAATTCTTATGCAAAACTTTAAAACAAAAAGATGGCATAAAGAAAATAGGGAAATATAGCTCTCATGTTGCAGGATAAATTTTCTTCTCCTGCAACAAATTAACACTATGTGCCTGTTTGGATCCTCTTTTTTCTAAGCTACAAGTTACTTATAAGCATAAGCTAGGCCAAACAGGTTTTGGGAAAAACTCTTATAACGAAAAGCTCTTTTTTTATAATGAAGAAAAAAGCTGAAAACTAAGTGCCTGTTTGAATCCTCTTATTTTTAAGCTAGAAGTTACTTATAAGCATAAGCTAGGCCAAACAGGTTTTGGAAAAAGCTCTTATAACGAAAAGCTCTTTTTTTTATAATGAAGGAAAAAGCTGAAAATTAAAAGCTCCTAGGAGGAGCTTTTTTTTAAGCTCTTATCTGTTTTTCTTGAATTGTGTGCTTTTTTTTTAAATGAAGAGTGATAAAGATAGAAAAAGAGATAATTTTCTTGAAATATGTGCTTTTAAGTAATTTTTAAGCTAATTTTTTTTTGTAATTTCCAAACAGCTTTTAGCTTCTTTTTTTAAGCTCTTTATTTTAACTTTATCTTATAAGTAGCTTCTAGCTTAAAAATAAGAGGATCCAAACAGGCTCAGAGCTCCTAGGAGGAGCTTTTTTTTAAGCTCTTATTTGTTTTTCTTGAATTGTGTGCTTTTTTTAAAATGGAGAGTGATAAAGATAGAAACAGATAATTTTCTTGAAATATGTGCTTTTAAGTAATTTTTAAGCTAAAACTTTTATGTAATTTCCAAACAGTTTTTAGCTTATTTTTTTAAGCTCTTTTTTTTAGCTTTAGCTTATAAGTAGCTTCTAGCTTAAAAATAAGAGGATCCAAATAGGTTCTATGTATTACGGGTAATATATAATTATAATTTTAAAAGTTGTTTTTTCTCTCTCCTCAAATGCTCTTGGCTGACGTGGCAGAGAGAGAAAAACCAATTTTAATATTACAACTATGTATTATCGGTAGTATATAGTGTTAATTGGTTGCAGGAAAAAAAGTTTCTTTTTTTATAACATGAGAAGTTGGAGACCCAAGAAAATAATATAATTTTGATCCGTTATTAATATATCACTTTTTTACACTAATATTGTTCATTTATATATTATCAAATCAATGAATAGAGATTAATTAGGATTTAGGGCTACTTGAATGTCTGGAGCGAAATATTTTGGATACTACTGTCGCACCATTGATTGGGTGCGGCAATCCAATTAAAATGTCTTGTTTCTTGTGCTATGCGTACGGAGCAAAAATAAAAAAATAAAAAAATCCAGATGTAATTTTCTAAACCGCAGTTGTATGTGCTACGGTTGTACAGAAAGTGTTCTCGTCCGGGAGATATGATTCAATGGATTTAATCATAATAGAGGGTGAATTATATTTACAAACTTTTTGTTTACAAACTCTTACAAACTACATTATGTACTCCTGGAAGTACACTAGATTACACTATGTACTTCCGGGAATATATAATATAATTTGCAAATATTTATAAAAAAAATTTGTAAACGGATCATTTCTCCATATATGTATATATATATATATATATATATATATATATATATATATATATATATATGGGTTTATTTCTTCTGCAGTTACTGTAGATAAGTTATCTACAGTAAGTCAATACGACGTCGTTTTGGGGCGGAAAATCATGGTGTTTTTGTAATTTTAATTTATTTCAGGATTATAATAGTCTTTATATTTATAATTTTTTAAGATTTCAATCCCAAAACGACGTCGTTTTGGGATTGAAATCTTAAAAAATTATAAATATAAAGACTATTATAATCCTGAAATAAATTAAAATTACAAAAACACTATGATTTTCCGCCCCAAAACGACGTCGTATTGACTTACTGCAGATAACTTATCTGCAGTAACTGCGGAAAAAGAGAACCCATATATATATATATATATATATATATATATATATATATATATATATATATGAGTTCGCTTTTTCTACCGTCAATGTTGATAACTTATCTACATTGAGCCCAAAACAACGTCGTTTTAAGGCGAAAATCAAGATATTTTTGTAATTATAATTTATTTCAGGGGTATAATAGTCCTTTTCGTTATAATTTTTTAGTTTTTCAATCCAAAATGACGTCGTTTTAGAGCGAATGTAGATAACTTATTTACATTCACTGTAGAAAAATTAAAGCATATATATATATATATATAGGGAAAAATATTTCTCAAGCAGCTTGAGATATGTTTATCTCTGGCCACCCTAAAACTACGTCATTTTATTTATTTATTTTCTTATATTAATTGATTCACCTTTGAATGGTTATGATTCCATTTTTCTCTCTCTTTCTTTATCACCATTGATCCATTTTTGTACGGTCATAATTTAATAGCCGGAGATAAAATTATCTCAAGCAGCTTGAGAAACGATAAGCCCATATATATATATGTGTGTGTGTGTGTGTATATATATATATATATATATATATATATATATATGGGGAAAATATTTATGCAGCCACTTTAGATAAGGTTGTCTACAGCTACCCTTTTTTAGCTAAGTACGACCGGTCGTACATTAAAAATGCATTTTCTCTCTTCGCCACATCAGCCAACAGTGTATGAAGAGAGAGAAAAATAGAGCAACTTTATTGTTATAACTACGACCGGTCGTACTTAGTTAAAAAAAGTAGCTGTAGATAACCTTAATTAAAGTGGTTGTAGAAATATTTTATATATATATATTTTATATATATATATATATATATATATATATATATATATATATAGTCATGCCATTGCGCGCATAGACTCACATGTTTTGGTAAGTAGAATAGTATAGTCATGCCATTGCGCGCATAGACTCACATTTGTTTTGGTAAGTAGAATAGTTTGAAATTTAAGCGTTGATCAGTTCCAAGTGAGAAAGAAATCCTATATATATTGTAACGGTATGGACATTCTGTATGTATCCAAAAAAAGAGAGTAAGAATTCTATTAATAGAAATACTCATAAATCTATTGCTTTAAAATTTTATGTTGAGACACATATAGTGCTAAATTTATTATCTTGGTTCCTTTTTATTATGGGTTCCGAAATGTGATTTTTTTTCTTTTATATTTTGTTTGAAATATAAAAGTATATATTGTTTACTGCACTTAGTCTAGCAATCCGGCGTTAAAAAGTGAGTTCCATAGGATCGTCCTTAAATTTATATTCTAACAAATATCAATTTGATTCATGTCAAGTAAGAGGTGAGTTTTTAGAGAGAAAATTATGTAGTTATAACTTTATTGAAACATTAACCAAATCAGTTTTAACAATTACATAAAATACATTTAAAATTTGTTAACAATTACTTTCTTAATTTTTCAAGACAATAAATAGATTAAAATAAAATTTAAAAAATATCAAATAATTTAAAACTGAAGGAGTTATGCAATTAAAGAAAGAGGAGTGAAGTGGAGAAAGGAATTCCATGGCTCCATGGTGTGGTGCCGGTCTAACCACTTAGTCAATGAATTTATCACTTGTTGTGGTCAGTACAATAATTACGCTTACTTAAGGACAAATAAAAAATATTGTTATTCCAATCTAGATATAATTAATATTACATTTGATGGGTTCATTTCTTTCACTCGGAATTAGTGAATGCTTAAGGATTTTAATAACATTGTGAGAGAGTGTCCTTTTTCTTTTACTAATTGAGTTATATTGATATATTGAATGAAGATTGTAATATATATATATACTTGCAAACATTAAATTTTTTACGAAGTATATATTGCAATTATAATCTCTTCGTATCAATATATAACCTTATAGGTAGGGGTGCTAAACGAATCAGGGGCCTTTGACTCGGCTCGTGAAGACCTGAGTTTATATGTTTAAAATTGGTTGTTGGCACCTGACTTGAACTTGTATAAAAGCTCGTTTAATAAAAAGGCATCAGGCTCCAATTCAAAAGCTCGGCCTTAGAGCTTCTCAGGCTAGCGTAGTATTTTTTTTATATATTTTTTATACTATTTATAATAGTTCTCTCTTTCTCCACAATCCATTTCACCTCATTTTATTGGTTAAACAGACTTTTTGAATGATTTTGTTCTATATTATGTTGTTTGGATATACATTGAATTTATGAATATTTATGAAATTACTAGTGTTCTTGGTTGTATATTCTGTTTGAATAAATTTTTGTTGTCTTAATTTTTTTAAACAGGCTAAAGCAGACTTTTATTTTTTGTAAACAAGTCAGGTCAGGCCGATAATTATATTTATAACAGGTAACATACTTGGTCAGGCTAACACATTTAAACACAGGCTTAGTCTTTTAAGACCAAAATTCGACTCGGCTCGGCCAGTTAACACCCCTACTTCTAGGCATGTTACATTTGCAATTTATTTTGTATTCAAAAATTATTTACAATTTATTTTTTCTTATAATCTCTTAAAATATATTGTTTGTTATCATTTCATCAAAATCAAATCAATAACATTAATTAAGGATCTTAAATCTTTTAATCTAATAATAACAAAATAATTATAAGGAGTTATAGGTATAATTAACCTACTTGATAACATGATTACAAATGCTAGTTACAACGTGAAATTATATGATAACATTGAATGACGTATATTTGTCTTAATTGCCGTCTGAAGCATTTTATCGTGTAATAGACAACTATTGTCCGGTTCTTGGAAAGAAAATAATGTTTCTTCATTGTTGAGTCACCTTTACTTTTTGCGTATAGATTTTTCCACTAGTCATATGCGCAATTTATGGTAAGGGAAAAGGCTATTTATTTGGTACTTCGTCCAGTTGACCGTGAAAAATATACTCAATTATTTAACTTGAAATTTTATTTTTTTTCATATATAACGCTTGAATATCTTAAAAATAATACTTAGTATCATAAAAATGAAGGAAATTTATTGTTAATTAATCTAGCTTTATATCATTTTATGTTGCTATATGATTGCTAAATAAGTTATATAAATATCTATTTTATATAACGTAACGTAAATGCTCTGCCTCAGAAAATGTATGTTGTGGTTTGAATATTCAAGGGCGCGCGCGGTGTTAAATATCACACTTGGTTGATTGTTTCAACATAACTAATAAAATATGAGAAATTGGTAATACGGGACTAATTTTTTTTTTTTTGGGTACCATTATATACTGCTTAAGTATATTATTAAATTTATAATTAAAATAAAAAATCAAAAAAAAAATTGGTACATTAAAATGGTAATGTTTAACGTGACTAAAAAATGCATATTTAATAGTACGTAAGAGATTTATATTGTTCTAAAAACACTTGGAAAATTTTCACAAAATATTTGACCGCATTATATTATATGACTTCAAGTAGCCAAATACTGTAGCTATAGTTTTCCGTGACATTCTGTTCCTTGAAAATCAAAATAGGTGGCTCTTTTGAACAATTAAATTATACAGTTACAGATTTGACTTGACAGTGTCATCACTCATCAGTCGCCTAACCTACAATTTTTATACTAAAATCAGCATTTTCTTGTTCTTTCCAATTTCCATGACTAGAACCGGTAAGTCCGGTCGCACATTATCTATTAAATGAAAATAAGTGCTCTCTTGTCGAAAAGAAAAAAAGAAGGGAAAATAATTATAAAGATAAAAGTAATGAAAATGTGTTAGTTTTTATTACGTTTGATCATGGTTATACTTTACACTGATAGAGCGATCAGTATAGGAGAAATTTTTTTTTATCGAAAAAAAAAATTTGCTCAAAATATGATTGGAGGAATTTTTTGCCGGCGGGTAAGTTAAAAAAAGTGCTTGATAAACTAAAAATTTTCTGCAAAAATTAGATGAATTTTACTGATGTTATGTGTAAAATTTTACCACCGTTAAGAAAAAATTTCTTTCCACCCTATCCATGGTAAAATTTTACTCTTGGTCCATGTGTAAAAAAATTAGATGGGAAATTTTTTTCTCCAAACCCCTTTTAACTCTTCCTCCTATCAAACATGGTCATATATTTTTCCCTATCCTTTTTTTCCATACAATTTTTTTTCCCTCCTACCAGACACTCCCTCAGCAGTGTTTCGGTAGCACTGGAAATATTTTTAAATTAGAATCTATTTACTTATTTTCTTGTTCCATTGCACTTTTTTTCTGCTACCACGATTATTTATACATTTTACTTGTCTATTAATGGAGGTGTTATAGCTGACTAATGCGATAAGTTCCACGTTGGCTATATGGTTTAACCTAAAATCTATTTCAGGTACCTGAAACTTTTTATAAAAAAAGTTTTTATCTCGTATTTATGCATTTAAAAACTTTATACTTTTTAATATTATTGTGCACACATATCATCCTATTTAGGCTCTCTGACTCCATCATGCACAATAATCTAAAGCTGCTAACGGTTGTTTCTTCTATAGACACTGTGATCAGCTCCTAAAATTATACGTCAACTTTTAATCCATCGGAATCAAACAGAGGCACGTTAATAAATTTTATATTTCAATTTGAGTTTGCGCGCATAATTCTATCATGAAAATATAAATGGGGTTGCAAGTCAAGGAATTTAATACTAGTGTAAAAACATAACTCATGAAAAATATTTTAATACACTTGTTTTTAAGATAATTTGTACATTTTGCTCATGATCATGATAATGCTCAAGTTGTGATTACGATGTTTGGGAGTTCCAATATTGTGCAATTTGAAGTAGGTGCCAGATGTAATTGACTACAACTTTAAATCTTTGATAATCTCAGCACGATATATATATACTGTTAATTATGAAGTAAAAATAATAGACATCCAACATTTTAAGCATTTGATCTACTCATAATTTAAAGAAAGAAAACAATTTACGTGAGAGAGTGTCTCTAAGCATGCTATGCGATGATGTCAAAACTTTTTTGCGGTCCAACCGTTGTAGGCCTGGTGTATTAAATTTCCACTTGGGACAATCAAAGGTGTTTTTCAACATATAGTTTAATATCAATTTCCAAAAAAAAAAAAACATATAGTATAATAATATCAAACTACTTCCCACCGAGCCAGTCATACACTGTGTTCTGACTAGCTATGGTATTCCATACTTGCCTCTCATTCACACTTGTAATGTTAGTCCTTTTATGTCAAATAATTGACTATACTCGTTAAGATATTTTAGAAGTCCTGTTGGGCATTTAATGAGGATCACACCTTAGATAAGCATGTATCTTTTCTAATTTTTCTTTTGCCTTCCAACACTAGCGACATGTCCTTCCACATGGTTTTGTTGGACTCTTCTATAAGAATTTATGAATTTGTATCCTTTATTTTAAGGTTGATTATGCAACAACACAACATAATTAAAATTTCAAGAAATTCATATTTTTACATACATAAATTAAATTAGGAATAGTAATACTTATTCATAATGCGAAAATTTCTTTAATCTTTAAAAATTCCTTGATAATTTTGATTTTAATGAGAGAAATTTTTTCGTAGTCTTTACCCTTTTCTTTCTTGTATGCTTCTAACGGGGATACGATACAACTCTTATAGAGACCATGAAGGTTTGTATGTTTTTTTCTATTATTCTGTAAAACAAATTTTATTTCTTTATGATAATTGAATTAATTATCAATTATCTCGTTTTATAATTTTCATATCATTTAATTAAATTACCTTTATACCCTTTATTCATGAAATCAAAATTAACACTAACTTTATATCCGAGGCGATATAGGTTTTACAACTTCCATAATATGAAAATCATTGATGAACTTTCACATCAATTTAAGCTATTGGGCGGGATGATTTCTTTACTTTGAGAAATTCAAATAAATAAGTTATTGAATCATGGATATTCCTTACATATTGAATTGGATTGAACTGAACTTTCTGAAGCTGCTTCTTCTTTTGGGTTATGCAGCTACCAATGTGTGTTGAACATATATATTTCTTTTTAGTTTATATCATCTTTGTTCTTTGGTAAGTATGAGTTTGACAGTTTGACTTTTACTCACCAAATGTGTCTCTGACATATTAATGTTTGCTAGCTTCATAAAGCTAACTACTTCATTGGTAATTGCTTTGCCTTATCAATATTGACCGGCAATATTACTGATAATGGTGCTAGCTAGTTCACACATGGAGGTATTGGATATTTCGAGATAACCTATGACTAGAAAAATTCATGTTTAAGATAATCTTTACCAATTCGTTTCATTGGTAGCTAGTTCCTCGCTTCTAAATAAATAAATAAAACTACATTATTATTATAAAATTTCTAAATTATTTTTAATCCTTGAAATCCCAAAGGTTTCTTCTATTTTTTAAGGAAACAATCCCATTGTACAAAACTTTGTGGCTCTCAACCACTCACTATCTGTTTCCTTTACATATATATTAGTTCCATGAGAAATGTGTTTCTTATGTTACATGAGATAATTTGTCTCATGCAACATGATAAAAATCAAACCCTAGTTCTATATATAGTTTGAGTTTGTGATAATTAATTTAGGAATATACATGTTATAATTGTTGGGTATGACTCATACTTCGCATGCTAATGAGGGCCTTTGTTGTCGAGGTCAATAGAAAGACAACTGAGGTTCCACTCCCAGGTGAGCGGGTGGGGATCCAGGAGACAGTGCCCCCAGACTCGTAGAGGCTAGATCCTGTTATAGGCCTCTGATATATCGTAATTTTTTCTTTTCTTAATAGTTTGGGCTTGACCCCATGAATAACTGTTTTTATGATTTTTCTAATCCTATTTATATTCTTCTTGTAAACCGAGTGACTTGTAACGAGTGGCGATGAGGTGAATATAGTACAGACAAGCTGGACGTATTCTATATTGGGTGAACCAGGATAAATCGCCATGTCAATCTCTCCTCTTTTTTCTCTTTTATGTTTTGTCGATTTTGTGTGAATGTCGATTTCCAACAATAATTTCATATCATAGGTTATGTGAAAATTGAGTCTATCTTTTTCTTCCAATGTACGTCACTACTAGAAAAATTCATATTTTCGACGAAATTTTTCTGTTGCAAATGATGAAAATTTCGTCGAAAATGTATTCGACGAAATTTTTCGTCTAAAAATTTTCGTCGAAGGGCAACGAAATATTTTTTTCATCGAAATTTGCAACCGAAAAAATTTTCATTAACAAAATTTTTTCCGTCAAAAACCTTACTTTTTCGTCGACAATAAAGCCATAATATAATATCTATTTAATAAATCCGGTCGAAATTTGCAACGAAAAAAATTTCCATTGAAAATTTCAACAAATTTTTTTTCGTTAAAAGCCTTACTTTTTCATCGACAAATAATATTATATTTATTTAATAAATTTTGACGAAAATTATTTTTGTTGAAAAGTTCCGTCACAGTTTGCAACGGAGTTCAACTAGAATTCCATCAAAAATACCAACAGAAATATTTTATTTTGAAAATACCAACAGAAATATTTTATTTCGAAAATATTTTTCGTTGAAAATATCAACGGAATTTAAAATTCTATTGCAAATTTTGATGAAAAATAATCCGTCGCAAATTTCTACGGCATTGATTTTCTGTCAAAAATTTTTACGAAAATATCTTTCCGTTGAAAATTTCTATCATTATTTTCAATGGGATGCTTTCTGTCGATTAATTCTTTCTCTATTTCGAAGAAAATATTTTCCGTCTTTATTTTTTACAGAATTAGATTTCCGTCAAAAAATTTGTCACTATTTGCAATGGAATATTTTCCGTTGATAAATTTCATCGATAATTAGAATTTTTTTCTAATAGTGCGTATTGATCAATTTTGATTGAATAAACACAAAAATTAACATTAGAGAATCTAGTTTTGCTAGGTCACTGATCTGCCATGTAATGAAGATTTTTTTAATATTGTAAATCAAAATTTTTAAAATATTCTAATTTTTTCCATCAAAAGCCTTACTTTTCCGTCGACAAATAAAGCCATAATATAATATTTATTTAATAAATTCTGTCGAAATTTGCAACGAAAAAAATTTCCATTGAAAATTTCAACGGAATTTTTTCCGTCAAAAGCCTTACTTTTTTGTCGACAAATAAAGCCATAATATTATATTTATTTAATAAATTTTGATGAAAATTATTTCCGTCAAAAAGTTTCGTCACAGTTTGCAACGGAGTTTAAATAGAATTCCATCAAAAATACCAACAGAAATATTTTTCGTTGAAAATACCAATGGAAATATTTATGTTGAAAATATCAACGAAAGTTACAATTTTGTTGCAAATTTTGACGGAAAAAATTTCATTGTAAATTTCGATGAAAAATAATCCGTCGCAAATTTCTACGAAATTGATTTTTCGTCAAAAATTTGTACGAAATTATTTTTTCGTTGAAAATTTCCGTCAATATTTTCAGCGGGATGCTTTTCGTCGATAAATTATGTCTCTATTTTCGAAGAAAATATTTTTCGTCTTTATTTTTTACGAAATTGGATTTTCGTCAAAAATTCTATCACTATTTGCAATGGAATATTTTCCGTTGATAAATTTCATCGATAATTAGAATTTTTTTTCTAATAGTGCGTATTTATCAATTTTGATTGAACTGCACGTGCTCAATGTCTAAAAAAAATAATTAAACACAAGAATTAACATTAGAGAATCTAGTTTTGCTAGGTCACTGATCTGCCATGTAATGAAGATTTTGTCTCTGCATGCTTAGTTCACGTGGTCGTGTCTCTCTTATACAATAACTCCATTATTAATTAGTTAATAGTATAACTAAATCTATTTACACCAAATAAAAGGGATGCACAAATAGCTAGAATATTTGAAATAAAATAAGTTTAGTATTGTTAAAACTTGTACGGTTCATGGTCATTTAATTGCGCATATTCACATGTAGCAATTAATGTAGCATAAATAAACCTCCGTTTGTATTGCACCTATCCAGTGAGATAATAAAGCAAGCAAGTACCACATTAGTTACACAGTTACATTACATAAGCCACTCTGCTGCAAAAGTTGCACTGCCTTTATGCTGACAACTTAAAATTTGCAAAGTCGTAACTTTCTCTGAATGCAATAGGAAAAGTTGTGGGCAGCCATCAAGTATGCCACACATGACACAACTACAGCCTTGTAAAGAATTATATTGAAAGATATCACGAAACACGTGGAAAACAGAGTTTGTTCTATCTTAATTAAGTGATATTGATCGAGTTTGAGCCCTTAAAACAGAGTTGTATTAAAACTTAATAGAAATAGTTTTGTTGTCCACGTGATTCTATCGGGTTGAATCGGACAAGTCGAATAATCAATGAATAATATAAAAAATTAAATTAACTCAAGAGCTTAAATTATCAGGTGAAACTATATTAATGATTTTATATTTATATAACAAAAAAATATTAAACAATTACATTAAATATTTTCTCACATATCATTGGATATACTTGTTTTGAAGGCGAATCTATTAGAAGGTAATGACATTATGCATCCATTGCATGTCCAGTTCTGTCTGATTTTTAATGATATGATGTGATTATGTACTGATCATGTGCCTGTGGCAGCCATTGAGCTGTTTTAATATTTTTTTACCCATTTTCAATATGATAATCTATTTTAATAACTGGTTCTCAAACATCTTCGTGTGTCTGCTTTCCTAGGATCCAAGGACAAGGGGCTGCACTTATTATTTAAATTTTTTTGTTACAATTTTCGTTTTATGTGGCTGCCATTTGGAAAGCTATATTGTACACATTGTAAAGTTTTGATTGATGAAAAACAAAGGCTGCTAGATATGAAAATGGCAGTGGGTTGGTGTATGCATGATTATTGAATTCTACTAATAAATAATAGACAAATTTTACGGCCCTTGGTACACCTTCCCCCCCTGGTCATAGTTTATGAATCCATTACCAAAGCATATTGTATTAACATGCAACTTTTATTGACTTTGCAAACGGTAAAGTATACATACATTATTATTAGCCATGATTTGCATTCTATCAATGAGTAACACTATTCTATTAGGCGAATTCATTTTATTTATATTTTTTGGTGGAATTCAGATGAAAACAATAATGTTTTTTACTTTTTAGAGTATTTTTCAATATTTTCTTCTTCACGCATTTTGCCATGTGATTTTTTTGTTTTCTCTTCATTGCCTTTTCCTTCTCACTTAATTTTGCAACTCCAACCGATCTTACAACAACACCTTTCGTTTTGGGTTTTCAGTTTTCAACACTAGTGACCTCATGAGAGTAAAAAAATAAATAAAAGAGTAACTTTTATATAAAAAAAAAATTGGAAAAAATATTTGTCATTTTAAATGATATAACTTTGTATCATTTTATGTCAAACGATGTCATTTTGAGACATGATTGATGATTTTTTATATTTTTTCTCCTCTGTAAAATTAGGAAGAGAGAGAAAGTAGAGGTGAAAGGAAATAAAAAATCACCAACCATACATTAAAATGACATTGTTTTATTTAAAACGATATAAAATTATATTATTTAAAATAACAAATGTTTTTCCCAAATTGTTTTTATATTTACAGATTTTGATGTTGACCCAATCATTCAAACGGGGCTGGAGCTTGAAGGAAGGAGGGCCAGAGGGACAGGAACCGAAGTAAAAACAAAGTATTCAGATCTTGCATGTCCTCCAGAGGGCCCTCTTAATATCACATGGGCTTCACATTCAAGTGTCCATACAATAATTGAAATCCTCCTGTACAAAAATAAAATAAAATAATTGAAATCCTCCAAAAGACATTACTTTTTATTTTATTTTTCTCCAATGTTCTAAGCATGGAACCAGGGGTTATATTTATTGTGAAATTTATACTCTATAAATATTTGATAACTCACTTTCCTAATATACTCCTAAGTTGCGATATCAAATGAAATCTCATACTAAAAGTATTTTTTTATTCAAATTAATAATAAGTTATCTATTCTTCCAAATTAGGAATATATAAAATTGAACCAATTCGATTAAAACAGAAAAAATTGAGGAAAAAAAATAAAAATGGAATAAATTGTAAAACAAAGAACTACAAGAGAAATGAAAAATAAAAAAATAATTAAATTACTTTTCGGTTTTAATTTTAAAAATCAATCCAATAAAATTCAGAACGAAAATGTTTGAATACATTTTTTAAAACAATATTTTGCTTAAGAAATCTCTCTTTTACACATACTTAATTAGGAATTTTAGCAATGTCGAACAAGCTAAATCTCCCTGCTTTTGCTCAACTTATTCTGATAAATTTGTGTATAATAACAAAAAGAAAATATAATTTGAAATAGGAAAAATATTTATCATTTTAAAGACATAACATTATCTCATTTTAAGTGAAATTATAATGTTTTATTATTCAATTAATTATCTTTCTACTTATCATAATTTATTTATTATTTTTTTAAAATTTGCTACTTGTTATAATGAAAGAAATACTATATATTTGAAAAACATCAATTTAACCCAAAAGTTTAAAAACTATTGGGTGAGGCTGTATTAATAATTTTATATTTCTTTAACAATTTCACTTAAAAAGATACAATGTTATACTTTTCCATTTGAAATTTGATAATATTTTCATTATCATCATGTTAGTACTCTAATCTTCCTCAAATTCACAACATCTTGTTCAAATGAATTTTAAGACGTACTAATAACAATCCACTGCTTTCACTGCTTCAGTAAAGTTCGATGTGATCATAGGTTATGCAAATCACAAATTAAGCTTAACATGAAGTGCAAGTTCATATAGAAAAAAGACAGCAACAACAACAATTTAAATGTTGTTTGTTCATTGAAAAAAACTAATTAATTGAATGACACCTGCTACAGATTTTTCAAAATGTTAGCTCGGGCTAATTTTTCCTTCTTAACCTTTGTGATAATCTTTGCAGTTTAGAACTGAAGTAATATGATACCACGTAACGCAAGTTCTTCATCAGCACCACTTATAGAAGACCACTTCAAAGGAGTAATGGCATTTGAAGAAAAGATGTCCTTTGCGGTCAAACAAGTAGTAAACTGATTTGCTTTGCAAATATTAAGAATTAAGAAAGCTGACGGTAATTTGTGTTAGAAATTGACAATCACACAAATTGAAAACGAAAAAGAAAAGAAAAGAGAATAGACACAGCAATTTACTCTGGTTCACCCAATATAGGCTACGTCCAGTTTTCTCTGTACTATATTCACCTCACCGCCACTCGTTACAAGTCACTCAGTTTAACAGGAAAATATAAATAGGATTAGAAAACCTTAACAACAGCTATTCATGTGCTCGAGCCCAAACTGTTAAGAAAATTACAATAAAACAGAGGCCCACCCACAACAGTACCTAACCTCTACGGGTCCCGATAACTAGGACCCTCATCAGCATGCGAAGTATGAGCCATACCCAACAATTTGGAACTTATTACATCCTTGATATGTTAGTGAAATAACAGAGGTTATTGTTGCTGAGGTTACTAACTTGCTCCATTGCTGGTGTTAAAATGATTTTGTTTTATTGGTCCTTGCATTGACCATTGTATACCCTGTTCCTTATTTTCCTCTTGTTTTTTTTTTCAATGTCAGTACTCAGTAACCATCATACATTAATATTGTTGTAAAGATCTATCTACCCTGTTGATTTCCTGAGTAGTTTCTTTCTGCAGGTGCTCATTGCTGCAAGTTGTGTTGAGTTTGAGTTTGCTTCTTGTTATCATTTATCCCATCATTTTTTCATCTTGCCTTTACTTTCTCGAACTTGCTATGATTTTCTTAAGTTTGTTAAGGAAGATGGATATTAGAGAAATATAAAAATTATTAAAAAAGTTTTCACTTAACAATTTAAGTTTTTAGGTTGAATTGATTGCTTTATATAATATATATATGAGCCTCCATACTTACAGTGTCACGATTTTGATCCTCAATACCTCCATTCAATTAAAAAAATTAATAATTAAATATCGTAGAGTTCCTTAACATAAATATAAGTATGATATATTATCCACCCTTCAAGTTTAATTGACTCTTGTGTGAGAAGACATGTTAAAAGAATATAACAATTATTAAAAATAAACTTATTTAATAGTTTAAGCTTTTAGGTTACTTTAAGGTAGAGCAAAAGGATGTGAGGTTAAGCCACATGTTTCTGTAATTCTCCCTACTACTTCTCCTTTCTATTTTTATCACAACAAGATATCTTACATCATAGCTATTTTAAGATGAGATATCTTTTGAAATAACATCATACATTTGGATTTCTGGTTCATTTTGTTTTATTAAGGTCCTATTAGCTTGTTTATAAGTGCTTCTTGTTGAGTTTATTTATAAGCTTATGGATTTCATTTTCATTGGATTGTATTGTTCTCGTGGTTGCTCTTGTCTTGTTTTTAGGGTGTGCAAAATAACTAAAAAATTGAACCGAACCGAACCGCCCTTAAAATAACTAGTTTTTAAAAACCATTTCATGAACCGAATCAGTTTTTAAAGAACTAGTTCATGAACCGAACCGGTTTTTAGAACCAGTTTAAGAACCAAATTATTTTGAACAGAATCGAATCGAACCGAATCGTTTTCAAACCATACCAAATTGATTTTTAGAACTTTATTTTTTAAATTTTTAAATTTTTTTCTTTTCAATCCGAACCGAACCGTTTCTAACCGAATAGAACAACTTTCGAATCGAACCAGTTTTGAACCAAACCATTTAAACCAATTCGATTCGATTTTTTAAAAAATTCAATTCGATTCGACCTATGCACATCTCTACTTGTCCCCTTTTGAGTAAAAGGAAACAGAGACTAATAGATGTGATTCCTCCAATAATCAAATTTAAAGAACAGTTAGAAGCTATATATGCTCTTGCCCCTTAAAAAGCTAATAGTGTGCTTACTTTGTCACTTGGAAAACTCATAACCATGATTTTGAGTAAAATTTCTGTATTATAGCATTTGCCCAAAATCACATTTTTAGGGGTTGAAAAGGAAAACCAAACCAAACATGCTATAAAGGGTATTTTTGATAATGATCATATAATTATCATTCATATAGTATACTATGAAATGATGAAGTTGATGTTTTATAAGTCATCTCGCATCTTATTTGCCACCGAGTTCTTATGTTAATGAAGAGAACAAGCATCCACAATCTCTCATATGTAGCCAAAAGACTCCATCCAATTTCCTCAAGCAGTTTCTCAAAATTTGACAAACCAGTTTTTTTGCAAACCAAAATTTTAAAAAATATTCTAATTTTTTCTTAACCAAATAAAATAGCGGTGACTTCTCTTAATATTTTATTATTATTTTAAAAAAAAGTTTGGTTACCTTCGGTGTATATATGGCATCTTTCTCCACTAAGCTTCACCACATATAACATGCCCCTGGTCTAATTTAGGTAATGGGCTCTCTTCTTCTTCTAATTTAGGTATGACACTGACTCATTGCTGAGGGTTGGGCTAATTTTGTTTTTCTTGCAGGTTCTGCTAATGGGCTTCTTAGGGAGCTCTAGTTAAAAGATTTTTCACTCCAAATAAGTGTTTGAATGTTAATATTTTTTAAAAATAGCGGAAAAAGATTAAAATTCAATTTTTGTAAAACTAAAATTTCTAACTTCTAAAAAATAATTTTAGTTAAAAGAAATATTTTTCTCAAAATTTACATTTTTCTCAACCCCAATTTGAACTAAATAACTCTATCATCATCATTATCACTACCACATCACCACCACCTCCATTGGTTACTGTCTATTAATGTTGTCACTATCATTTTTACCACCTCTATCACCACAATTACCAAATTTTATTTCCATGATAATAATAATAATAATAATTATTATTATTATCTCAACTCCAACTTTTATTTTCATGATTTTCTTTCATATATCATTTTTAATAATTTGTACATAAAATATAATTTTTAATTTTAACATTCAAATAATTTTTTCAGTTAAAAGTAAAGTGATTGTAAAAAGGCAATACATAAAAAGCTATTATTTTAAAAGTCAGAAGACCCTTACGATTATAGTAACGGAATGCGAGTGGAAATCGGTGTTGATAAACTCATAACAGCCCGACCAGTCGTTCTGGGAATTGGTAAACCGGTCATATAATCAGTCCGGGTGAAGCAGTGGATCAGCCAAGCATTCGAACCGGTGCAACCTGGTTTGTTTTGGTGAAAACTGATGACCAGACCTAGTTCATTAAAAAAAAAATTGTTTCAAGAAAAAATTCATAACTGATATCATTTTTTTTAATTCACAAATGATTTGTTTTGTTTTGAAATATTTGAGTTATTTGTTACTTATTGACTTACATAGGTTACGCATCTACAACTCTAATATTTTCTTGATTATGCATTATATAAAGAATTTTAATTTAATTTATAATTAGAGATGTCGTCTAGTGAATCTGAAGATCTAATATCACACATGATATGTTTATTTGATCCATGTTGGATAATGATGTGTGATTTATTATTTTTCATATTAAAATATTTGAAATTGGTATTATTTTTTTTTACAGGTATTTAAGTACGTTTATAGTTTTTTTTAATATAAATTTAGATTTATATATACTTACCGAATCATGCGATTGAATCAGTGACGCGATAAATTAAACGAATAACCTCATACCTCGACCAAGTCTACTGCGCCAGATTTAATAGCATTGTTGGAAACATAGGAAATGTTCACTGACCAACGGGTAAATCTAGAAAAGTCCACTATTTGCTATAGCGGAAGAATTCCCTTGAGTTTAAAAGGGCAATGTTTTGAATTTTTTTTTCTAAAAATTATTTTGTAGAATAAATAATAAAATAGGTATTTTCCATATATTTTTATTTTGACAGTTAAAAATTAAAACACAAAACAAAAACAATCAAGATTTATTTTCTAAATTTGATTCTAAAAATTAAAAAATAATTATATTTTTTAGAATTAATTTTATGAAATAGGTCTTATGAAACAGATTTTATTTGATTTTTATTCTAAAAATCAAAAAAATGTTTTTGAAAACAGTAATGAAAACAGATCCTGTATACATGAATGCAATAGCTAGAAATTGGTCAATACTCCCTCCCTCGGATGCGAGTGGCCTTCAGGATTGTATATCCCCTGCTTACCTTAGGGTATCCCTACACCCTTTAGGTATGAAATTAAAGGTTCAAACTTGTATCCTGCCCTTGGAGTGGGGTTTCCTTACCACTATGAAAGGCATTGGTGAACTCAAAGAAACTTAGAAAATTAATGTTTTCTTATCGAAGTGACTCCACCGTCCACAACAAGATCCAACCCTGCAAGAAGAAACATGTCACTTCTCCGACGATTTTTTTTTTTTTTTTAGAAAATCAAGATAGAGAATAAGACTTTTTAATCTTATACTAGTTAAAATATTTCATATATTTATATATATGGTTCCTCTCATAATTAGCAATTGGTTCATACATCATTATCAGCCAATTCAATGGTGGAATGGTGGCAACAAGTTCCACTGATTGTGAACGGAATTTAAGGGGGAAATGGTGATCAAGAACTCCCGAAGCAATAGAACAAAAGGAGATAAAGATGTTGTAATAATGAAGATAAATTTATATAACAAAAAATTAGTATGACCTTATAGGCTTACACAATTTTTTTAAAAGAAAGAAAAGAAATAATGGCATAAGACAAAAATACATGAGAGTTCGTAGAAAAAGTTGTACTTATAAAATTAAATTATTTAAATTTGATCTAATGTAGTTTAATATAAAAATAAGGGAGAGAGAACATTCACTTTTCACGGTCAAGTTTAAAAATTAAACAACTCATTTTGATAATGCGAAAGTACTTAATTATATGATAAAGGAAAAAAACTTTAATTAATTAATAATTAAAAATTCGTCTTTATCAATGACAAAGTATAGAATTAAATAATTATTTAAAGATCTTTTTTCTTCTTTCATCCAAATTTTGCATTATTAGGCCCACTTTAGCCTCTTTTTGTCGCCTTTGTCGGCTATCTCATAATCTCATTGTCACTTTTTATAAAAACGTCTACCATCATTCATTCTCTTTATGTTTTGGTATTATTACTATCCTTTTCATAGTAATGTCATCTCCATGGATTAGGAAGAAACACAATCATAACACATAAAGCAACGTTGTAGCAGAGTTTAGGATGCAAAGTTATTAGTATTCTTGACCAAAAAGACGAAAGACTAACACATCGCATGTGTTTTTGTTTTTTCCTTTCCCTTCCTGTAGTGAAAAGTTTATAGGAAGAGATCTTGACCCACTTCAAGGTTAAGATCAGACATTATGCAAGTTTCAACAAAGATTTATAAGATTACTTATAATTTTCTGGTATCAAAATAATGTACCAATTTGATACACTTCAATAGTTATATATATTTGATTGTTTGTTATACAATTACAAACTAAATTATGTTGTAACTTGTTAATACATTATAAATATATATACATATATACACGTACACAATGCTCCACACCCCGGAGGTGGACTAAGGATGTACCTATAATGTTTTAAAAAATGTTTGTTTTCTTAATAGACATAAATAACTAGAAATATAATTTGATAAAATCGGTTTAATTTTTAGAATGAACCGATCGTCAACAAAAATTAATAGAAATAAAAAATATTTTTTCTAGGTATATTATTTATTAAATGCACATATCGTAAAATATATTATCAAGATTAAATACACATTATTTATTAAATACATATTTTTTTCCAATGGGAATAGAAACAAATTATATTATATCAAATATATTATTTTCAAAAACTCTTTCAAAAATACATAAATAAATAAAAAATATTTATTTGGAGAAACCGGACAGAGTCATTGTCATGCACAATATAAAACAAATATGCAATTTGAGTATACAAACATATAATGAGATACGCATTCATAAATCAAATAAATCTTTAGTGCATCAGATGCACTAAACTCAGTGTATCTATTCATTTATTTTGTGACACGTGGATAAAAAATCATGTCATCTGAAAAAAAAATATGACATGATGTTTTTTGTCCACGTGTTACACAACGAATGGACAGATACACTAAATCTTCAATGCATTTGATGCATTAAATATTTATTCCCATAAATCCACCAAGACAACAATTACAAGGGTGACCCAAATCAATATGATTAGTATTTTTATCACTCAATTTACTAAAATTAATTAGCGAACACATTAATTATATTTAATTTCTAATTTTCTTGTCTTTGGTTCAACCTCTTCATGAATAAATATTTTCTTTTACAAAATGAATGCCAGATGAACGTATATAATTGTACAATATGAGGTATTGCTTCGTAAGTAAGAAACTAGATTTTATTTAAGCATATTGCTTCCCAAAATCATTCTAGAACAGAAGTCATACATTTTGCTTACCCAAAAAAAAAAAAAAAAGTCATACATTTCTCACATTCTAGTACAGATTTATTTGTCTTAGTAATGACGGGTAGTGATGCCCTCCCTATGTATTAAAACTGTTCGCTCAAAAGTAGATCAAACTCACAAGTCGATGATCCAGCAAAGAAAAACTTAAAACTTTTTTTTTTTTTTTTAGTATATGAAAAACTACAATTTTAGCAATAGATCGAGATGCATGCACTCTGTACACGTACTTCAGAAGGTGTCAAATAAATTAAAAGTAGGGTATTATTAATGTATAACCTTAGAAATATTGCATCCCTATTAATGAGAGAACCCTAAATTCAAACCTCACATAGCTGTCATGAATAGAAGATCAATAAAGTTAATCATCAATTCTCTTAAAAATAGATGGTATACGTGTTTAGTTACAAATATGAAGTATCAATGCGTAAACAATGAGCAATAACTAGTTGTATAGATTGAGTCATGTGAGTTATCAACACATTGGACACTCTATAAGTTGATATCGCACATGATCTTAACTACAAATTGATTTTAATGTTGTATATTTGATGTCATAAGTTCGATTAGCTAGTGCCTTATTTCTTTTCATTCTCCGTTTCTTAAGTTAATTTGTAAGACCTTCTATAAGATTAAAAAGATTTAAGAAAAAGAATAATTCATTGCTCTCTAAAGTGGCATTCATGAGCATGATTTCGGTTGACCTCTAACAATTTTCACAAATATATGACTATATATTTCAGACTAAAATTTTAGTAAAAATAGAAATTTATGAAATGACTTGTTTATGTGATAGGAACTTATTTCATGTATGTGATTCATTTTATATCAAACATATATGGAAATTAACTCAAACAATTTGAATCAAGCTCCAACTAGAAGAAATCCTTAGACTCGTGAGCTGCAGTTATATTCTGAAAAATATAATTTCAAATTTCTTTACTCTTATAGTTGTTATCTGTATATATATAGATTGATATATAGTGCCCCAACGTAACAAGTAGTAATTAACCAAGGTTTTGTATAACTACTAGAAAAATTCGTGCCTAGTGCAGGCTCAAACCTGGGTGACTAATTAAAGACAACAATCATGTTACCATTCGACCAATGGTCCAAGTGGACCCCAATTTTAAAATTTGATTCGTAATAATATATATTATAAAGGAAAAGAAACTTCTAGCAAATATCGCTCCTATATTTGTTCATCTAAAATGACGTTTGCATAAATGCTAGTGGCTTACTCATTTAAGAAAAACACTTGTGGGAAGAAATAATATCGATGTTTCAAGTGATAATTAGTCTCAACTCCAAGGAAATAAAAAAAGTCGCAATACCAATTTAATTACTTTCATAAACAAACAAACCTTGAAAATTACATTTATATATGAGTTAAATGACTCTATAGACAATTTTTTGAAACAGTGACCATTTTGCCACGTTTAGACAAAAAAAATTATCAAACTGCCACGCCAACAGTAAATTTTGCCAAACTGTCACGCGGCATAATTCGCTACACAGTGTAACGAAATATACCACGTCAGAACCAAAAAGTGTCATGTGTCAAAATTGTTGAAATTCGCTACCCTATGTAGCGAATTTCAACAATTCTGACACATGACACTTTTTGGTTCTGTACATTCTAACGTGGCATATTTCGCTACACTGTGTAGCGAATTACTTGCATACATAATTCGCTACACTGTGTAGCGAATTATGCCGCGTGGCAGTTTGAGAAATTTTACTGTTCACGTGGCATTCTGGTAATTGTTTTGCCAAAGCGTGGCATTTTGGTCACTGTCCCCATTTTTTTCTCCTACTGATGCGTCAAAATTCGTGTTATTGTTTTTTTACATGTGGGCCCCATATGTTTTTTTATCTCTTGGCATAAGATAATGAATCTCCTACTACAGAAAATTCATTTAACATTTTATATATATAATAAAGGAAAATCATTATCTTATTTTATATGAAATAATTATCTTATGTTATTCTCACATCAAAAATTATGTCACCATTTTTCTTTTTTTAATAGGTGATGGGCTCCATCATATTATGTGACTATAGTAGGAGATAACTATATCCAACAACAAGAGAAAATAGAATTCCTATAATAAAACCAGGATAATAATTAATAAAAATAATTACTTATATTAAACATGCAAATCATTTTCATCACATCTTAGATGCTTGGTCAGGTTTGACATGTTATCTTATTAGAAAAATATAAAATCATTAATGCATCCTTATCTAATTAAGTTGTTGGGTTGAAATAATTCTTTATATGACATCAGAGCTGATGTGGTCATGAGTTCAATACTCATCGCATGTATTCTATTAATAAAAATAATTAAATATTTGAGATTTTTCTTAGCACAGGTAGGCTAGGTCTAATACATCATCCATCCTTACATCAAATTATTTGCAAGTCGTAACATTAAGGGCATGTTTGGTACATAGTATAGGATAAAGCCTGATAGTATAAGACCTGATAGTATAAGACCTGATTGTATAAGACTTGATTGAATTTTAATACTATCCAGCGTTTGGCACGGTATTGTATAAAATAATATATTGTATAAGATACTATCATCTAGTATTTGGTAATGTACTGTATAATACGATATATGATCAAAATAAATATTTTTAATAAAAATATCCTTTAATAAAGAATTTATATAATTCTTCAAAAAATGTCATATGATATTAATTTTTATAAAAATTTATTGATCAGTGTGTTCAAAATATAAATTAATTTTTATAAAAATAAAAATATTCAATATTTTAAAAATTATATTAAAAAATTAATTTTTATTTTAATAGATTGATATTAAAATAATATATTAATTTTTGAGAATTACATTTAATACATCAATCTTTTATCAGGTCTTATCCCTCACCCTTAGGCCGGATTAAGTTATACATCGTTTTGATGTATTAAGGGATTATGCTGTATAAGCTTATACTATACGATGGTCACACCAAACAACTGAAAATGTCATAACGTATAGTATAAGCTTATACTATCATGCCTTATACGTCACACCAAACAAGCCCTAATTTCATATTTGTACGGGTCCCTTTCTCCGCCGGGTTATGGATATAGGGGACTAAACTCTCCTTAAAAAAGAAATTAGCTAGGGTGATGAAATAAAAAAAATTCTAACATTTGCACCACAAATAAAATTTAATAAAAGAAAAAGAAAAGAAGAAAATCACCATAACAGAGAGTTGAATGAGCGTGATTACTTTGAAAGCAAGCCCTAGTGCATGTAACAGCTGAAAACTAGGAGAGTTTATTGGAGAAAATGTTAACATTAAATTAAGGAAGGCATGAATTGAAGTTAAGCTATGAAATCCAATATTTCTGATAATGGTAAATGAATCAGTAGTCTTTGGTTTGGCTTGTTGTGAGGTCTGAACTTACATGTCTAAAATTAGTTGTTAGAATCAATCTTGAATTTGTACAAAAGCTCATTTAGTAAGAAAACCTCATACTTCAATTTTAGAGCCTCTCAGGCTAACCTAGTATATTAACTTTTATTTTTATTTATTTTTTTATACTACTTGTAATAGTTCTCTCTCTCCAACCCATTTCATCTTATGAAATTATTAGTGTTGTTGATCATATATTCTGTTTGTATAAATTTTTGTTGTTTTATTGTTTTTAACAGCTAACTAACAGGATAAATCAAATTTTTATTTTTTTGTAAATAAATCATGTCACAGGCTGATGGTAACAGATAATAAGCTAAGCTAGACTCATATATTTAAACACAAACATAATTTTTTAAGATCAAAATTCTACCCAGCCCGTTATTACCGCTAGCGATAACCCTGTAAAAATCACTGCTTAAGAATGGTCCTTGATTCTGGCCAAAAATAAAGAAAGTTACTTGATTAGAGAAAAAGAAGGTTTGACAAATGAACCACTAATAAGAGTCTGTCGTTCAAAAAGTAGAACCCACTACAGTACATACTCATTATTCCACCACCACAAAAAAAAGAGCATACTATAAAGAAAATAAAAAAAAGAAACCAATTTAGAATTACATTTAATATGAAGAAAAGAAAAATAGCATATTAATAGTCATTAAAAATAGTGTCCTAAATGCTAAAACATCATTAATGAAGAGATACTGCCTAGTGTAGTCAAAACAGACACACTTCTCTCTCTTTCTCTTTCTCTTTATCTTTTTCCTTTGCAGCATTCATAAAGTAAGCCTACACATAAAGCCACCCCACAAACGAACCAAAACATTCTTTCTTGCACTAAGGAGCAGCTGCAGACAAACAAGGTGTGAACTCTCTCTCTCTCTCTCTCTCTCTCTCTCTCAAGTCATCCATTGCTTTTCTCTTTCTTTTCTTTGAATTCATGTCTTTTCTTCTTTGATGCACAATTCTGAGCTATTTATTCAGGGTTGAGGGGTTGTTTAAAAGCTGACACATAAATATCTATTTTTTCACTAGATTTAAGAGTTGTTTGTATCTTTGATTTCATTTTCTAGCTATATATCTAAGAGACGATGTTCATGGTAACTACATATATCTATATTGACACTCTATATATATCTCTTCTCTCTTTTTCTACCAAAGGTTGTTTTGTATCAGGTCCTATAAACACAAAAGCTAGCACTGCTTTTCATTTTCCTTTTCCTTACCCTTTTTGCTCGTGTGATAATTGTAAAAGAACAGAAAAATTAAAGAAGATCATACTATTTGTTATTATTAATTATTAATTAATATTCCTTTCATGCTTCAAGTTCTAATCCTCTACATTTTATTTTATTTTATTTTTTACACTTTTCATGACATAACCACCTTGTTTTGATTTTAATGTTAATTATCTCAAAAAATATGTTATGTAAACTTAAAATCACTAGCCCTTGAAATCTTTTATATGCTATGGATTCTTATCCCATATGAAAACTGTGACTGTAGCTATCCTTTCTCTCTTTATTTTGGGGTTCCTCAGAGTCATGGAGGGGATAACTCCCAATTCATGCACAAGGCAAGTTTTAGAGAAGAAAGCAAGGCCACAAGAGCAACTGAATTGTCCAAGGTGCAATTCAACCAACACTAAGTTCTGTTATTACAACAACTATAGCCTCACACAACCCAGATACTTCTGCAAGACTTGTAGAAGGTATTGGACAGATGGTGGTTCTCTCAGAAATGTTCCAGTTGGTGGTGGTTCCAGAAAGAACAAGAGGGTCACCACAGGATCATCATCATCATCATCATCAGCTACACCTTCATCAAAAGTTCCAGACCTAAACCCACCAAGCCTTTCAATCTCAGCTATTTCTTCCCAAAACCCTAATAAAATGCATGGAGGCCAAGATCTTAATCTGGCTTTCCCATCTATGGAGAATTATCATCATCATCATCATCATCATCATGGCATGTCCTCATATGTTGAGATGCACAATGGTGAAAACTCTTCTTCAGCACCACCAACTTCTCTTTCAGCTCTTGAGCTACTTAGGTCTAGCATGGCATCTAGGGGTTTGAATAATCCTTATGCTCCTTCTTCCTTGATGCCAAACTCAAACTCTCTTTACCCATCTGGGTTTAATCCCATGCAAGAAGTTAAACCTAACCTTGGATTTTCAGTTGATCATGGGATTGGAAACAGATCCTATAATGATCATCAAGTTCAAGAGAATGGTAGCAGACTTTTGTTCCCTTTTGGAGATGTGAAGCAGGCTGAAGTGGATCAGAACAAAGAACAAGGAAATTCAACTGGATATTGGAATGGAATGATTGGTGAAGGGTCATGGTAAGAAAAAAGAAAGAAAGAAATATGGGAGGAATAAGGAAACTAATATTTAAGAACTTAATGCATTATCTTATTTTTCTTCCCTATTTTTTTTTTCTCTCTCTTTTCAAATGGATCATTTGTCTGAAGTTGTTTCAGAACTAACTATAGGATACACATGGTTACTTTGTTTTGTACACACTTCCTTTGCTATTTGAGCAATGTGAGGATTTCACATCTCATTTTGGTTGTTATATATATATATAGAGAGAGAGAGAAGAAGAAGAAGAAGAGGTGAATATTGGGCCTGTTTTAATTTTGTCCATGGCATGCAACCTGTATTCATGAATTCTTCTGTAATTAAGAAGCAGAATCTCCTTCATTTATGATTATATGTATTTCAAAGTTGTGGTTGAAATGACTTTTGGGTGTGTAACCATGATTAAATGTTCAAATTAATTGTTCAAGTTTGTGAGTGTAACCATAATTATAAAAATTTGGTTGAGTTTTGCTTTGTGGTCTTTTTCAGCTCTCTATTCTTTCTCTGTGCCTGCAAGAATTAGTGGGTTGTCAGCTTTGTTGTCTAAATTATCACATCTGAGATTCTTCCAACTATGAAAGCACTTAGTGGAATTATTCGGAAGAATAATAGGAAAAGAAAACTGAAAAGGAAGGGCAAGAGAGTGTTCTATGGTCTTAGTGTTTTAGCTGAATTAGGAATGTCACACCCACTTCTAATGAACATAGCTAGTATTATAATTAAACATTGGACAAATCTTGAAAATTGGATTGTAATATATTACATATGTCATTAATTATATTTTGTAAGTTATCTAAAGAAATATTTCTTTTGAAGTGATCTTATAATATGTAAATTATATAAGCTTTTTTTTTAAAAATTTCACGATGGACCAAATTAAAAATAGGGTTCGTTTTTTTTGAAGTTACAGCAGATAAGTTATCTGCAGTAAGCCCAATACGACGTCGTTTTGGGACGGAAATCCTAGTGTTTTTGTAATTTTAATTTAGTTCAAGGTTATTATAGTCTTTATAATTATAATTTTCTAATCTTTCGATCCCAAAACGATGTCGTTTTGGAAGTAAATGCAGATAATTTATCTGCATTAACTGCAGAAATATTTTTCTGTTAAAAATAAGAAGAATTCGGTAATTAATTACTATTTTTTCTTCATGAAAGGATAATGAACTCAAAATTTATTATTTTTTTAAAGAGGGATTGTGAAAACAAGACTTAGAAATTAGCTCACATGTTTTTTCATTAAATTTCTTATAAATTCGGATAAGCAACTGCTTTATTCATTGTATTGATAATTAAATAAATGTTGTTTTTACGATGGTTTTCATCTTTAAAATATTTACCAAAAATGTGTAACATGATTACCTGCCCCAACTAAACACTAACCTAATATAAGTGTCATCCACTTGCAGATTAATATAATTTGAAGACTTTCAATTTAATGAGTGTCGTATGTCATACATCCACCTGCTGTTAAATATAGTATGTGGAAGGACTAAAGAAAACTATGAAGAGCCCAACTTGTTTCGGTATAGTGGGACCCTCAAACATTCTAATGGTGCAAGTGGAAACTATTTATTATACCAATGGCTAGGTCAATGTCTTCACATGTGGACAATTTATTAATTAATAAAATGTAGGATTGTTCTTACGTTGTGTTTTTCACTTTGAGTAAGTTCCATTGGAGGGACAAAATACCTTCCCTCATGTGTTGGCCTTCTTCTTACGCCATTCTCTTTTTCTTCTCCTTAGGGTACGTACGTAGAGACACTCATCTTTGAAAACCAAAATGTTTTCCCACAATTCATAACCGCTCTTGAAACTGATGACATAATAATTCCCTTAAACTAATAATTCTACTTTGTCGTTTTATGTAACAAGATTGCTTTTGGGGTATGTTTTTTGGGTTTTATGTTTATCATTTAACGTAATATAACTTCACTTTCCTACACACACATTAAAGATGTGGGGTCCACATGTTTTTCTTTCTCTTTCATCATTTCATTTTGTCTCTCCCTTTTGATGTGAGAGTTGGAAACAACACTTACATTATGTTACATAACACTAATAAAACCCATGTTTTTTTCATGTTGGAATGAGAAAAAACATATCTACTATGCACTAATCAAAAGATGTGCCTTGAGGCTTTAAAAAAAAAAAAAAAAAACAGATGAGTCCCACATTTTATGTCTATTTCATGACCGAAGGTATCTTATGTGACATGAAAGTTATTTCTCCATAGATAATTATACACTTATGCAAGGGTTTTTTGTTGATTATTCTTACAAGCAACAAGGTAACATCAAATTATGGTCTTACACACAGTAATTCAGAAGGGAAACATCCCAAATAAAATAAAAAAGGATAAATAGAATAATTATGGTCTTGCAGCTAGCGTGAGGGTTGCTATGATTTTTCTTCGTATGATGTGTAGAATGTTTTAAATAAAAATTTCAAAATAATTAATTTTAGAATATAAATTATATTTACAAATTTTTTTATTTACAACCTCTTATAACTATTTAATTACTGTTAGATCAACATCAAATTAATGTCTCTCATTTGATAATATTTTTTAACCATATATAATTTTGATCAAATGATAAGAAAAATAATTATAAGAAAAAAGATGTTATAAATATAATCTCCCTTATAAGATATTTATATAACATTTTCAAAATAAGTCTCACTTTTCCAGCAGGTCCTGGTCCTGGCATCATGAAGCCAAACATTCATATTTGGGCCGAAAATGCACTATGCAATACTGTAATCTAACAGTAAATATCCATTTGGACTTCGCTATCAAACATGGACTGAATAATGAGTTTAAAAAAATTAAAACTTTTTTAAATGAAATTAACGTGTTATTCTACAAAGTAAAATAGTAAATAAATAAACTTGTTGATTATTGTACAAGTGCGTGAGTATGAGAATATAGCTACTAAAAATATGAATATGCTTACGTTTTGAACATAGTGTGAAGAATTCTGGTTTTCCAGTTTCCACAGCACCATCAACTTGTCTCAGACTGCAAATTCTAAACGGTCTTCTTGTGCCTAATTTGATCATTTAAGTTTCAAGGTACGCCTTTGTATTTTATACATATTCCAATATTCCATGACATCATAGCTTTCTTAACATATACACGCACTTTCTCAAATTTCCAACAAATAGATTTCAACTTATGTTTATATGATAAGAAAAGAGAGTTTTATTTCTAATAAAACAAAATTGTGTTTCATAAACAAAATTTAATGCAAACGCAAATGACCATTCTTGTATATCAGTTCTAAGGCATTACTAAAAGAGGATAAGAAATAAAGGAAGGTACATTTGAAAGCACCAGTTATAATCCGATACATATATTTTCTCTACTGTACAGAAATAACTCAACATATTTATTTGTTTAATACCTTAGAAGCAGCTTAGAAAAACAGTTGGCAACAAAACATTACTTGAGTAATCCTTCCAGTTCTGTCTTCTATACAAAGGTATGGCCTTTTCCAGAACAAGAGAAGGACAAGAGGCTCTTGAGAAGGTAAACCAAGTTTTAGGGATACACAGATTTTTCACTTATCAGCATTGATTCCGAAAATTCGGACCTTGTGCATATGGGGGAACTTAGCAACAACCAGCACAATCACTGCAACGGTGTTGAAGAAGAGCATTGGGTTCTGATAGTCAGTTGTGTGTGAGGCGATCAAGTACCTGGCAATCACAAAATATCAAGCAGTAAATAACTAATGATTTTTAAATCATATGTACATTCTCAAGATAACTAAACATGAATTAAGTGAGCTCCACAAATAACACTTATGGCATTTCTCCATTTCATCCACCCAGCTTGAATCCTATGGTTTACATCTCCCTTAATTGTTTCATCATCTTGGATGATATATTCAAAATACTTAAGTCTTGCAACTTGTGAAATAGTACGATCTCAAATTTTCAACTCTAAGCTAGTGCTAGTGTGTGTTGAACTTAATGTCAGGCAATTAATTCAACCCAAAAGCTTAAGGTGTTAAATGAAAGTCACATTAATGGTTTTATATATATCTCTAACACTCCCCTTCACGTAAAAGCCCTTGGACTTGAAGCGTTGATAATGCACAGGCCCACCTAATGTTGATTTAACCTTTTTTTATTATTAGAAAACGAGAGCAGTGAGAATTGAACTCATGACTACTTGGTCAAAGAAGTTCTAATACCATGTCAAGAAATCAATTCAACCAAAAAGGTCGCATTAACGGTTTTATATAATATCTCTAATACTTACATTCCAAATACTCCATTTTACTTCTACTTAATAAGAGACCATGTGCTTCCAAAGATTTTCTACACAGCTCTAGTTTACCATCTATTTCCTTTCCTCACTCTCACACTAGGATTATATCATATGCAAAACCATGCAATGCAATGTAGCACTAGCTCCTTATATGATCAGTGAGTACATCCAAAACCAACGTAAATTTGAGTTTGACAACCTTGCTTGCACTAAATAATGCAACATGCTTATTCCAATAAGTTTAAATTAATAACTGATACCTCAAAGATAAATATCATTCTCATTGTAGAAAACTACCCAGAGAAACATAAAGTACTCCTACAACAATCAAGACAGTCCTGAATCATTGAGAAGCAGCAGTGATACAACATTCTAGCTGATGCTCAAATCATTTCCATAAAAAGTAATTCCTTTGCTTTTGAAATCCTCAGCTTTTGGAAAACAAAATGGGTGTACCTCTTAATCTAGATGCAACGGTCAACTTCAGGGATTTTGGTGGCACTAAGGAGGGAAAGTGTCTTTGGCAATGTACTATTTACCCCGTTCATTTGAGTATTTGGCATGCAAAATGCTTTCATTTTCAAGAATATTTTCCAGACAACATAGCTGCTATGGTACAGGATCATCATTTTGGCACACTACGCTGTCTCTTCAAGAGGGTGTCCTTACCAGATATTCAAAGGGATTTGTTTTAGCTTGATTGTCTGTCTTTTCTTTGTTTCTCTTTATGCCTTTATTAAGAAGGACTTCTTATCCTCGGGGTTTGTACTCTTTTCTTTTTATATCTAATACTATTCTATCAAAAGCATTCAAAATCCTCAAAATTAAAGTTATGAAGTTAGGTTGTTTGGCCAAAAAAAAAAATAGATAGCAGATCAGGTTGAACCCCAGACACCAAGAAGAATAGAAACCTTCCAGGTCATAATAGAACACACACACTCAGAGAGAGCATTAGGGCACTAACTTCAAATCCCTTTAAAAGTTACCCACACCAGCAGCCCATACAAATGGTATTGACATGGAAATTGTCCTTGTAGAAACCTTGTTATCAGTTATCATTTCTCACCTCATATCATTCACTCTATGACCAAGTCATAAAGAGGCGATCCTTACTACCCTCCATTCTTCTAATAAATATTATGGAATTTTTTAACACAAATAAATGAGCCTGAGCTCTTAGGTGAAGGCAGATATGAATGGTTTTATACTTGTACTATATTCCTAATACACGCCCTCCCAGAAGAACTCATTGGGCTTGAAAGGTGTACAATGCATAGGCCCACCTACTTGTGTTATATCTCTAAGACACCCCCTCATGCAAGAAACATTGTTCCTGAAGCGTGAATAATGCATAGGCCCAATTTATTTTTTTTGGAAATGAAGAAGCTATGGCATTTCATCCAGAATAGAATTAAAACGTATCATACATAGCACTGACTTGAAGTACAGAATCATGATAGGATTGTGCACTAACCTAAAACTATAAAGTGCAGGATAAGAATTCTGGAGCTAATTGTCAGAGAGAGCTGTGAATTGGGAAACATTTCCTATCAAATTCTAAGCCAACCTATGCAAAACAATTTTTCTCACTATCACCTAAAGCTTCTTTCTATGTCGCCTGCAACTTCATTCGTCATCCTCTTCCTCCTCATGATTGACTTCAGACTTTGACTTTGACAACTCATCTTCCTCTCAAGGATTCTTGCCCTCTAATAATATTTCTATCATACTCATTCTTCTTCTTCTCTGCCCCGGAAACATAGCTAGCTTTCTCAGTATCAGACATCGATTTCCATCAGTCACCGCTAGCTTTAATAACCACGGCGATGGATTTGTTGTTCGAATGCTCCTTGTACTGCTCTCTGATCTCAGACATGAAAACAAAGAAACCATAAGCGATTCCAAGGCAAGCACGACAGCCAATGGCTTTATAGCACATGGATTGATGACGAGGCCAAACATTTTCAAAATATCACAAAACCCTGCATTCTTCAATGACTCAGAATCTCTAACTCGAACCGAGTCTTCACGATTTCGTCACTCATCTTCGTTGTTTTCATGTCCGGGTTCATAGAACACCACAAGGAACATCCAAACAACAAAGTTGTCGCCGTGGTTGGTAAGGCTAGCGGTGACAAATGGAAATCGATGTTTGATGCTGAGTAAGCTCGCTACATTTCCAGGGCAGGGAAGAAGAAAGAAGAGTATGATAGAAATATTCTGGCCTACAATAGGAAATTGGAGTTAAGAACCTTTCAGAGGAAGATGAGTCTGACAAGTCAAAGTCTGAAGTCAATGATGTGGAGGAAGAAGATGATGAGTGAAGTTGCAACCCAAAAGCTTGAGTTAAGTGAAGGCCATATTAGTTTTATATATTATATCTCTAACATACCCCCTCACCCAAGAGCCCTTGATTTGAAACGTGGATAATGCACATGCCCATTTTTTATTCATACTATATTTCTAACAAAAAGATATCTATTAAAAGAACGCGTAGTATTAGCTACCCATTGATTTACAAACCTCACTTATAATATCTTATGATATGAACAAATCAACAAAGTAATATTGTAATATATAGTAGAATTTAAAAGTGCATAATTCTGCTTCCTTGCATTAATAGTTGCAATGCTTCACACTTTCATTCCTTGCAAATTGATGGCATTAAGAAAACCCTAACTCTTCCTGGAAACAAATGTAATTCAAAAGCTGATTCAACTAAACTATGAGAAAATGCAAGGATAATAGTGCAGACTGATTTTGACATCAGACACAATCCAATGACATAGATGAAGTTACACAAGACCACAAGTAAATTGCAGATCATAATTGAATGATGTAGAGCTGTATAGAAGTTTTCATAGGTAGCCTTTTTTATATTTTTCTTTATTTTTTCACCAACAAAAACAAATTCCTTTTTCTAGCAATTGCTTGTGGAATTGCCATAACACAATTGTTATGAAGCATACAGATATGAACATACATGTAACTTATATAAACGAGAACTTACAAGACAACAGTAATTCCAAATACATGTAACTTATAAGACTACATCACAGCTGAGAGACATGTACTTCACATAAGAAGAAGGGAATAAACACACATGTAGCAATTTCTTGCACCACAAGAAGTTATCAACCAAAAAATATTATGAAATGCATGTGTTATAATAACACTATCAAGAATGCACACAGATAATTTTGTCTGCACCAGTGTAGACAATATTTTAATGAGTGCAGACCAATTCAGGTTCATATAACAAGTCTGCAGATAAAAAAATAAAAAATTCATACACCCTATGACATCACCAGGAACATACACTTTTAAATATAAAAACAATGGGATGCAATTAGAGGAGAACTTACAGCACCAAGGGAACAACTGTTAGAAATTTCCGGTTACGAGTGAGCTGCTTTCCATTGTCTACCTGCTCCCACCAAGTCAATCTATTATAGATCCCCTGGTCCTCCGCAAATGGAGTTCCTTTCTTCCAGTGGAAAAAGTGATATGTTACCTGATGGACACAACATAATAATCAAGCCACGTAGAAAGATCAAATTATTTCAACATTCATTAAAAAACAATAATTGACAAACAAAATATTAATTGTTAACTTGATCCAATCACACAATTTAGCAAGAAAAAAAGCCCTGCCACAACCTCACCAAGAAATAATTGAGTGGAAATAGATTGCCTCAGTATTATACTTAAACAAGACACATGATAAAAGCCCCACCTACCCCAAAAAACGAAAGAAGATGAAGAAAAAATATCTTGTCAAACAATTCATTCCAAGTCTTTCTGTAAGACAAACATTAAATGATAAGAAATATTAGGTTCTATTTCAAAGCACAATCTAATAATCAAATACTATATTTTAGAAGGAATGGACACACCTTTTGAGGCATCATAAAACTTGAACTGGCGTACTTCTAAAGTTAAACAGAAGAGAAGCAAGAAAGAAAATTTTGAACATTAAAAGAAAGAGGGAAGCCATGAAAGTTAGAGCATATTAAAAGCAAAGCTATATAAGCCTATCCCAAAGATTAATAAGAAATTGTTATCTTTTTATTAGATTATATATATATTGGTTAATGGGAAAAGTGTTTGTATATAAATTTTTAATAAAATATAACATCTTGGGTTGTCCTGAAGTAGCCTATCCCAAAGCCAACCCTTTTTTTCCGGGTAACATATAAGCCTCCCATCTCGTTCCACATTCCTTGTAACTAACTTCCTAGCCAAGGGAGAACAATAACAAGAATGTAGAGGAGTAACTAACTTCCTAGCCATGGGAGAACTAGACAAGAACAAGAACAAGATTATAAAGGAGAAATAACGAATTGCTAGTAACAAAACTAGGAATTGGGGCCACCCTCCACCCGTGACAAGAGAAAACAGAAGCAAATTACTGTTGTATTGTTCGTTCACTTTCAATTCCGGATTATGATTTTGTAAGGTGGCAGAGGTTTCATACATCTAATTTATATATGTCTTATGAACACTCTACCCTCTATCTCTCTTTCTTAATGTTTATGAATATCAAGAATGAAACAAAAAAGTATGAATCCTGAACCATTTAGCATTTATTAGCCCACAAGAAGAAACAACTCCCACACTTAATAACTATGTATGACTCAATAAATTAACATCTCAACCCTCTCCAGGTCCAGCACAATTAATATCTTTCCAAGATTAATAGTATTACATTCAGTCTCTCATCTTACAAAGCCAACAAGACCTGAAACTTCAAGATTCAACCATCAAGCATATTGAACACGGATCAAATTTGCCCCTTCCATGAACAATTCACCAATCAACAACCCACTTACCCAAAACCAAAAACCAAGACAAGACAAACACCTACCCCATTCATAAAAAATAATAATAATAATAATAATAAACACATACACACCCAAAAAAAGCCTTACACTGCAAGAATTTCAAACGGGTTATCATAGGCAAAAAAAGAAGCCAAATCAAAAAGGTAACAAAGACCCAAAATTCAATTTAAAAATAAATAAATAAAAAAACAGAAAAGCATGAATTATAAGAAAATAAATAGGAAGAGAGAAAAAGCATAGATACGAGGAAATGGACGAGATTGACGCTGGTCCATGCGATGCCAGGGGAACAACCGAAGACGGAGAGAACGAGGATCCATGAAAAGAAGAGTATGAGGATGTAGGTCGTCCACACGCCAGGGTAGGTGAACCACTCCGTGTTCCTGTTCAGATCCGCTGGTTGCACAGCCTTCACATACAGATTTGCCATCAAAAGTTCGAAAACCAGAGATACCCTTTTGATCTTGGATCCAAAAAGCTCCAAACTTTGGCCACCGATTGCAGTTTTAATGATGGTGGGTTTGATGGGTGCTGAAAATTCCAAAAACCCAGAAACACGAGAGCTTTTTCTGATTGTGTTTCTCTCTCTTTCTCTTTCTCTCTCTTTGCCTGATCAAAATATCAACGTTGCCGTGTGTGGATGAATTGAAAAAATGAAAATGAAAGCTGAACTTTATTTAATTTTCTCGGTAAATAAGTAAATAACAATAGAGATAATAACATATTATTATATAAGAGACCAAAAAAAACGAAGTCGTTTCGATATTCTTTGATTTTTCATGGTTTTCTGGTGTTTTTGAAGGTTGGAAACAGTTTTCTTATTTGACTTTTTTTAAGGATTCCGTTTTTTTAAAAAAAAATTTGGACCATACGTAAGGTCAGATATAAATTAAAGTTTGTTACTAAATCCCAATCCAAATCCCATCACTAGCAGTTAAAGTGAATAACTAATTTGGTTGTGCTTTTTTGTTTTCCTGGTTGTGTTTGGATTGAATAAAAAATATTAACAAATAAAGGAAGGAAAACTCCATTTTCACCCACTGTTATTTTGTGATTTGTCATTTGATCTCCTATGATTTTAAACTTATCAGTTACACCCACTGTGCTGAGATATTTTGTCATTCAAATGGTTTCAAATTTTCACTTAGACCCCTTGTGGTTACAAAAAATTTCACTTAAACACCTTGTGATTTAAAAAATAAATATTTAAAAAAATAAAATTTTAAAATAAATTTTCTCTCTTTTTTATTTTATATCCTCATGTAATGAATGCATTTATGGTTTAAAAAATATTTCAAGTTATTTATTCTGAAATTAATTTATAAATTATCTTAATTTTTTTAAAATATATTTGAAAATAAAAAAATATTATTTAAGATAAATTAAATATATATTATCAAAATAAGATATTTACATTCTTTAGATAATTTTATAACGATATCGGATAAAAAAAATATATAAAATAAAGTAATATTTGATTTGAATTTATTTTCTTGATAAAAATAAGTGAATTTAAAAAGAAAATTTATTTTTTAAATCCTAAATGCATTAGGTGAGGATATAAAATAAAAAAAAGAAGAGAATTTTTGTTTTAAATATTTATTTTTGTAATCACAAGGTGTTTAAGTGAAATTTTTTGTAACCACAAGAGGTCTAAGTGAAAATTTGAAACCATAGGGGGTTAAATGACAAAATATCTTAGCACAGTGGATCTAACTGATAAGTTTAAAATCACATGTGGTCAAATGATAAATCCCAAAATCACAGTGGGTGAAATAAAGATTTTCCAATAAAGAAATATAGATGTAATGTAAGGCTTTTTCACCCTTTTGCCCCTCATTAATTATTTAATAATAATTTTGCCCCTTATTCAGAACTATCTACCCATCTGCCCCTCTTTAATCGATTAAATCAAAAATTTAATCGATTAAATGATCAAAATAGGCAAAAATCGTTAACTTGAAGATTTAGTCGATTAAATCTCCCTATTTAATCGACTAAATCTCCCATACATAAGGTTGTTCTTCTGATAAATTGGAAGATTTAATAGATTAAGTTGAAGATTTAATCGATTAAATCTTCATTTGATCATTTAATCGATTAAATTTTTGATTTAATCGATTAAAGAGGGACAGATTGGTAGATAGTTTGCAATAAAGGGCAAAATAGTTATTAAATAATTAATGAGGGACAAAAAGGTGAAAAAGCCTGTAATGTAAACAGTAATAAGTTTAAGGAGTTTTAAATTGGTTGTGTTTTAAAAGTTAAAGTGAATAACCAATTTAGTTGTGTTTTTTATTTTTTAAAAAAATTGGTTGTGTTTGGATTTATATTTTGGAAGTTTCTCCATTCAAACATACAATCTGCCGTTCCACGTAGCATTGTATTTTTTTAGAAAATATTTAAATTAATACTGTTTAAAAATTGAGGCCTCAAATTGAGGAATGTTATACTTACAACTTATTTTTGTTTACAACCTCTCACAACCATATTTGATTTCTGCCAATCAACGGTTAAGATTTTTCGTAAATCAAATTTATTAATTAATTATTAATTCACAATAAATTATAATCGTTGATTGACGAAAATCAACGGTTAAGATATAGTTGTATAAGGTTGTAAATGAAAATAGGTTGTAATAACCTTTCTCTTAAAATTTACCAAAAAAGTATAAAACAAAACTATTAAAATTAGGTGCTTTTGGTCATATAAAAGATGCAGAAATCATTTCTCTACCATTGATAGTAAATGGATAGGTAGTTTTACTTATCTCTTTTTTTGCTTACTTTTGCTTATCATTTTCAATACTATTAGATTATAATCTCAACTAGCTTTATTTTATTTTATTTTTTCTATTGAGATTTTGATCTAATAGTATTGCAGGTGATTTTAATGAAATTGCCTTTCCAAGTGAGAAACGTGGCGGTGCTCTAGTTGATACTAGCAGATGTAATAAATTTTCTTCTATTCTAACTGATATAAAGATGATTGATCTTGAAGGAATAGGTTCTAAATTTACATGGCGAGGACCAAGATTTCTTCATTTAGATAGAGTCTTTAAACGTTTAGATCGAGCTTGTAGCAATGTTGAATGGAGGTTGATGTTTCATGAAGGCCAGGTTCGAGTGCTTCCTCGTATTAACAGTGACCATAATCCTATCCTTATTACCTTAGAGCCAAGCAAAGTTAATGGGGTGGAACGCCCTTTCCGTTTTCATTCTTTTTGGTTGGATCATCAATTTTTTAACAATTTCATCAAGGAAAACTAGCGTCAGGATCAAAGAACAGTTGATAGTCTTCGTGATTTCACTCCTCTTATTAAGCAGTGGAATAAAGATGTGTTTGGTAATATCCATCATAAGAAGAACAGGTTGATTGGTAGGCTTGAAGGTATCCAGAGGGCAATTTCTGAGCAGAATAAAAGCCATTTGGAAAAGATTGAAGGCAAGATAAGGGGTGAACTTGAACAAGTTTTAGAACATGAGGAACTTTTGTGGTTTGAAAAGTCTCGTGCTACTTGGATAGCTCAAGGAGATAGGAATACAAAGTACTATCATACAAAAACAATTGTTAGACGTAGAAGGAGCAAGATCTTGGAGTTGAAAGATGATGCTGGAAACTTGATTAGAGAAGATCACAACATTGCACGGGTAATAAATGCTTACTTCTCTAAACTATTTTCTGAAGAAAACCATGATCGTCCTTGGGTCCAAACTCTTTAGCCAAAGGTGGACGATGAGACTGCTGTTAACTTAGGTGCTCCAATTTCAAAAGATGAAGTCAGACGAGCTTTCTTTTCTATGAAAGATTCAAAAGCTCCAGGGGAGGATGGATATACCGCAACATTCTACAAAAAGAACTGGGAATTTATTGGTGAACAGATTTGCAGAGATATCAAGTATTACGCAGAAAACCCTTCCAGCATTGAGGAAGTCAACGGTACTCTAATCACTTTGATCCCCAAAGTTCCTAAGCCAATGTATGTTTCTCAATTCAGGCCTATTTCTTTGTGTAATGTCATTTATAAGGGTATGAGCAAGATCATTGTGGATAGGCTTAAGCTTACAATGGAGAATTTAGTTTCTCCTTACCAAGCTAGCTTCGTGCCAAATCGTCAGCTTCAGGATAATATTATAGTAGCAAAGGAGCTGGTTCATTCTATGGGGAGAGTAAAAGGAAAGAAAGGTACAATGGCAATCAAACTGGACCTTGAAAAAGCTTATGATAAACTCAGTTGGAGTTTTATCTATAAAGTGCTTATTGAAGTTCAGTTTCTTGATTGGATGATTGGTGTTATAATGGCTTCTATAACTTCTAATCGTTCGAGGGTCTTGATAAATGGTGTGGCTTCGGATTGCATAGTTCCTCAGAGAGGAATTCGTCAAGGGGATCCAATCTCTCCTTATATTTTTGTGTTGTGTGTTGAGAAGCTTTCCCACTTGATCGCTGAAAAAGTGACTATGGGTTCGTGGAAGCCTATTAGAGTCTGCAGAAGAGGGCCGAGTGTATCCCACCTTTTATTTGCAGATGATATCATTCTCTTTGCGGAAGCAGATATGGAGCAAGCTAAGGTGATTATGGATTGTATTAATCTATTTTGTGAGATGTCGGGGCAAAGTGTTAGTGCAAATAAATCTTTGATTTATTTTTCCCCGAATACTGATACTCAAGTTGCTGCAAGGATTGTCAACAGAATGGGCTTTAAGCGCACTTCTAGTATTGGCAAATATTTAGGCTCTGTTGTTAAACAAGGGAGATATATTAAAGCAGACTATGGAGCTATCAAGGATAGGATACGTTCAAAACTGGATGGTTGGAAAAGCCATTGCCTTTCTTTTGCTGGTCGAGTTACTTTGGTGAAATCGGTCATTGCTGCAATCCCTTCTTTCCATATGCAGAATGATCTTTTACCAGTAACGTTTTGTGATGAAATTGAGCAGATACAAAGGGCTTTCATTTGGGGAGATCAGGAGAGCAGAAGGCGGGCTCATTTAGTAGCTTGGGATCAAATGTATAAACCCAAAGATAGAGGTGGTTTGGGAATAATTAATCTTCGACTCCAAAATGAAGCTTATATTCATAAACTGGCGTGGAAGGTGTTAACTAAGAAAGATGATTTATGGGTTAAGATTTTAGTAGACAAGTATGGTAGAGGTCAAGACTTAAGGAGAGGTATAAAGGCAAAATCATATGACTCTAAACTTTGGCGTGATCTTGTTAAATGTTGGAGTAATTTCCTTGCTGGTCTTAGATGGGAAATAGCAGACGGTTCTGAAGTAAAGCTTTGGACTGATAACTGGTTGGATGGGAGGAAAATTTGCAGCAGTTGTCGAGCAATCAGGTGCCGTGGGAGGAGAGTCAGAAATCAATTGCAGATTACATGGTGGATGATGGTTTCCGTCTTGAAGTTGTTCATCAATTTCTGGAGTCAGATTTGGCTGATGCAGTAACAAATCATCTCAGGCTTATTCCAAGGAATGGGGAGGATAGATTAGTTTGGATCAATAATCATCACTCAACTTCTTTGGTTAAGGTCGCTTACTGTAATCTTATGAACTTCCCAGCAGATGTTCACACTAGCTTATGGAAAAAAGTTTGGTCGTGGAATGGACCTGAACGAGTGAAAGTGTTTATGTGGATGACTTTGCTTGCTAAACTTTCAGTGCGCAGCAGAACCAGTAAGTGGAGCGGAGGTTCAAATGTCTGTCCAAGTTGTCCAAATCATGAGGAAACTATTATTCATGTTCTTCGTGATTGTAGACATGCTAGGAAAATTTGGCAATCTTGGTTTACAGGTTCAATACCCAATTCCTTTATGAATTCGAATTTGCAGGATTGGTTAACTTTAAATATCGATAACATGTGGTCCTCCAATAAAGTGAAGGACTGGAGGGATATTTTCTTCACTACTTGTTGGTTTTTGTGGAAGTGGAGAAATTTGGAGATCCATGAAGATCATTTCTGTCATGATGAGCAATCGCAGGCTTCAATTTGGATGTTTGTCCAACAGATTCTGCAAGCCCGAATTTATCAGCGCCGTGGTGATTCCAACGATAGCGTTTGGACAGCCCCCAAGCAAGGGTGGGTTAAGTTGAATTGTGATGGAGCTTCTTCTAGTGGCATGAAAAAAGCTAGTTGTGGTGGTATATTAAGAGATCACAATGGATCCTTTTTGGGAAGCTTCTATTGTAATTTAGGTTCCTGCAATCCTCTTGATGCAGAATTATGGGGATTACTGAAAGGTTTGGAACTGCTTTGGGGAACAGGATTAAAAAGAATAGAGCTAGAATGTGATTCTAGCCAAGCCATCCAGATGTTAAAGGAGCAGCATGAAGATCCTAGGGACTCTCAAGTCACTAGCAGATTGAGATTATGGTTAAAAGCAGATTGGACTATTCATCTTGTTCATACCAAGAGAGAAAACAACAAATGTGTTCATTGGTTAGCTAAAGCTGGGCAGACTAATAATCTCCATTTCAAGATTTTTAAAGATCCTCCTCCTCAGTTGATGGAACTTATAGTTGCTGATGCTAGAAATATGTCTAGCTTGTTAGTTTCTGATTTGTAATTTCTTTCTGTTTCTGGGGCTTAGCCCCTCTTTATTTACAAAAAAAGAAAAAAAAGAAAAAAATAAGTAGAATAACCTATCTTGATAATAAAACCGCAATGTGGTCCATCACATTTATCATTTCTCTCTCTTTATTAGTTTCTCGTTCCTTCTTTTTTTATGAGTGGCAGAGAAAATAATTTTTACACTAAATGCAAAAATAATTTCTTCATGAAAGATTTACATGGAAAAAGTGGTGTCTTGCGAGGAGCCATATAGACCGGCACCGCTCAAATGCTAGTAATAACGCAATATGTTATGTTATGTGCATTACAATTAAGTTTTTAATAAGACTGTAATATATACTTTCCTATTAAAATTAGAAATAAATTGATCCATATAGTATTAAAAAAAAGTCAGTGGAGTCACTAAAATGGAAAATAGTGACTCACGTAACTATATTTATTTTATGGATTCCTTTTATCGGTAATGATACATGACTTTCGGATATACGTACTACAAGGGTACAAAGATACTCCCTAAATTAGGGTTTTTTAATGGGGTGTTAGCACGTGATGCTCTTCCCACATTTCCTCCCTTTTGTTACCAAGAGTTATTGAATAATGTTCTGAACTTAATAAGTAAGACTTATGATAGGCGGTGGAGAGGACCAAAAAGAATGAAGACCACAATGTGGTTGTCATTATTCAATGGACTTCCGGTGAGGAGTAGAACAAGCAAATGGAACAAAGGATCAAATGTGTGAAAAAGCTACTGCAATAAAGAAGAGACTATCATCCATATTCTCTGGGATTGCAAGCATGCTCAAAGCATATGGAGAGATTGGTTTGGTAGTCCCTTGCCTCATGACTTCTTTAGTTTAGTCTCAAGTGATTGGCTGCTCAGGAACATGTGTGGCTCTTGGGGCCAAATCGATCATACAAATTGGATTGATGTATTCTTTCAATGTGCTGGTATTTATGGACCTGGAGAAATCAAGAAATCCATGATGCAGACTTTCACAGACGACATAGAGGTAAGTATGTGATTTCTGATTTTATTTATCATATTTATGCTGCTAGAAACAAAATGAAGAGGAATATTAGGAGTATGCCTAGCGACCAGGATAGGCAGTGGCAACCTTCGGAGCAAGGTTGGCTGAAGTTAAATACTAACGGGGCTTCTTTGTCTCTTAGAAAGCATGTTAGTTGTGGGGGTCTCATTAGAGACCATAATGGTACTTTCATTGGAGGCTTCAAACAAAAGCTTAGATATACTCGTTGGACGCGGAGCTATGGGGAATACTCAAAGGCTTGGAACTAGCTTGGGGCACAAGAGTCAGAAGATTAATAGTGAAATGGGATTCTACGAATGTCATCTCCTCAATCCATAGCAATTATCATAGCCACAGGGACTCCTTTTGTTGTCTCTCAAATTCGAAAGTGGCTTCAAAAGGACTGGACAGTGCATTACAATTATACTTGCAGGGAAAAAAATACATGCTCCCACTGGATTGCTACTTATCCTCTTGATGAAGGCAGGAATCTAGTTGTTTACACCAATCCCCCTCTCCACCTTAGGAACCTTCTGTTAGAGGGTATTTTCAATTGGCCTTCTACGACCCATCTTTTGTAGTTTTGCTATTTCTGGGGCTTTACCCCTCCTTACATACAAAAAAATAAGTAGTTCTTGTTGTTTGGAAACAAGATAAAATTATAAATATAAAAGATAAAAAAGGGGATGGACAAAGTAGGCTAAGGATTTGGTCTACATCCCACAAAGGTGTGGGTTCAAACCTCGTTGGCTGATATGAGAACTTTATTAGTGGGTAATACGTAATCCATCCCGAAAATTCTCAAAGAGGTTGAGGGTCTTCCCTGACCTTAGTGGGATACTGTTGTCTAATCTCACTTAGACTTTTATCCACCAAAAAAAAATGAAAAAGGGGAAAGGTTGGTTCTTAACTTTTTAAGTAATGTACTAAGTTGATAATAATGAAGATGGAAAAGGAGATGACTTGTGATAGTATTTTATAGAAGATGTTTATCCACATGACATTTGTCAATAGCGTGTGTGTGATGAAATGAAATGATCGATGGCGGTACGATTCAAGTCTAACAAAAGTTGTCTCCTTAAGACGATTTGCTCCATCTACAGGTGCCAAAAGAGATCGGATAATTGCCTCGCAAAATAGAACAAATCTCGTCACTAGTACGACAGAACTTCCAAACTAGATCCCCCTTGGACACAATTGGATGCTTGAAAGGATTGCAAAAAGAATGAATGAGAATGCAAGAGAAATTTGGACAGAATGATAGTAAATAATCATAAAATTGAGTGAATTTTTTGACGCATTTAACCTATTTATAAACTATGATCGCCATAATTCATATATTTATTCGACAGCGAAACGATACCAATGAACCGCCATAATGGTTCGGCGCTAGTCGAAACGATGTCGGAGAAGAACGTGCGCAGAATTAACAAGAAAGACTTAGGGGCATTTTGGATAATAGTAAAAAATAATTTCATAAAATTTTACTTCCTCCACGCCTGCGGTTAACGGTCATGTCGTGCCATAAGAACGATGACACACACATGTGTGTTTGGTTGACCATGGATCTCCTAGGTTTTTCACCTCACAAATGTGGAATGCCCTTAGGGAAAATTTGGGGGAGTAAAGCTAGGCTTTCTAAAGCTTCCTCCATCAATTATTTTGTCAAATGTAGGACTTCCTTATCTCACACCCCTTCATATTCCTTTACCTCGTGATATTCCTAACCAACTACTTATTTATTGCACCATGAATTCTACATAAGAATTCTAACAATCCCCTGCATGAATAAGAAGTTCAGCACCATATGCATATTGTAACACCCCGTTTATGATCGGTTTGTCATCATATAGTACGATATTAAGTACAGTTACAATCATAATAATTGAATTTAAATTACTGATAAACTTTTTTCTTTTCTGCTAACAATTGCTTTTCTGCTTAAAAATATTCCCGTATTTTAAATAATTCAAAACTATAATTATAACTCCTACATTGTGCGGAAGACTTAATCTTTACTTAAACGTATCTTACATTACTCATTAATCATCACCAAATAGTTCCTATAAACATACAAGGTGCAATACTCGTTCTTTTCTTAAACCTAGAACGTGTGACGTTCCTGCACTCCGGTAATTTCCCCCTCTGGGAAAGTTGTTCCCCCCTATGGGGAAGTCGTTCCCACATGTCAAGATAAAATTTGACAGTACTTGGCTGTACATAAGTGGTTAGGGACGTTTCCCCAAACTTAGTTACACCTAATTGACCTTGCATTATATGGTATACACAATATTTGCCATTCCAAGTCTCTAACCCTCCAATCCATCAAAGGCTCTATGCTATTATACAACATAACTTGAACAATCATTCATATATGTCTCCACCAAAAATCTACTTGGGCCTCTTACCCTATGAAGCTCCAACTTCATACAAAGTAGTACTTGAAATGATATCCCCGAAACGTGGGGTGAGATAAAAATATCAGTAAATCAAGAGTCTTTGGAGGATCACTCCATCCTTAGGTTCACTTACGGTGCATACATAATAACAACAGTAGAGCATACATACATCATTGCCTCATCCATGAACTTCCAAGAGAGATCCGCAAGGGCTATTTCTCTTAGGTTCTTACCATTTGGAGATCCACATAGAGTTATTTTCAAGGGAAGTCCATCACCTCAAACATTCCTTAACCGACCATAGAACTTCCAAGAGAGATCCATAATGGGTTATTTCTCTTAGGCTTTTACCACTTAGAGATCCACATAGGGTTGTTTCCAAAGGAATTCAATAACCTTACACTAGGAACTTCCAAGAGAGATCTGCAAGGGCTGTTTCTCATAGTTTTTCACCATAAGGAGATCCACATAGGGCTGTTTCCAAGAGAAGCTCCTACCAATCATCCTCATCACAATATAGGGGACTTCCAAGAGAGATTCGCAAAAGGGATGTTTCCAAGAGAAACACATTCCTCATACTTTAGGAACTTCCAAGAGAGATCTGCAAGAGTTATTTCTCTTAGGTTCATACCACTTGGAGATCCGCATAGGGCTGTTTCCAAGGAAAGCTCCTATCAATCATCCTTATCACACAACATAAGGAACTTCCAAGAGAGATCCACAACAAGGTTGTTTCTTTTAGGTTCTTACCATATAGAGATCCACATAGGGCTGTTTCCAAGGAAGATAAACCATCTGGAGATTCGCAAGGGCTGTTTCCAAAAGAAGTCCTTATTGGTATGGTACTTTCAAGAGGGATCCTCAAGAGCTGTTTCTTTCAGGTATTAACCACAAGGAGTTTCCCAAAAGGCTAGCTCTAAGGAAAAACCACACACCTCAACATACATATATGCATACATTCTAATGGTCAGAGAACCATCCAATCCTTTATCGGTTATCAGTCATTACCTTATTCATCCTTTATCAGTCATAACCTCATTCATCAACTATCAATCATTACCTCACTCATAAGTTATCAATCAATACCTCATTCCTCTTTTATCAATCATCACCTCAATCATTAACTATCAGTCATTATCTCATTGATCATTTATATTATTACATCATTTATCAATTCACATCATTCATCGATTGATATAAATGCATGGGCATACCATCACTATCATTATCATATATCACAACATATAAATCTTTCCTCCACAAAGGAGCATGGTGGAACACACAAGGAAATTAACCCAAGGTCCAGAGGTTTACCTCTAGTAGACTTCCATTCCAAGCTCTTCTTTAGCTCAAATGAGCACAATCATCAACTTTCACACAAGAGCAACCTATGGCAATTGTGTAAAGGTGATCAACAATTCATACAACATATGAAACATTAAGTTATTGACTAAAAAATCCTCATATTCTCATAGAACACAACTTACTCTCTTTGGTAAAATTTCAAGAATCTTTATCTTGAGTAAATGTTGCTTGCAATGGGTGTTCTTCCACCACAATGTCACTAGGACCAACTCTATAACATGAAACAACACTAAACAACCATCATTTTCCACCCAAAGTCATTATTCATGTTATTATTATTCATCCAAAAGCTAGCATTCTCATTTCTCCATGAAAACTTGAAAAGAGTTGGATTTACTTACAACAAATCACCCAATAATGGAAGGAGGAAGGTTCTTCAAGCTTCCATGAGCTCCAAACCACTCAAATCCCCAAAAATTCAAGATCATTTTCTTAGCTTTGAGGGGAAGAGATCTCTCTTTACAATGCTTCCCACAAGAAAATAAGGGTTGGACTTTATTCCTCTCAAGATTGTAAGGAAGTTTGGCTTTGGAATCACTCAATTTCGTCAAGTGTAGCTCAAGTTATGATTTTGTCAAGCTTTTCTCTCTTCCTCCCATGGCTTCCATGAAAATGAGGAAGAAGAGGGTTGTTGATGTCTTATGTTTTTGGTGAATTAATGACCATGCTTTATTCACTTAAGCTTAGTTGACTAAAGTCAACAACTCATTAAATGGTTACTTACTCATTTAGGCTTACTCTCCCACTTTGATCTTTCTTTCTTTCTAGCCAACTTAATTTAACATTTTCATCATGTGTTTAACTCTTAATCATCATAAAATATCTTTTCCATACACTATTTTTTATTTTCGAGTAACTTCATCATATTTGCATTTTTACCCCATAACTTTCTGTAATTACACTTTTATCTGGAAAATAACTTTATGACGTTCCCAACCTGGGAATGTCGTTCTCATTCCAGGAACAACGTATGACGTTCCCATTTTGGGAACACTTGTGTTGTTCTCACTCAAGGAACAACTTATGTCATTCCCACTAAGGGAACAACTTGTTGTAACAATTAGATTTCTAATCTAATTTCTGATCTGTTAATTATAGTAAATCCATATTTTCTCATTATGCATATAATTATTTATGCAATTTGAGATCCCTCAGCGAGAAAACAATTGCATCAAGATCAATGGTTTTCACCATGAATCATCCCTAGTGTGACCTATCGAATTTAATCGATCAATCGGTATATGTGGTGCCTTGAACGGTCGACTTTTAGAGTAAACCAAGAGGAGGCACACAATTGCTTCTCTAGCATTGTTGGCTTTCATTGTTGTGTTCATTTTGGCCCTGAACACCTGCCTGATTCTGTAAGTGTTTAGAGAATTTGGCTTTTAAATATTCTCTTTGAAATAACCCTCACTTCACACTCATATAGCTGATTTCTGGTGATACATCATTTGAGCACACATATTCAGAAACAATTGAAAGCCTATTTGCTTAAACTCCATAGTGCTTAATTTGTTGATCATCACTTAGTTGTCTCTTTGAACCAAGTTCATGGTATCTCCACTCATCATGGTAGAATTACTTCCATGATTAACATTTGATAGATCTTAACCACATTCCTTCAGACAATTTCTCAACCAATTCTCTAGTGAGACCTTTGGTACTTCAGTCAATTCCAAAAATCACCAAGGAAGTTATCAGGTCACTCAGCTTCCTCACCAGCTTTATCCAAAGCAATTCCATGGTTGACCTTGTAAGGGTGTACATGTAGCCTACTTGGTTATTAATGTTTTCCAAATCATTGAAAGACTATTTCTCCCACATGCACAGCGGCCAGCCGTGTTGTGCAGGGCAGACGGCGACGACGACACGCACGTGTGTGGCAGACTTTGCATCACCTAGGTATTTTCCCTTCACAAAAGCAGAATGCCCCAAGGGACAATTTTGGGGCATAAAACTAAGCTTTATAACCCAAAAAAAAAAAAAAAAAAAAAAACTTATTTTGTCCAATGAAAAACAAACTTAATCATCCCACGTTGCTTCATATTCCCAACCAATTAATTAGTCATTACACCATATAAGACGTCACATGTTATTGATAATTTTGTCCACATAAATTACCTACTTAGTGAAAATCACCTCAGTTTAATAAATTATTCTGTAATACTTTTTATAAAAATATTTTTAGATTATATTGATTTGATTTGTTTTCTCTATTTTATGTGCAATACGTAACGACAAACATTAATTTCATTGGAAACACAACTTGAAAAACTAAACACCAATTATGGCAAATAATAATAACAATACTAGTCATAACTAGACAACAATTGATTTTTTCAATTTTTTATTTTTATTTTTAGAGTACACAGAATTGACAATTTAACGCAAAAAACCCATAAGCAATTCCCCAATAATAATTATATCAATCAAAAATTACACAATTAACGATTTAATTATATGCACAAGGATGGCAAACGTCAAATGAACTTATAATTTGTCTATTTAAACCTTTATCTTCAGCTATTTCTCCTCGTTAGTTAGGACATGCTCATCCAACGATCAACTACCACCTCAACCGCTTTTAACATCAAAGTCTGTTGTATACCTATTCTAGAAAACATAGATGCAATATGAAATATGGATATAGACAGAAAAATACTATAACTATTAAGTGTTCTATCACAAATAACTACAATATAGTATATAAAATTAGAGAAAAATATTATTTTTCTTTTTTGATTTCTTTTTTCTTCCACCATTCCTTAAGTCCTACAGGTTTGATCCTGTAGAATCTGACCCATTTTCTCATTGAGCGAACGGTACGAAATAAATCAGATGGATTTTTCGATCAAAAGTACTAAGAACAATAAATATTTCTCGATCAATCCTTTTGCCCCCCCCTTCTTTTCTTCGAGAATCAGAAAGATCCTTTTCAATCAAGTATGAATTTGTTCGTTTGGAATCTGGACTCTTCTACTGCATTTTTATTCTGCAGTTAATGCAGATAAGTTATCTGCATTTGCTTATAAAATGACGTCGTTTTGAGATTGAAAGATTAAAAAATTATAATTATAAAGACTATAATAACCCTGAAATAAATTAAAATTACAAAAACACAATAATTTCTATCCCAAAACGACGTCGTATTGGACTTACTGCAGATAACTTATCTGTCGTGACTGCAGAAAAAACGAATCCATAAAATTAATATAAATTACAAAATTTAAATTAAAAAAAAGTATCAATATTTTTAAAATTAGTATGTGTAATTATAAATATAATAAAATGCTATTACTTATTTGATTATTATGATATTATCACTTCTATTTATATAAGGATTTGAAAAATAAAATATATAGCTAATGACATGAATACGTGCCCATATGACTATTATTTTAATTTTAAGTAAAGTTTACACATATATGTGATTTATTCTAAATCATTGATTCTTAATTATATTTATCACTTATTTCTATGTACTTTTTTACATTTAAACTCCATTTAAAAATTACATAAAATATCTATTAGTTCCCCTCAAACTTCATTCTTGTTCAAAAAACTCCTTTTTACTTCCAAATATTTGGGGAAACTAAGAAAAAATCTTACTAATTTCATTATGATTTCTTTAATTTATCTAGATAAATGCGCTAAATGATGCATAATTTTGAGCAAATCGAGCACTTTACATTTTTTTTTTGAGAACATATATGGAAGGAAAACAAATTAATTAACTAGTCCAGGATTTTACCACAAAAAAAAATAATAACTAGTCTAAGTATACTAACACCCATGATATCCTTGAAGGAAAAAACTACTCTTATGCAACATAAGAGTAGTTTATCTCCTATACACCCATAGAAAATCGTGACTCTTTTTTTGTTTTTCTTTTTTTTTGTAAATAGTGGGACCCACCACATGTGTCTCTACAACATAAGATATCTTCTCTCATGTAACATGAGATTAGATGAACCCATCCTTGAATTGCAAAAAATGGCAACTAAGCGAAGGAAGGGAAAACACCTCAGTGCCCCAATCAGAGTTAGCTCCGTCCACATTTATCTTCCACCAGTTGAAGGGAGGAAAACTAATTTAATAAGACACTCTCTCCGTGGGTGGGGACATAACCATCCTATGCGCAAAGGATTTTTTTGGATAAACCAAATGTATCTTTTATGGAAAGCAGTTTTGTTCAAGTCGAGAATATTCACATCATGGGTTGGATATGTGTTCGATTCCCGCTGAATGCATTCTTGGGGAGGGGGCTGAACCTTTAGCCATCACTGTTCCCCCGCTCTCCGGATTAGTCCCATAGCCAGCTCAAAGAGTCGAAGCTCGTGGGGATACCGGAGGGAGCCAACTCGTCTCAAAGAGATAATTAGGGTTGGGTAACTAAAAAAAAAAGAATATTCACATCATGGTGGAGGGCTAGCTCTCCCAAAGAAAATTTTGTGCATTCACTAGGACTTGTATCCAAAACCTTACTTAAGCAAAATTAAACATGTACCAATTGAACCAATCTTTTGTTTATGAGCAAAGAACTTTGTGCTAATATAATATTTTCTTCATGGCACAAAAAACAAGGCTTTTTGACCAAACAAGAGTTTTCACCCCTTTAATTTTTCTATTTGGTATTCAATTTTTGGTATTTACCAATGTGGGTCTTTTAGTGATGCAACTCCTCTAGGGCACTCACACGATTGCCAAGTGGCACAATCACGTTATGTAGGCAGTCCCGTTACCATAAAATTTTGGAAGACCGTAATTTTTGACTCGGATATTCAAATCAAATGATTTTTTTTTTAATTTTACATAACTTTTCGAGATCTATACAATGACAACTCATTTGACATATTTTATCTCTTACAATCATAGTTCAAATTTGTAACAATAATACCACAATCACAAACATATTTTAGACTTGTATTGAAGTATTTTGATGAGTTATATATATATATATATATATTAAATGTATCACAATTTTTGAAATAATTATATTAATTTATTACTTATATAATAAATATATTAAACGGTGCAAATTATTTAACAAGTAAGGATAGCCTAGTGGTTGATAGTGGCGTCCCTCACTCCAATGAGCTGGGTTCAGTATAACTTAATACTAGTTGAACCGCGAGTCACCGAGCAGAACCTAAATTTAAACAACCTTATTATCTCAACAAAATTACTAGAACCTAGATTTAACTAGGGGTGTCAAAACATGTTATGACCTGCGAGCGAGACTCGTTGTGACACCCCCTACATTTAACCTTGATTAAGTCATACAAGATTCAAAATTTAATCACATATTTAAGATCTTGCTAATATGGACTTAAAAAATGGCAAACTTTACCGAAGGGGCTGATACTAAAAAAAGGTGTCATTGTACATGAGCTTTTACTTTTAAGTAAAAGCAAATATAAACACACACAACAGCCAAATTAGACTTGTCGAGAAAATTAGCTCATAAACCAAACAAAATGAAACATTGCAACTGAAGACTTGTTGAAGGAATTACCACCGTAAAGAGTAAGGACTAGAAAGCAGCAGGATCAATCACAAGACAACTTCTTTTTTTCCTCACACAAAAGTGTATTTTAACTTTGCATTCGCTTTTGTATACAAAAAAAAAACTTTGCATTCGCTTTATTTTGAATCGAACTTCCATTATCAAAAGCCACTATATGTTCTTTGGCTTTATTGAATTATGTACGCCGACATAAAATACAAGGATAATTCTGTAAATTAACATTTAATGTGAATGTGAAAACGTTGAATGATATGAATAAATTTGGAGGTATTAGAATCGGTTCATTGCTTTACAACTAGTCCGAATCAGGATGAGTTCTTGGATTAAGGTTAAACTCCTCCCAAAGACATTATTGAAGATGATCAAATAGATACTCTTACATTCATTTGCTTAATTTCCTTACACCAATTAAACTACTATTATTTGATTGATATGAATAAATTTTGATCAAATGATTTGCGAAGAAAGAAAAATGAAAAACAGTTTGTTATGTTTTCCAAGTTGCTTATTTATTTTTCAACTTTTTTTTTTTTTTGTATAACTTTTCTTTTTTCTTTTTCTCCAATCTGATTTATTAGCAGACATTCGTAACATTTTCTGTATAAAATCTTTCATAATAAATGATATCAATGCGCCTTCATTTATAACTTAAGTTTTGAGTTAAATTAATTCTTTTATAATTTTTTTTATGTTAAAAACAAGTTGAGACAAAATTGTAATTATATAATAAAGATGGAAAAAACTACTCTCATACAATATGAGAGTGTTTTTATCTCCACTAAATTCATCGAAAATCATTATATTTTTTTTATATAAATGGCAGGCCCTACTATATGTATATCTACAACATGAAAAAAAATCTTTTTTCAGAACGTTTTCACAGTCGAATCCATCTTGAATTTGATAAATGCATTGCTTGTGAAGTATGTGTTCGTATATACGCGATATTATTAAATCAGACAAAGCAACAAGCAATAAAATCAAAAACAGATCATACGAGCCCTCGGGGCATAAGCACAGTGGAAAAGGTCGAAGTCCTAAGGTCTTCGTGGTAGCAATGCACCAAAGTGTCCGAGTTCGATTGCTGTCTTGCGTGCACATCCCGCGATTTACATCCTCTCAGGATTCCCAAAGGCGTGGGCTTGAAGGGTGGCAATGATGGGTCGTAATCAAAAAAAAAAAAAAACAGATCATTCAAGCCCAATAAAGATTATATAAATATAAAGTAATATGAGTGATTATATTTATTTTTTATACAATAAACACGTGTAGTAAGAGCTATTTCCTTCTGTTATTATTTATTTTGGTTGAAAGGAGTTGTTGCACTTGCACCCAAAAAACAAAACTAGATTAAGAGTGCGTTTGTATTGGCTTTTTAATAAAGTCTTTTTTACCACTTCCTTATTTTAAAAGTATTTTCTATAAAAGTTACAGCTATTTAGATTTTTAAAAAAATATTTGATTTTTGAAAAAAAATATTTGACTTTTGACTTCTGCTTTTTTTAAAAGTTAAAATTTTTAGCTTCCGAAAAAAGTAAATTTTTGACTTTTTTTATGACTTCTGCTTTTTTTAAAAGCTGACATCCAAACAGACTTTTTTTGAGAAGTATTTTTTTTTTTATAAAAAAAAGTAACTTTTGAAGAAAAAAAAAGCTCATTCAAACGGGTTCTAAGTGTCGTGGTGTCTATTGTATAAGGTGAAGTGACTAAAAAAAAATGCATATTAAGCATTTTCCTTCCCTAAATTCGGAGGGACGAGAATATATTTCTATTTAAAAACAAAATTTAAATTAAATAATAGGTGGATTATTACCTTAGGATATAATTAAAAAAGTTAATTATTATCAAAATATATTTTAAATGATTCTTTTATAAAAAAATATTTATAACATATGGACAGGTCCTATCTTATGAATACAACGAATGAAAAACACTTAAATAGGGAATAAATTAGCAATTTAACTCTTGAAATTAATATCCATATATACTTTTGTCCCATATTTTAAAGGGATTTATACTTCTCATTTCACACGAGAAGTTCTCTCACTTCCAGCAAACATAATTAATGTGATCACAGGAGAAAGGAAAAAAATGAACAAGCATTTCTATCGATGGCCGAAAAAGATTTCTTCTTACGGGGCTAGAGATATGACAAAACGAGCTCAGATGAGTTATATAAATTTAAAAAATTAATTTACATGTGTAACAAAATTTAAAAACTAGATTGCATGTAAAAAATAGTTTTAAAAATTAAGTTGCTAAGTTACTTTTTAAATTATAACGAACATGCGCTTCAATAGTTTTTTTTTTTTTTTAACGACTATACACTTTTGTTTCCTAATTACACTTGTATCATGATATAATTGAAAACATTTTTATTTATAATTTTTTATAATTATATTTTAACGGTTGATTTTCATCAATCAACGATTATCATTTATTGTGAATTAATAATTAATTAATGAGTTTGATTTGCAAAAATAATAATCATTAATTGACGAAAATTAATAGTTAAAATATAGTTATAAACGAAAATAAGTTATAAGTATAACATTTTTCATCATTTTAGTAGTCAGTGTATAAAATATAATTTATAACCCAGATGTATAAAATGTAATTTATAAAAATTTTTAAACAAAAAATTTATAAATATAACCTTCTCTAATTTAATTGTAAACTAAAAAAATACAAACTTAATCACGTGCAAACAAAATTATTTAAAGATGTTTGCAAAATTTGGTTTGACCAACCCTCTTAAATTTCGTTCATCAAAGATAACATAATGAGATTCCTTGAAGCTACGCATAACAACCTTTCCGGAATCAATTTTTTTTTTAATTTCTGTTAATGGATAGAAAACTCGTTTGGTAAAATCGATTTATCTTTTTGTTCCCGAGATGAACCAGATTAATTTTTGTGCTGGAGAACAGAAAAAAGAATAAAAAAATTTCAATTTTTTTTGTTCCAGGGCACGAAATGAGAAACACTTATCTTTTTTAATTACTCTCCATCTCTACCATCACCACCACCACCACCATCATCCCAACACGATCATCGCCACTATCGTCCCGCCGCCGTCGTACCACTAGTGCTGTCGTGACCACCCCTCACCTCCACAATGCCACCGCCACCATCACCACCACCTTCACCCATCACTATCATCATCACCACCACCACAACTACCACTGCTGCAACCACCACCACCACCACTATCACTGCCATCAACCACCACCACTATCATCACAACCACCGCCACCACCACCACTACCACCACCACAACGCCACCGCTACCATCACCACTACTGTCACCAACCACCACTATCAATGCTACAGCCACCACCGACACCGACACCGACACCGCCACCGCCACCAACCACCACCACCATCGTCACAGCTACTACCGTCACCACCACCACCACCGCCACCATTACACCACCACTGCCACCTACCACCACCGCCGCAGCCACTGCCACCACCACCTCCATGATGTCATCACAACCGCCACCGCTACCATTGTCGGCGCCACATATGCCACCAACCACCATCCCGACCACCATTGTCGTCACCTCCTCCACCACCATCCCCACCACTACCACCGCCATCGCCGCAGCCACTGCCACTGCAGTCACAACCACCACCACTATCATCACCACATCACTGTCGCCACCACCGCCGCCGCCTTCGCCACCACCACCATGCCACCCCGCCGCCACCACTACCACAACCACACCATATGGAAAGGAAGGTGATGATCCAATTTTTTTTTTAAATTTAATAGGCATTATTTTTTATTATATTATTTGTTATGTTATCAAACACAATTCTCATTCTTGGAATAAAAATAGAACATATGTTATCAAACACATTTTTTTCTTCTTCTAAGAAACTGTTCCAAGGAACAGAAATAGAAAAGAATTGTTTCTTTTCAGAAACAGTGCTAGGGAATAGAATGGTTGTAATGCAGACCCTAGATCAAGAATTCAGATTAATACATATAAAAAAAATTTATTTTCCGTAATGGATTGGAATGAAGCATGAAACGGCATCGTTTTGAAGATTCTTTCTGTTAGTTAGTTCCTGACTTTCACCAACGAACCTCTTCTTCATCTTCTTCTTCTCCTCTTCATTTCCCAAACGCAAACTTGTTCACAAAAATAGCACTCTGATTTACCATACAATTGTCTGTTTCCACCTTCTCTTTCGCATCCATCACTTTCTCATTTTTCTCTCTCTTCCTTACCATCTATCATTACTCATTTTCCCACTTTTTTTTTTTGGGGGTATTTCATCTTTTTAATTTTTTTTTTTTGGTTGCAGATTGCGTAATGGGAGACCCATCTAGTAAATTTTGAACCTTTTCGAGGTTTTGGTACCTGGGTCGGTGGAAAAAATGGATCTTTTTGAGAGGAAGATGGTGTTGGTGTTGGGTTTTGTTTGAGAATGAATTTTTGCTATGACATGTAAGGTTGGGTTTTGGATTTAGGTTCATTGCCTCCAACCATTGTCATCGAATGCCGATACCAATTGGCAATTGCAATCGGCATTCGATTCATTCTTCATTCAATCCCAGTCTTTCTCCATTCCAATCAGAAACTAAACCCCATTTAATATAAATTTAAATTACAAAGTAAAAATCCCTTTTGTTGGGTTCTCTTTCAGCAACCAGAAATGAATTCTGGTGCTGTGTTAGCATTGCCTCCTGTGAGCAATGTGTTCAAAACAAGGGAGCCTCCTGATTTTGAGGAGGACTTTGTAGAGAAAGATCCAACCGGCCGGTACCTAAGGGTATATGACATGACAAATTCTTCATTTTGTCTGTTTTTGAATTCATTTTGCTCAACTTTGGTGGTTCTTCTTAGTTTTAATTAATGTGTGTGATTTTTGGTGTTATTGTTTTATATAGTGGATGTATTTCAAATTTTCAATTACTTGTGTTGGTGGTGAAAATGTGCTAGTTGAGCTAGAAGGGGTAGGAACATTTGGAATCGATTCTGCATTGGATTAACATGGTTGTGCTTGCTGGCATTTGGACAAAAGTAATTGATGTTGATTAGCCATGTTTTTCTTGTTTAACTTGTTGATTACAATGCAAGGTACATTAGTTGAACTGATTTAGTTGATAAAGTTTTTTGAATTGTGGAAACTTTTTTTTGAGCTTGAGAGTATTGTTATCATTTGTTTTGAATTGTGGAAACTTTTTAGTTTTTTGAATTGTGGAAACTTTTTGTGTTTGATTTAGACTGCTGCCAAACTAAATTTTCCTTTGTTTTGAATTGTGGAAACTTTTTTTTAGCTCGAGAGTATTGTTATCATTTGGGAATAAAGTTTTACTTGATAACTTGCCTTAAGGTATTTGACTTTTTTTGTTTTAGTCTCTATCTATGAATGAATTATCTTGATACAGCTGTTAAAGATAGATTCACAAACTGTTGAAAATCGACAATCACACAAATCGAAAAAACAAAAAGAGAAAGGGAAGAGAGATTGACATAGTGATTTACCCTGGTTCATCCAATGTAGGCTACGTCTAGCTTGTCTATACTATATTCACCTCACCGCCACTCGTTACAAGTCACTCGGTTTATAAGGGAATATAAATAAGATTTAGAAAACCCTAACAACAACTATTCATGGGCTCAAGATCAAACTACTAAGTAAAAGAAAATTACAATATGTCAGAGGCCCACAACAATAGCAGGCCTCTACGGGGTTGGGGGTGCTACCCCCGCACCCCGCCGGGGCGACTCCCCCAACCTCCGCCCGCATCATTATTCGAAGTATGAGCTATACCCAACACAAACTATGTTCAACTTTTACTTTATAAACCAGGTGTGTTATTGGTTATTATTAATGCACAAGTATCAAACCTATCTCATGCTCAATATTCAATACCACAGATACTCCTTGATATGAAAAATTTCCTTTATGTAAAACACCACTAGGGGTACTAATTATAATATGTCCACATCGTCCGAGAGGATTTGTTTACTTCTATTCAATGATGATATGATTCACTTGTTCTTTCTATTCTTTTTCTTTTAACTTTTTTCCCCCCTTTTTTTTTTGTCTCAGTACAATGAAATCTTGGGCAAGGGTGCCTTCAAGGCTGTGTACGATTCTGATGCCTAATCTCTTTTTCCTATTTTTTGTTTTAAATTTTGTTTTCACTCACTATCACTATTTCTTTATATTTTGTTCCTGGTGTTATAGTTGCATTCAGAATTTTACTTGCTACGAAATATTTCTTCAAGAAATTTAGTCTTCAATAATTTTCTGGAGGGTTCTGGTGTTGTTACATGTTAAAGCATGCTATTTAATCTCTTTCTCGTTGGCAGTTATAGGGGATTTGATGGAGTTGATGGAATAGAAGTTGCTTGGAACCAAGTTAGGATTGATGGCCTCTTGCACTCAGTAGATGATCTCGCAAAATTGTATTCTGAAGTTCATATATTGAAGTCTTTGAAACATGAAAATATCATTAAGTTCTATGATTCCTGGATTGATGATAAGCAGAACACTGTTAACATGATTACTGAACTCTTCACATCTGGAAATTTGAGGCAGTATGTTCTCTGTATTTTTACCCTTTCCTTTATACTGTTTGGCTGTAATGTTCACATTTGAAATTGTTGTACACCTTTGGCTTACAGATACCGTAAGAAGCATAAATATGTTGAAATGAAAGCCATAAAAGGTTGGGCCAGGCAGATTCTTCAAGGCTTAGTATATCTTCACAGTCACAAGCCACCTATTATTCATAGAGACTTGAAATGCGATAACATCTTCGTGAATGGAAACCAAGGAGAAGTTAAGATAGGAGACCTTGGTTTGGCAATTGTCATGCAGCAACCAACTGCTCGAAGTGTTATTGGTAATATACTGATTTCCTTAAATGTGAAATTCTTATCATACTCGTCCTTTATGGAGCACTGAACTGAACTATACTTTTGTTTGTCCTTTCTCTATTTTAAAAGGAACTCCGGAGTTTATGGCTCCAGAACTCTACGAAGAGGAATACAATGAACTTGTTGACATCTATTCTTTTGGGATGTGCTTATTGGAGATGGTTACTCTTGAGTATCCCTATAGTGAATGCAAAAATCCAGCTCAAATCTTTAAGAAAGTTACCTCGGTAAGTATAGCAATCATTGGCATATCCTTGTCAGTTGCAGTTGCATGCTCATAATATGAACTACTGCACTCATATCTATCCTATATTGTAATGTATTCCACTGCAGGGTATCAAACCTGCTTCCCTTAATAAGGTGAGTGACCCTCAAATTAAGGAGTTTATTGAGAAATGTCTGGTTCCAGTATCTCAGAGATTGTCTGCCGAGGAGCTTCTTAAAGACCCATTTCTACAAGTTGAGAATCCGAAGGATCCAATGCTTTATTCTTTGCAGTCACCTATGAAAACTCCAAGAGCTTCTAGTTCTCTATCTATGGACTTAGATGCTGACTATAAACAGCTTTCTCTGAGTACCTGTACTGAAAGCAGCCAGGAAAGTCTGCATTTTCCTGTTTTTGAAGTCCAGAGGACAAATAAGAACAATAAGTTTAGGTTGAAAGGGACTAAAAATGATGATAACTCAGTATCATTGACCTTGCGTATTGCTGATACATGCGGTGAGTATATGGTATTTCCTTCCCCTTTTGCCTTCTGCTACTTTATTTTTTCAAGGGGGGGAAGGGGGGAGTAGAGAAGAATATCTGAATTAGTTAGTTTTTGACACGCTTCCCTGTCCCTTGATATTGAGTTGATACTAAAACTGTGTTTGTTGTGTTGTGTTACTTGCAGGTAGAGCGAGGAATATACATTTTCTCTTTTACCTTGATACAGATACTGCAGTGTCTGTGGCCTCAGAGATGGTTGAACATTTGGAGCTGGCAGATCATGATGTAGCCTTTATAGCTGAACTTATTGATTACTTGATAAGGAAACTTTTGCCTTGGTGGAAGCCCTCACCTAATCATTCCTTAAGTGGAGGATCAAGTCTTTGTGGTGGGTCTACAAATGTAGATGGCCAAACCTTAATGGCATATCCATGGGATTCTGTCCTAACTAGTGTTCCCTCTGAATTGCTTATTGGTCAAGATGGCTTCTCTGGGTTTAATAGAACTCCTATAGAAGGTTTTGCGACAGATGGGAAGAGCTGCTTTTGTAAAAATGCTGATAATGCTAATCTTGAGGGTGATTATAATTCTTCTCCCAGTTTGGTTAACTCGGAGGATCGGTGTTCACAAGGATCTGGAGCTTCTGAGATAGTTGTTGAAGATGCTTGTATGAAAAATGACAACTTTCGTGATTCCAATGTTGATGGAAGTTTTAATTGCTCAAGTAGGTCCATCTCTGAAGTTGAGCTTGGGGATGCATATTTTGAGCACTGTAAATTGCAGGCAGCAAATTGCAGTGGTGGCAATGGCATTGTGATAAATGAATTCTCAAAGAACTCAGGGTCAATTTGTGGGACATCTAGTGTTGTGAGCTTGACAAGTAGATGTTCTTCTGTGTCTTCAAATGGAAAAGACATTGATCCTGGGCTTAAGTTTGAACTTGATGCAATCGAGGCACAGTATCAGCATTGGATTGAACAGCTTACTAGAATGAAGTTGGAGGCATTTGAAGCCGCCAGAAGGAAGTGGATGGCCAAGAATTAAGTGGCTGTTCATTGATTTTGAGCTTGTTGATTAACCTCTTTTTACCCTTGTCGAAGTTTTTCGTTGTAAAGTTTGTGATATTAACTGTTTTGTATTTTGGATGAGGCTCTTTTTTGCAGAAGCAAGTGTCCTTACTCCTTACTTTCAACCTATGTTTTAGGCTTAGGAGATATCAAAATTTCTAAGAACACATTTAAGTATTAAACCGACTACATGAAATGAAAATTAAAAGAAAACATGATATTTTAAAATCCAAGTCTGAAAAATGTGATCCACCTTTATCCTTCAAGAAAAATAGTCAAAGAAAAGTGTGAGAGTAACATGTCAATATTGCTTGTGCAATTCTACTTAATAGTCAAACTAAATGGAAGAAGTGGTATGCCGTTATTGAGACTTGAGAGGTGCATTGTCATGATCCATATTCCATACGTATCAAAAAGTAAGAGAAAGAAAATCTCAATTTGTATAAACTAAATTGTAAGGAACTTTTTTTTTAATGTGTTAATGTGAAATTGTGAATTACACAATAGGGTATACTCTTTCTCTTTCTCTGACCTCTCATTCTTTGGTGAAGGCGAGATTTAATGCTAGGTATTTGCACTTAACACCCAAAAAGAAAAAAACTCATCTGTTGAGGTAAGTAGGGAACTAACAAGTAACAACTCCAAAACTAATAGAACTAGAAGAATACATTTGGCATCATTTAGAATTTTCATCTTATATAAACTTATTGTTTATAAAGGGCCAGTTAGTTGGGATTCGCTACCAAAACTCAGCCCCTCTCCCCTCTCTCACAGCCACATTGATTTTATAATATGTATAGATACCTAGAACTAGGCTAAGCATGCACTAATGCACAAACCAACAAGCATACACAACAAAAACCAAAAGGGCAAAGGTAAATTGTTTTACTTTGAATCAAGAAGAATATGGTCATAAAGAATGAAAAAACTAGACTCCTTAATCAATTGATGACATGTTAGTGGAATCTTCCTTTCTATTGGTTCTAGTTTTACATTTTGTTTGTATCTATCTTTTCTCTTCTGTGTGGCTGCCAAAAGGAAGACCTAGCTTTTCAAGCAACACAAAATATTTCTTAAAGAATCGCATCATTTTCTGACCAAACTATTCTAGTTCTTTTTCTAATCCCGTCTTAATCAACCCCTTTTGTTTAAGCAATATTCTTATCCAAGTCTTTTGGAATCTTCTTTCCTCAATCACCCTCCTAGTCATATTCTTTTCTTCAAATTATTTCTCAATGATTGAAGTCACATAGTTTGATTGAGTACATTTCTTGCATTTCATTTAGCCTTAAGACTTTTTGCTACACATTGGACAAATCATGCCCCTTATCACATTCTGACATGTAAAGATTGGCTCCTTGTGTTTAATTACAATTTTATAATTGAACCTTTGACCAAGCTTTTCTTTTACACTTTTTATATATGAGTTAGGAGCTAAGGTGGCAGTTCCAGGTAAATTCATCAATGGTGGATTTGATTGGATCACGGGCATACTGCTGCTTTAAGTGCCAGAACCTTGTTGCTTTCCATGATGATATCGTTTCCAAAGATTTCCAGGTGAACATTTTTCTTGCATTTTTGGCATTAATCTTAAATGGATCATCCATTTGAAACCAATCTTTTGAGTTCAGAATAGGATCATAAAATTCATGTCTTGAGATAACTTGCTGAGCTAAAGATTTAGACTTATACACCCAATATAAAATCATGTTGAAGGTTTTTCAAACAAGGCCCTGAAATTAATTTGATCTATTTCACTTGTCTAAAGAGAATCACTTCAAATTATATGTTAAATTTCATTCAAACTTGTCTGAACCATGGTTTTATAGTTCAAGTTTTTTGTTATCTGTTGCTTATATGAGTTAATAGATGAGTGATAAAGAAATTTCAGGTTCCTTTTTAACCAAGGATCTTCAAGAGTTGTGTTTAACAGGCAAGCAATGGCAGAGCTTTCCTGTTTTCTCACGCCATGAACATTATTTTGGGACCTAAAGAGGATAGGCAACTTATCACTGGTCTTCACACAGTTTCTGATGTATATTGCTGTGACTGTGGAGAGGAACTGGGATGGAAATACATTAAAGCTTATGAGGAAACACAAAAGTACAAAGAAGGAAAAAGTGTACTAGAGAAGTTCAAGATAGTCAGGGGAAATGGGTAGCAACCAGATTTTAGATCCAAGTCATTTGATCCTCAATTGTTCATAGGGGAATTCCACAGGTTCAAGGGTGGGATAATTGTGAGTTTCTGCAAAGGCTTATTAATCAGGAAAAACAAAAAAAGGGTTCGTTGAAAAAACATGATTTTTAGTCACTCAAAAGTTTTTCCAAAATAAAATAAGTTGTTAAATGATATCTACCCCTAATGTGAATAGTTAAATGGTCCTTGTTCATATTGTACAAAAGATTATTTTCTAGAAAATTATATAAGATTATTTATTGGCCTTGTACATAAAGCTTGGCAAATAGCATAGGCCTTGTTGTTTTACACTTTTGCAGCCAAAATGACTATTTAGACTTATCTTTGAGAACATCATTCATGTAAAACTAAAATTTGGTTTGGTTTTTTCAAAAAAAAAATATGGTTTGGTAGAAAAATTGACATATTGCATCTCTCAATTAAGCAGATAGAACCCACATATATTGCTATGTCCCACATTGATAACTGGATGTCCTGTCAGAAACACGTGATCTTCGTAATTCTTTCATTTATTGTCATTAAAAAAAAAGTGATTGAATGGCACGCCTTTTGCAGTTTCAGAATCTACGGGTTTTTGACCCAACAAATGTGAATTTTAAAAAAATTCACTGTCATTGATTAAATGTTTTATCGAATTAATGTAGAAAGATATCTTTCAGGTGGCTATGCGTTTCAGTCGCACACTTGATATATACGCGTTTCTGACAATTCTAAACACGTATGTATCATGTGGGCGTTTTTGACAAGTCTGACCAGCACAATATCAAGATGCATCATGTTTAAGCACGTGTTCTGTGGCATAGTCACATCACAGTCAGAAACGCGCATGTGTCAAATATGTGACTAAACACATAGCCATCTAAAACACGTCTTCCTTTATTAATCTGATAAAATATTTGATCAGCGAATTAAATAAATAATTTTTTTAAAATTCACATTTGTTAGGTCAAAAACCCAGAATCTACTAATTCAAAATTCAAGCTGTTAGGTGCTTACACAGAAATGGCTTTTATGTTAACTGACAAACTGTGTTGTCAGCTTAAGCTTGTGCATGACAAGTCAATAGTTGCATAAACCAGAAGTTGTCAGAGTCTGTTCTTTTCAACATTTCACTTCAACTAAGGACAAATCTTTACTGCATCCTATGTATTTAATTGAGTATATCTTTTTTTCATATTTTAAAAAAAAAAGTATCACTTTTAAAAAAAATAAAAATTTCCGCCACTTTAATTTTTTTTTTTTACTTTTGAAAAAAAAATGTACTCAATTAAATACATATGATATATCAAAGTTTTGCCCCCAATTTAGGGGTATGCAAAACTCCAGCAGCATTTATTTGAAGCAAACACGCATTCACAAAACTAAATAATAGTAGAAAAAGAAGGAAACAACATTTTTTAATATCTCTGTAATCATCTTGATCTCCAATAAGGTAAGCCAATTGAATAGCATACACAACAAAAAGCACATATATATTTTGATTATTCAATTTTCCGGTTCTCATTCAAAAATTTTGAACAATAACAACAACAATCAAGGGCTATCCCACTAGGAGTCTAGGATCAACTACGTGAATTAAACAATATTATTAGGCTTTATCAAATTGTGAACATTTTTTGTTTTTCATTTATTATGCGATATTCGTTATAGTTTTTCGAAGCTATATATTGGTTAATAGTCTAAAGCTGATCCACATAAGACAAGAGCTGTATTCAGTTAATAGAGATCAGCATTTGCAAGTATTCCAATATTAACATTTGCTTTAAGAGGGGATTAATCTCATGGATTTGTGTGACGAAAGTTATTCTTCAATAAGAGTCAAAGAAAGAACATGTGTCTGAGTTTCAAACAACATATCTCTTACTTTATGCTGTATGTTTTATATATCTATTAATAATTGTAATCAATAATCAGTGTTCTGATTCTGCTTGCCATGTTCCAATGTTACTGTATTTATTCTGACATGTTTAAGTTAACAAGTGAATATTTGGCTTTGAGCATTTTCTTTATTAAACAGACACTGTTGGTTGTCAATGATACCATTGCATTGAATGTAGAGACAGTGTCCCCTATTTTTAAGCAGCTTAACAGAGCACTCAAATATATACACATTGGATTTCCAAAAAAATAAAAATAGAGACATTTTGTTGTATAAATAGTCATATTTGGCTGTTTGTTTGCTAATAGTTATGCTTCTTTATTTTTGAATAGTCGCGCCTTTTCATTTCGTTTTCGAACACTCGTATCTCTTTGTTTTTTAATAGTTGTATCTGTTTGGCTGTGATCGTTTATCTCCTGTATATATAAGTGTCAAGTGAATTTAAATAACTAATTTTTCTGACTCTTTATCGAAACTCTGCCAAGATTAATCTTCACATATTGTCTTTGTCTGCGATTGAAAAGTGTTCCTTGCGATTGTCAGTGTTGTTTCTTTTGATTGTGCCATATTGAAACAAAGGTAATTTATTTTATTCTAGGAGGTATTTATCTACAAATCTTAAGGGACAAAATTGGCTTAAGAGCACATTATTCAATACTGGACTTGGATTTAATTTTTTGTAATATTTATGCCCTACATATTGCATTCTAATTTTTTGTAATTGCATTCTATTCTATGTAATTTTATGTTTTCACTGATATTACCATAACTAACAACACAAGATTTTTGAACTATCACTAATAACATTTTATCACGTAAATCAATTGACATGGGTTATTCCGGCTTAATTAATAATCTTGAATTTGAGATCTGAGTATAATGCAAGTGTGTTAAAAACTTACCCGACTTAAGACCAGATTAGTCGATTAACGAATGAAGTGACCAAAAAATCTCAATATATATGCACACATTTTCCCCTCACATATTCACGTACATCCATCCATCACCATTCATGTAAAAGGTATTTCCCTTCTCAATAATTATGAAACGCTTTATGTTTGACTTAGGCACTGAAAAATGATTCCATGTCGGCACGATTCCACAAGCTTGGATTGGAGTATCCTCCACCTTTTTAGGTTTCGATATCAATTAAATTCTAGCCATTCATCTCTTATCTTGATTTTTTTTGTCTGTGTGATAAAGATAAAAGCAATATAGTGAATAAGAAATTTTTGTCTTTTTAGAGGACATTATTCGCTAAAGTTGGAATTGGCTAAGGACCAAATCAGAAGCATTATTCTCATGCTCAAATTCAAGACTTCTTGTTCAGTTTGCATGATTGTAGATTTGTAGTATTCGACTCATCACATGGTTAGAAACATTTCTTGGTTTTGTAACGTGTCTTTGTCAATCATTCAGTAAACATCGAATAAATTTGGAAGTTACCTTAAACAACTTGAGCAATATTTTTTACAAAAATTTATACAAATCCAACCTTTCCACCTCCCATATTTTCTTATGTAGAAATAAAAAAGAAGAAACATAAAAGTAACCAAAGTTTAATACCAGCGTTAAGATATGATTTACTATTTTATAAAAGAAATAACAAAAAAAAAAAAGCATTGTGATTAAGAATGAGGCCCCATATGAAAAGGATGCAACCTTTGTCTGGTTTAACAAGAAATAAATTATTATGCCACTTGGCGCATATATATATATATATATATATATATATAAGGATTTGCATTCATCATTTAACATGACAAGAAAAAGTTTCCTACACACAACATCTCGTGGGGCTCGCATTTTTTAGGGCAAAAAAAAAAAAAACTACGGCACACAAAACGAATCTCTATAACATAACACAATCACTTTTTTACAACGTAACTCTTATAAAACCCACACACACACATATATATATATATATATATATATAAAGAATATCAAATTTTCGTAGATAGAAAGAGAAGAGGAAGCTTCATGGAAGCCAAACTCTCGAATAGTACCTATCAATGAAGATCACATCTTAACCAGAATATCCCCCGTTTCCTCCAAAGGCACCTTCCTAGAACCATCACAAATAGATGGATATATATTAAACCAATGAAAATGAAAAATAAAAATGAAAATCAATGGCACAGGGCAACATCAACTTCTGGCAATGCCGTTTTCTCCCAGATTCCCTAAAGTCTTTTGACTTGGTACAATTCCCACCTCTCAAATCCTGCTTAAATACTAATTTAGCCTCAAATCTTCTTTTGTGAACCTCATGAGTCGTGACAACAGCCTCATTTTCTTTTATGCACACTTTTTTTTTTTTTTTTAACAAACTCAAAAGCTGTACCTTATTATATTTCATGGATAGAACCTACCCTATGTGTATATTGTGTAAAGTCATAAACCTATGCATAAAAGTGGTGTGACTAAAAAGCAAAAAACTTAACATCTCTATAAAAGGCCATTTTCCTAACGAATTTTCATTCAGTCATTGTTGCTATATAACATACAAGTCTTCCAAAGTTGCTTTCTGGTTCCACCTTTCTTTCCATGGTCCACAACTAGAAAGAAAAAGGAAAGTTACTTTACAATGGAAAGCAACCAGAACAACATGAAGGAAACCACCACGGAAGCAGAATTTGAGGACTTGCTGCCTGTGATGGCAGAGAAGCTTGATGTGGAAGCCTTTGTATCTGAACTATGTGGGGGTTTCAAGCTTCTAGCAGACTCAGAAATAGGTTTGATCACAAGTGAGAGTCTGAGGAGAAACTCAGCTTTGTTGGGTATGGATGGGATGAGTAAGGAGGATGCAGATGCTATGGTTAAACAAGGTGATCTTGATGGTGATGGCAAGCTAAATGAAACTGAATTTTGCATCTTAATGGTGAGGCTTAGCCCTGGAATGATGGAAGATGCTGAGGCTTGGCTGGAGAAGGCAATTGAGGAAGAGCTTAAGAAATCCTTAACTTGAAAGATTACCCTTGTGTAATCAATTGTAAGTTACATATATATATATTTATCAGTTTAAGTTGCAAAAATTGATGAAACTCAAACTTGTGTGATTATTAATATAATGAGTCTCTTAAGTGAAGCATAGATGAGTTTGATACAAGAATTAAATGAGTCTTTTGATAGTTTCATCTTTCATCAGACAAACGTAAATTAAATTAGTCTTTTCCTAAAACCAAAAGTTATAAGGATAATCTATGCAAAACAGAAAGACCATCCGGAGGAAATTGAATTGATAATTTCAATGTAAAAGCTGCGACATCAGTCTGAAAGAGCATGTAATTGTGTTGACTTTCAGCTACAAATTCAGTTACTGTTCTGATGGATCAAAGGAATGATGGATGGCTTTTGTTCTTAACAGCAAACATCATTATTATCTTATCATTATTATATCTTGAAAAATGATGTTATTATCATTTATCAACTCTCAAATATTTGTAGGAAAACACTCAACAACCAGAATTCTTTTGCCAAAAAACTTGTTATTTAATTAGAGAGATGTTATACTTATTTCCTTGAAAATTCTTATAATCACTTTTATAGTTATTGGATCAAAATCAAATCAACAACTGTTAAAAATGAGAACCATTAATTTAATTTTGATTCAACAACCATAAAAATGATTGTAAGAAAAAATATGTTATAAATATAATGTCTCCCATTTAATTGTACCAGTAATTCTTCCTCACAAATTTTGATTGACAGTCAAAATTTTCAGGCTGTGGCATTCCTCATATTTTTAACACCAACCAAGTTGTAACTAATTTGATCACCATTCATGCTTTACGCCAAAACTTTGTTATATCCAATGTTAGGTAAATAATGAAACTTGGAACTTTCCAGGCTAATCCTTTTGGCATGTACTATCCTTATAAACCTGAGTCATAACAAAAATTCGCACACAAAGCATCCTCTACGCCCATATACGCCAAGAAATTTTATCTTGAGTGGGTAAAGCACAGAAACGTTAGAATCTTATCTTCCCATAACAATTAAACATTTCTCAGTACAAACGAGGTCTATGCAACAAGCAATAAACACCAGTGTTTTTTTTTTAGTACAAAAAATGTTTTAAAAGGGAAGGTTATCGATTTTAAAATGAGGTCATGCCACAATTTTTTTTTTTTAAAAAAAAAACTGAATAAAAAATGTTTGCATGATCTTATCGTATGAGGAGCTAAAAACATATAATAACTAATTAAATAATTATAAGTGTCCCACTTTGGTGCCTATATCTTTATTCACGTCACCATGTCATGTCAAGTGAGGATCCACTCTTCCTCCACTCAACCAAATCCTCCAATCCTAACATTACTATGTGTCGCATCCACTATCCAACAACCGTTTAAACTAACTTTTAAAGGAGAAGCAAAGATTTACCCTGAGATAATTGGCGATGAATGTCGTTCCAACAAACAGGGCGTTGTATGTTTCACATTATCTCATGAAGAAAGTAACAATACTCAGCACAAACTATATGTAAAATAGATGCAGTGTTTGAACATTAAAATGTTATAATGAAACCAAAAAATTATCCGGTAACTTGCATGAGACATGTAGGAAGGGTGCAAGTGTAAATTTATATTAGAATCATTATCTTATTTTTTTGACTTAGTTGTGGCTAAGAATGTTTGTAATCGACGAACCAAATATGTAGTTCAAAAAAAGAGGTATTGAAGATGCTTGGTACTGAACCAATGCTCGAGCAGTATCAAATGATAAAAATCAGACAGTCAGTTCCGCATACAATCCCTGACTAGGAGTAACATTTTGAAGCATAGAGCATCATCACTTTCTGTCCATTGATATATGCCATTCCAGGTATATAACACTTTTTTCAAGGGAAAAGTCTTTCTCCTGCACGAGATAACTTTATCTCCTAATACAGGAGAAACATTAATCCTTTTTTTAAACCTACTTATGCTTGCATATTCACTGGAAAGAGCACATTAAATCACAGTAGAACATTAATTTTTAGTCATAGCAAAACACATGATGTCCCTGCAAAAATATGCATCAATAAGTCTTGACTCTAAACAGGTTATATTCAGGTCCTATAAGCACAATTTGCACTGACCACTAAACAGCAAAAGATCCAAAACCAAACCAAACCACATTAACTGTGAGAAGCACCAATTAATACATGAAGTGCCACTAGCTATTGTAACACCCAGAAAGTAATGAGGTACCCCTGGAGCCTGCTTCTTACCCCAAAACCAGAAATCACTTTAAGTTCTTGACCTTCGTACCGGGGAACGGCTGTAGATAAATAACAGAATAAATAAGCTCTGAAAGAAAAAAATAATAATACAATTGCAGAAGATAATTAATGAAATTGACTATGAAGAAATACCTGCGATATCTACCATAATCAGGGCTCCTAGGCCTGCTATAATCAGGGCTCCTAGGCCTGCCATAATCAGGACTCCTGTGCCTGCCATAATCAGGACTCCTCCGCCTATCTGGTCCATTATACCTATCATACACAGGGCTGTGTGGACGACCATAGTCAGGACTTGATCGCCTGCGATAAACTGGGCTGGGAGATCTCCCATAACCCCCTCTTCTAGGACTGTCAGAATTATCACCCCTCTCACCATCATCCCTCAGAGCATACTCCACAGACACTACCCTGTCCAGTATTTTACTGCAAGTGCAATGAGACCAGAGATTCATTATTTGTACATAGTAAAATAAGAAACCTGAAAGAATTTAACCAAAAATATATTATAATCTCATCACTGACCTCATATTTGTACACTCAAGAGCTTTAGTAGCATCTTCTTGAGTTTCAAACTGCACAAATGCAAAGTTCCGACGAATTCGAACATGCAAAACCTTCCCATAAGGTTCAAAATGTTTTTCCATATCACGAACTCTAGTACGAATTGGGTCAAAGTTAATAACAAATAAGGTTTTCGTGGGCTTCTGGTTTGCCTTTGAGCCATCGCGATGGCGTCCACGTTCACCCTGCCAAAATGGAACAAACCAGAAAGATCTTATTAACTCAGGCAGAACATTGTTTTATACTCATGATCTCATCAATAAGTACACAAAACTAAAATATGATTATGCAACCATACCCTAGCCCACTCCACAGACAACCTTCGCTTGTCGTAACCAAATGGAAAATTGTCAAGTGCACGGATTGCTTCTTCAGCATCACGCTCATCCTCATAATAGACAAAAGCAAAACCTGCAACAGAACTAGCATTAGAGGCACATATGATGATGAAAGACATTAACATGCTATCCCTCACCAGAAGTACATCAGCCAAATCAGGAAATCATTTTCCCGGTCAGGAACTAAGGAATACAACACCTGGATATAAGTGAGGGCTGATGCACAAGAAGCTGTAGAGACGTTGAATGAGGAACAAAATCATGATTGCAATTAAAGGTTTAATTCCAAAATTCAGGTCTGAGATTGTCATTGCCAAGCATGCTTCTCCATTCAGACAGCACAAGTGATTTCAGAAATAGAATGGCATGACTTGACAGAAATTCATTGATCCCCTATTTTCAGTGAAGCTAGGCATGGCTTATTAAATTGATTGATGATCCCACTAAGAACATTCTGGTGGAAATGTCAATGTTGGGTGATGAGGTAAGTGAGTGTCGAATGATCAGATGAGAAAATGCAGATCTGTGGATAGAAGGAGAGGTTTCCTTCCAAAAAAAGGTTGGCAAGCCAAGACAGAAGCTCAGCATATTTTCCCTTAGTAGAAGTTCCTGCGTCAAAAGAAACACTTAAAAACCAGAGGATTTTTTTCTTAGAGATTTCAATTTTGTGGCTTCCATTTATTTTTCCACCAGGAAATAGGAACTAGACATTCAAGCCACAAAAGCAGCCATATGTCCGTATCCAAATTCCAAAATATGGCCTTCGCAATATCCTGGTTTTCAGTAGCTGTTAGATGAACATCATTCTTATACAACTACAAATCATTGTTTCCTTATGACTTACTCATAGGACCCATGAAACTGGTTTGACAACTGATCATTCAACAAGCCAAAGGGAAAAGGAAAGGAGATCCAAAATGTGTGATGACAAGGCAGGGTTTGTCATACAAAATAAAATAAAATCAACACTCAATAAATTTAATTAAAAAAATGAAATTTCATAATAATTGATGAAACCAATAAGCAGAATGCCCCATTATAACCAGAAAATCAAACAAAGAAGGACTGAGCTAGAAGGTTCAAACTTCACTTCACCAGGACAGAGAAACTAATAAAATTAAACAGTTAAATTCCCATTAAGATTCTCTGATTTCATATTAGAAAGCAAAAGCATTTTACCAGATTTCATGTCCACGCGGTCAATCCTGCCATACTTGGAGAACAAACGTTCAAGCTCTGATTGACGGGTATCATACTCCAAGTTTCCAGCAAATACAGGCCTCATCTTCTTCCCTCAAATCGCCTTCAAATTCAAACTTTTTTCACACACTGCAACCAAATATCATGCCAAGAAAAAAAAAACTCAAAAAAAAAAAAAGAAGCTCAACAAATACTACAAGGTAAAAATTACGACCCCAAAACAAACAATGCCCTAATCATAAGATCCCACACAAGCAGGGTTTGACAAAATCAAGGAGGAGAATCGAATAAATTTTACACCTTTGTTTCTTTACCCCGAAACCCTAAAAGTGATGGTTGATGGAAGGAAGAGAGAAAACGTACCCGCAATGAAAAACAGCTTTGATTTTTTTTGGGTTCCCAGAAGTGCTTGGGTTTTGGAATTAGAATCAGAGAGTAAATTTAAATCTAGGGTATTGTTTAATTCCATTTCCATATGAGTCCAAAACAAAAAAAGGCCCTAATTTTGGTGTATAACAAAAAGCCCTAATATTGGGTTGTTCTTGCACTTGGTTGGCCCATCCAATAAGCCCATGGTCTGTGGCCTGCCCATTCAGTTCATTTTACCTGCGCCTAGGGCTGGCAATATGGGCCAGCCCGCCCCGGCCCGTTTTGATAAAATGGGTTGAATTGAGTAACCCGGCTCGTTTTATGAGTGGGCTGGCGGGCTACGGGCCAGCCCGCCTAAAATAAAAAAAATATAAAAATAAAATACAAAAAATTAAATTCTGCATAAAATCACATAAAAAAATCTGCATAAAAGCATACAAAAATCTGTATAAAATCCTAATGTGCTTATGAAACCAAGAAGATCAGTGTTTAATAATCTGCATATAAATATGCATCTTTCAATCCAAAAATAATAATAAAAAAATAAAATCATATCAGGATAAAATAGAATAACAAAACAAGTAACAAAGTGTTGTATGAGCAGTCCACAACAATTCAAAAAAGCCACTTGCAAGCAGAGAAATCTAAGATACGGAGCTACATAACAATTGAGTAACCTAAAAAAAAAAAGACTTGGCGGGCTAGCCCGCCCCGTGGCGGGCTGACCCATATGGGCTGGCGGGTTTGGCGGGCTGGTGGGTTGAAAGACTCAACCCAGCCCGCCCCATTTGGCAGGCGGGGCGGGCCAGCCCGGCGGGCTCAGCCCATTTTGCCGGCCCTACCTGCGCCCTACCACCCATCTAAGTTTTTTTTTTTTTTTTTTGAACACTAAGTTTCTCAATGATAAATTGCATTTTATAAACTTATTGTGTACTTTTATATATAAAGTATGATTTTATATATATATATATATATATATATATATATATATAAAGCTTATCGTTTCTTAAGCTGCTTGAGACAACATTATCTCCGGCCACTAAATTATAATGGTACAAAAATGGATCAACGATAATAAAGAAAGAGAGAAAAAAAGGGAATCATAACCATTCATAGGTGAATCAATTAATATAAAGAAATAAATAAACAAAACGACGTAGTTTTGGATGGCCGAAGATAAACTTATCTCAAGCAGCTTGAAAAACGATATATATATAGAGGTAGGATCCTTTGACACCGGTGTCAAATTTCAATTTTGACACCTCATCTGAGAGTCGTTAGATCAAAAAAGATGAACGACTCTGATTTGCAAGCATGTGACACCATTGATCTTTTTTATCTAACGGCTCTCACTCAGATGAGGTGTCAAAATTGAAATTTGACATCGGTGTCAAAGGATCCTACCTCATATATATATATATATATATATATATATATATATATATCGTTTCTCAAGCTGCTTGAGATAATTTTATCTCTGGCTACTAAATCATAACCGTACAAAGATGGATAAATGGTGATAAAGGAAGAAAGAGAAAAAGGAAATCATAATCATTCAAAGGTGAATCAATTAATATAAGGAAATAAATAAATAAAACGACGTAGTTTTGGGGTAGCCAAAGATAAACTTACCTCAAGCTAGCTGTTTGAGAAATGTTTTTCCCATATATATATATATATATATATATATATATAGGGAAAAATTACTCTTATGCCACATGTGATAAATTTCTCTCCTACACACCCTTCGATAACTGTGCCACCTTTTTCTTTTCTTTACTTTTTATTTTTTCAGGTAGTGGAGCCTACAAATTTATCTCTATGACATGAGATAACGTATCTCCTTTAACATGAGATTAATAAAACTCATATATATATATATATATATATATATATATATATGGGAAAAGTGTTTGTCATTTTAAATGACAGAAAGTTATGTCATTTTAAGAAAGATACAGACACAGAAAATTTGAATTTTAAATTAAAAAAACCACTCACTTTCTCTCTCCCATGATTTCCGTTTTTGTGTGTCTATCTCTCTCCTAAAATGACATAACTTATGTCATTTAAAATGACAAACACCAAATCCATATATATATATATATATATGGGTAATGTTTTCCTCCTTTTACATGACACAAGCAATCTTCCTACACAAACATAAAAGTGGGCCCATCAATTCTTTTACTTTTCTTTTATTTTAAAAATAGTGGACCCCACAATATCTTGTCTCTATGACATGACCTAAGAACTTTCCTACAACATAATATTAGTTTTTCCCTATATATATATATAAAAGTTTTTTGTTTTTTTTTAGTAAACACCTTTTTTAGTCCCTGTCAATATCTACGAAGTCCTTCTTAGTCCATGACAATAAAAAAGACCAAATTGGTCTCTGAAATTACAAAAAAGGGTCATGTTAGTCCTTATGTCAACTCCCAAATATGTAGAGTGGCCCTTTTCTTGTACTTTCAGGGATCAATTTGATCCTTTTTTATTGCCAGGGACTGAAAAGGACTTCGTAAATATTACCAGGGACTAAAAAGGATATTTACTATTTTTTTTTTTTTTTTTTAAGATGACTTGATGACTGATTCATTTGTTTATTCTGGTGAAAGTCAGATAAAGATAGTTATAGAAAAGGTACAAGTGGAAGTTACCTGGAAGCTGCCACAGGTGAGAAAGTTAGCGTAAGACAAATATTATATTATATTAATATCATATTTTGGTATGGCTTAACAAATTTAATGATGATACATAGAAAGAAAAAAGGAAAGAGTTAATTAAAAATAAAAAGAAAAGAAGAAGTGGGCATTATTAGGTCCCATTCAGGTTTAATAAATGAAGGAGAATCCCAAGACAGTGTCCCCCAAAGTTAAGTGTTGAAAAGTTGTTTGGTGTTGCATGTTTACAATAACACAACTCCTTGTTGCACAACACAAGATATCATAATTATGACATTAACACATGGTCTAACGTGCTAATACTCATGTCTTAAAGGATAAGAGATAATGATACTAACATAAAAAAATTTGAATTCACGTTTCAAGCTATTTCCACTATTGTTGGGATAATGAACTTGTCATTAATTTAATTTTCTTCTGCTATGTGATTAAATGAGTTCAATACTTTTTATGACAAAAACATTAAGGAAAACATTGAATCAATCAATTTCGTAAAAGCAGATATTAATAGTATGAGTTTGACAAGCGACTAAATGAGTTTAATACAGGTTTGCTGTGGGCTTGCATTGCGTGTTGAAATTAGGTGAGAATGAAAATAAAGTAACCACGTACCTGTTTTACACTGGAATGAAAATTAACAATCAGTGTTTCGAGAATATATATATATATACGAGAAAAACATTTCTGCAGCCACTTAGATAAGGTTGTCTACAACTACTCCTTTTTAACTAAGTACGATCGGTCGTTCATTAAAAATGCATTTTCTCTCTCCACCACGTCAGCCGACAGTGTTTGAGTAGAGAGAAAAAAAGAGCAGTTTTATTGTTATAACTAAGTACGACCGGTCGTACTTAGTTAAAAATGGGTAGCTGTAGATAATCTTATCTAAAGTGGTTATAGAAATACTTTTTCCTATATATATATAGGGGTTATCATTTCTCAAGCTGCCGGAGATAACTTTATCTCCTGCTACTAAATCATAATCATACAAAGATGGATCAATGGTGATAAAGGAAGAGAGAGAAAAAGAGAATCGTAACCATTCAAAGGTGAATCAATTAATATAAGAAATAAATAAACAAAACGGCGTCGTTTTGGAGTGGCTGGAGATAAACTTATCTCAAGTTGCCATAGAAATATTTTTTTCATATATATATATATATATATATATATACGAGGTAGGTTCATTTGACACAAGTGCCAAATTTGAAGTTTGACATCTCATCTGAGAGCCGTTAGATTAAAAAAAATCTACTACTCTGATCGGTAAGAATGTGAAGTGAATATAATAAATCTTATATCAAATCTTGATTATTAATTTATTTATATCTAATTGCTCACATATCTAACAAATATTCAAGGACGTTGATATAAATATAATTAATAAATAAGTTTGAGAGTATAACTTAGATCGGTATAAAATTAATCTTTATTTAACAATAAATATTTTGAAAAAATAAAAATAAAAAGTTTTACTTTTATACCTAAATAAACAACAATGAATAAACATTGAAATCACTTAATATATAAATATTTTTGGTTAAAAGTTGTTATGACTGATTATAGTCAATTAGATACACATTTTTCAGATAACAAAAAAACACACACACATTTTTCATGGAAAGGGATCCCATATTATTATGATTGACTCTAACAAATATTCCTTTTTAACGCTTACTCACCCAAAATTATATATATTGAAAAACAAATTCTCAAAATAGAACAATAAAACAAGAGAGATGTTGTATTTATTATCTCTTTTTCTTACTCCCTCTTACTACCAAATTTTAACTGTTGATTTTCGTCAATCTAATAGTTATAATTTATTGAAAATTGATAATTAATTAATAACTATGACCCAATAAATTACAACTATTATATTGACGAAAATCAATAGTTAAAATTTAATAGTAAAAAGTAATAAAAAAAAAAAGATAATAACTATAACCTCGCCGTAAAACAAAACCATTGTTTAGTTGTTTTTGGCTTCTCATTATCCGCAGCCACGGCATAAACCAACTTTCTTCCACCCTATTCATAATTTGATGCTACTGTTCTTTTTTAATATTTTTTTAATGATAGTTTTGTTCGTTGAACTTTCCATTATTATCATTCATTATAATATCTTTGACGAATCTGAAAGCAACAAAGCTGTTTGCTTGTATTCTATGAAAAATATCTATGCATAAAAAAAAAGTGTTACATGAAAAATACAGTATATAAACAAATTTCAAAATGTGTAACGTTACCGCTAATAAAATAAATACAGCAAAAGTCAAAAGCAGAAGAAAGTGGGGTTGTGCAGTTCCTTCCAACTCACACACACCCCTCCTTTAGAAAATTCTAAAGTAACTGACTGGACTAAGAGCACTATAGTGGTTTATAATATTTTATGTTGGAAAGAAGAAGAAGAAGAATTTTGAAAGCATCAGATTCAGATTCGAGGGAGTTTCCTAACCCCACAACAACACTGAACAACACAATTTTTATTTTCTAAAGTAGTTCAAAGACAAGACTAGTACTAGTCTTCAGTCTTCACAAGTTCCATTTCTTGAATAAAGGGTTTCCTTCAACAGCATCTGTGGAAAAATTCTCGGCCTTAGCCTTTGCTTGGTTTCCAAGCTAACAGACTTCAACGTTGTCTGCTTCTTCAAATGGTACAAATTTTGTTCCTTTCATGTGTATTACACAACCCCAAGTCTTGCTTTATCATGCACTTTATGCTCTGTGTGTGTGAGAGAGATAGAGAGAGCGGTTGAGGTAAGCATTTTGGTTTTGCCTTGACTTGATGTCCTCATAATAAGATGATGTTTTTGATTTATGATAATATATCCTCGTTCCTTTATCTTCTGCAATTGCTTTTGTTCGTTTATTTCATCCTGAAAAAACAGAAAAATGTTTTTTTGTCAGAAAACATTGTTTTTTCTTTCTTTCTTTCTTGTAATATGTGCTTCTTTGAGATTATCTATAAGTGTTTTTGATCGGTTTACAGGATTAGTTGTATGTCTGTGAATTGTAGCACCATGTTATTTATTTATTTTTTTTAATTTTCAGTGGTGAATTTTAACACGAACATGAAAGTTCCAATGGAGGAAAAACCATTCCCTGCATGGTCATGGTCCGTTGAGCAGTGCTTGAAAGAGTATGGTGTGAAATTGGACAAGGGTCTGAGTTCTTATGAGGTTGAGAAGAGGCGTGAGAAATATGGTTGGAATGAGTTAGCAAAAGAGAAGGGAAAGCCCTTGTGGGAACTAGTATTAGAACAATTTGATGACATGCTGGTGAAGATACTTTTGGCTGCAGCATTCATATCATTTCTTTTGGCTTACTTTCATGGAAGTGAATCTGGGGACTCAGGATTTGAAGCTTATGTGGAGCCACTTGTGATCATTTTGATTTTAGTCCTTAATGCTATTGTTGGAGTTTGGCAAGAGAATAATGCTGAAAAGGCTCTTGAAGCTCTTAAGGAGTTGCAATGTGAATCTGGAAAAGTGTTAAGGGATGGTTCTCTTGTGCCTAATTTGCCTGCACGAGAGCTTGTTCCCGGTGATATTGTGGAGTTGCGTGTTGGAGATAAAGTCCCTGCTGACATGAGAGTTGCAGCTTTGAAAACCTCAACTTTGCGAGTTGAGCAAAGCTCATTAACTGGAGAAGCAAATCCTGTTCTCAAAGGCACCAATCCTATTTTCTTGGATGACTGTGAGTTGCAGGCAAAAGAAAACATGGTTTTTGCAGGCACCACTGTTGTCAATGGAAACTGTCTTTGTATTGTTATCACCACAGGAATGAACACTGAAATTGGAAAGATACAGAAGCAAATACATGAGGCTTCTTTGGAGGACAGTGATACTCCCTTGAAGAAGAAGCTGGACGAATTTGGTGGCAGGCTTACCACTGCAATTGGGCTAGTTTGCCTTATTGTTTGGGTCATAAACTACAAAAATTTCATTTCTTGGGATGTTGTGGATGGATGGCCCTCAAACATCCAATTTTCTTTTCAAAAGTGCACCTACTATTTCAAAATTGCTGTTGCACTTGCTGTAGCTGCAATCCCAGAAGGTCTTCCTGCTGTTATCACAACTTGTTTAGCACTCGGTACAAGGAAAATGGCTCAAAAGAATGCAATTGTGAGAAAGCTTCCAAGTGTAGAAACTTTGGGATGTACAACTGTGATATGTTCAGATAAAACTGGTACTTTGACAACAAATCAAATGTCTGTGACAGAGTTCTTTACTTTGGGTGGGAAAACCACTGCTTCCAGAGTCATTAGTGTTGAAGGAACAACTTATGATCCCAAGGATGGTGTCATTATTGATTGGACTTGCTATAACATGGATGCCAACTTGCTAGTCATGGCAGAAATATGTGCTGTTTGTAATGATGCTGGGATTTATTTTGATGGTCGCCTTTTTCGAGCTACAGGTTTGCCTACTGAAGCTGCTCTCAAAGTTTTGGTTGAAAAGATGGGAGCTCCTGATATGAAGTCAAAGAACAAAATTCGGGATACACAACTTGCTTCAAACAACAACACTGTGATGTTAGGTCAGCAAATGCATACTATGGAAGATAAATAACTTGTCAAATTGCCACTAACAAAGTACTATTTAATTTTTGTTGTGCAGGCTGTTGTGAGTGGTGGAATAGAAGATCCAAAAGGGTAGCTACATTGGAGTTTGATCGCATTCGGAAGTCAATGAGTGTTATTGTTCGTGAACCAAGTGGACAAAATCGGCTTCTTGTCAAGGTGACTTGCTCTGATACTTTATCACCAGATTGACTTTTACCAAATAGAAATGTTCAATCAATTGTTATAATAAGCATATTATACATCTTTAAAGACCACTACTTTCTTTGCATGCTGTTATTTTTGTTCAGTTCTTGAGCTCACATTTTTCACTAACATTTTTTTGGCTTTAGGTATGTCTAACTGATTCTTAATTTATACGGTATGTTTAAATTGGTGGAAAGATTATCTGGGTACTTTATTTTTTTGGTTGTGCTGTTGATGGTAAAATAACTGCTTCAGTTTTTTTGGTTTCCCAATTCTGGATGCATTTTAAATGTAAAATGAAAGTTTTTTTATATTCTATTATTCGTAAACTCTGAACTCTTTTTACGCCAGATTTCATCTACTGCTGCTTTTTAAGTTCTAAAGTAGTTGAATCACAGGGTGCTGTTGAGAGCTTACTGGAGCGTAGTTCACATGTGCAACTTGCTGATGGATCCCTGGTTCCAATAGATGATCAATGTAGGGAACTACTTCTTCAAAGACTCTTGGAGATGAGTTCAAAGGGATTGCGTTGCTTAGGTTTGGCTTATAAGGATGACTTGGGAGAATTTTCAGACTATTATGCTGATACTCATCCTGCCCACAAGAAATTGCTTGATCCAACATGCTACTCATCCATTGAAAGTGATCTAGTGTTTGTTGGTGTTGTTGGCTTAAGAGTAAGTTTGTCCCATACCTTTAGCTTTACCTATCAATCAATCAATATTCTGTCATGTAACTTTTTGAGGATATTTATTTATTTAGTTCATGATTCTTCTGATCAGGACCCTCCCCGTGAGGAAGTTCATAAAGCAATTGAGGATTGTAAGGAAGCTGGTATTAGAGTTATGGTAATAACTGGAGATAATAAGTCAACAGCAGAGGCTATTTGTAGGGAAATCAAATTGTTCTCTAGAGATGAGGATCTTACAGGCCAAAGTATGACAGGTAAGCAATTCCTATCTCTTTCTCCTTCAGAACAAGTTAAAACATTGTTGAGACCTGGAGGCAAAGTTTTCTCTCGAGCTGAGCCTAGACACAAGCAAGAAATTGTGAGGCTACTAAAGGAAATAGGGGAGATTGTTGCAATGACTGGTGATGGTGTAAATGATGCACCTGCACTTAAGCTTGCTGACATAGGGATTGCTATGGGTATAACTGGAACAGAGGTAACCTGGCTTTTGTTGTAGTGTGGTGTAACTTTATCTTATGTCATATCATAAACCTTCCAATTATGTTAGTGTTATCATAAACTTAATAAGTTGAGATGTATATTTTTACTTGTTAGAAACATCAGTGTGGAGTGTGAACCTCATATTGACTGAAAATAAGCTGAGATGTGTCTACTTGGACTTTTTAGGATCCTGATTGAAGGTTCAATTGTTTTATTCTTATTTTGATTTGATTATTTCTAACCTTGACTGCTAAATACTACAGGTTGCAAAAGAAGCTTCAGATATGGTGCTTGCAGATGACAATTTTAGTACCATTGTTTCTGCTATTGCTGAGGGTCGCTCTATTTATGATAACATGAAATCATTTATCAGGTATTGTCTTTTGGTTTTTCATTTTAGATTTGATTGATGAACACAAGTCCTTCACATTTACTCAATTTTCAGGTACATGATATCATCAAATGTTGGAGAAGTGATATCCATATTCTTGACTTCTGCTCTTGGGATCCCAGAATGCCTGATACCAGTGCAACTTCTGTGGGTGAATTTGGTTACTGATGGTCCACCTGCAACAGCTCTTGGTTTTAACCCTGCTGATGTTGATATCATGCAGAAGCCACCTCGCAGAAGTGATGATGCTCTTATAAGTTCTTGGGTTCTTTTCCGTTATATAGTAAGTTTTGCTCAAAAGTTTCTTCAATTTAATCCATAACTATGCATGTCCTATGCTCAGGTCTCTCATGAGTTCATTGATCTAACTTAAAACTTTGCAAGACTTTTCTGATTAAACATGGTAACCATACTAATGCTCATGGCAGGTAATTGGTTCCTATGTGGGAATTGCAACAGTTGGCATTTTTGTCTTGTGGTACACCCAAGCATCTTTTCTGGGCATCAATCTTGTCAGTGATGGACACACAATTATAGAACTGTCACAGCTTCGCAACTGGGGAGAGTGTCACTTGTGGTCTAATTTCACTGTTGCTCCTTTTGCTGTTGGTGGAGGTCGCTTGATCACATTTTCAAATCCTTGTGACTATTTTTCAGTTGGTAAAGTAAAGGCCATGACACTGTCTCTCTCAGTCTTGGTGGCAATTGAGATGTTCAATTCTTTGAATGCCCTCTCAGAAGAGAATAGCTTGAGGAAAATACCACCTTGGAGGAACCCATGGCTTTTGGTAGCCATGTCAATATCACTAGGACTCCATTGCCTCATACTCTACATCCCATTCCTCGCAGATGTGTTTGGTGTTGTTCCACTTAGTTTGAATGAGTGGTTTATGGTCATTCTAATATCAGCACCTGTTATTCTCATTGATGAGATTCTAAAATTAGTGGTAAGGAGTCAAAGGAGGATGTTAAAGGAGAAAGAAGCATGAAGTCTCTGGTCTATGGCCACTATAGAAAGCAATACAAGAAGGCGATAAGATATTAAATGGGAGTATCAAACTAAATTCTTTGATAACTTTTTTCCTTTAGCCTTTAGGAAAATTACAGTTCATTATAAAAAGTGTATCTTAAACATCTAGTTCAGTTGCTCTTTTTTATTTTTCCTCCGAGAAAAATATAATTGCTGAGCCAAGAAAAACTGCTTTATTTATTGTTGTAAATAAAAGCAATCTTAGCATGCAATAATACCTGCAAGTGACGTATAGTCTCTGGAACATGATTCTGTGTTTGTGGAACTCCCTACTCATAGTAAGGGCTGTGGAATCTTCACAAGCACACAAAAACCACCAAATAAGAAAGACAGTGAGATATATATGGCGAGACTAGACTGAGGACCCTCTGACAGTAGCATGAACTTAATGAAATTCCTGGTGAAAATGCATGTTGATTTGGGAAAAAACTTCCCTTTCCATTTAACGTGATGTTGGAACCACACCTTGACTACCTGCGATTTATGAAGTTGATAGTAAAATCTCCATAATAATGATATTAAACTACTTCATTTTATTCAAAATATGGGGTTATCTGGCAGAAAGCCAAAGAAATATCATTAGTTTCTTCAAATTATGAAGCAGACCTTAAACTCTTTTCAATATAATATATTTCATGACATTTGATAGGCTGTAAGTGCACAACAAAGGATATTCTAAAATTTTCCGTTTGCACTAGTGAGTTTTATAAACTGAGTATCCCAACTCATTTGCTTGGCCAAAATGGGGTTGGTGGAAAATTTCACGGTTGCAATTTGGCGTATCCAACATGAATCATACTCCCTACGATTAGTCACTCAAATCAAGATCCAAAGGGCATTCAAATGCACTTCTATTAAGCTTTATCATTTCATAAACTCCATCTAGCAAAGCAAAAATTTCGTAGCTTTGTGGATGTGACCTATCCTCCACAATGAACTTATGCAGTTGACCTCCCTCTTCAATGAAACTATGTCCAGCTGCTTTTGTAATTTGGCTTCCCTTCATCACCTTCCGGAGCTTTGCAACTCCATCCCATTGGCCAGCTGATGCATAAATGTTAGAAAGAATGACATAGTTTCCTGGATTCCAAGGCTCAAGTGCAAATAGTGACTCTGCTGCTATCTCAGCCAGCTCAATATTACCATGGAAGCTGCAAGCTCCCAAGAGAGCCCCCCATATTACAGAATCTGGTTTCATGGGCATGCTTTGTATGACCTCGTAAGCTTCACTTAATTGCCCAGCACGGCCTAGAAGATCAACCATGCAGCCATAGTGTTCTAGTTTGGGAATAATGTGGAAGCACGTTGCCATTGACTTGAAGATATGCCTGCCTTTTTCAACCATGCCTCCATGAGTGCATGCCAAGAGGAGCCCCACGAATGTCACATCATCAGGTGAAATTCCTTCTTTCTGGAACAATCAGTGACACACACACACACACACACACCAATGTTAGTATCTTTTAGAACTACTTAAAGGTTCAAAACAACTGCGAAAAAGGGTTTATTATGACGTCTGTGAAGGAAATTAAGAACAGAGCCAACAAAGCTGCTTACCAGCATTTGATCATAAAGTTCAAGGGCCTTTCGACATTGTCCATGAACAGCCAAACCCATGATCATTGAATTCCAAGAGCACAGGTTTCTCGAGCTGCCAATCTCATCAAACACCCTCCAAGCAACATCAATCTTACCACATTTTGCATACATCTCCAATATAGCATTGCTCACATACAAATTCTTAAAGAACCCATGTTTCCTTGCGTATGCTTCAATCCTCTGCCCAATCTCCAGCGCCCCAAGATTTGCACAAGCTGGCAAAATGCTTGCCAAGGTTACTTCATTAGGCATTATCTCTGTCTCCTGCTCCATCCTCAGGAACAACCCCAAAGCCTTCTCATACTGTTTGTTCTGTGAGTAACCAGATATCATGGCGGTCCAAGACACCACATTCCTAGAAGGCATCAACCTAAACAATTCCAATGCTCCCTCCATATCACCAAATCTTGCATACCCCGCCATCATAGCATTCCATGTGGGTATCTCTCGGACAGCCATTTCATCAAATAGCTGGCGTGCCAAACCCAAGGTACCCAGTTTAGCATACATATCAAGCAAAGCCGTGGCAGCAAAGACATCAGGTTCAAAGCCTGATTTGATGAAATGGGCATGGAGCATTTGGCCAAGGGAAAGGGTAGAAAGGGAAGTGCATGCAGAAAAGAGGAAGTTGAAAGTGTGTTGATTTGGTGGGTAACCATGAAGACGCATTTGGGAGTAAAGGGAGAAGCATTGGTGTTGGTTTTGGCCATGGGAAGAGTAGGCTTGAATGAGCTTGTTGTAGAGGAAAAGGGTTGGCTTGGGGGCATGTTGGAACACAACATGGGCATAGTTAAGGTTTCGGATTTCAAGTAACTTCTCAATGATGATTTTGGTGTTGTCTATGCCATTTCTCAGTGTGTAACCATGGATTTGTTTCACTTGGTTCATCACTATATACAAATTTTTTTTTTTTGAGTTTGGGTTCCTCAAAAGCTGGAAACTTGAAGTTACCGTGTTTAGACTCAAAAAAATGTCACTTCATAGTACCAACAAAACCACATACGACACATTTTGTGCATGTTTAGTTTACAGCAATAATTTAAGGAAAATATTAGTCTTATAGGAAATTAATTATTTTATGTTATAAATATAAAATACATGGGACTCATTCTTTTAAAAATAAATAAATAAATGAGTGAATCTCAGATACTTTATTTCTATAACATAAAATACTAATCTCCTATAACATGATACTAGTATTCTCTATAATTTAATGGATTTGTTTTTTTGCAGTTACTGCATGTAACACCCCGTTCAAGAACCGGTTTGTTAACATCGCATTATGATATTAAGCGCAGTTACAATCACATTGGCTCAATTAAAAATCCGGATAAATTTTTCAATTTTTAAAACATACCGAACTTATAATACCTAATTGCGTGATCATAACCATATTACCTTGCGGAATCAGATAAACCAAGCTTAACATCATGTTCTCATTCCATTTTTAAACCATTAATTTACTTCTTATTTATTTCACAACTTCTACTATATTTTATATCTCTTCGTTAGCTACGCGTGGGTTCAAACCGCGCTCAAATCGGAGCACTGTAGCCCAAGTTATGGGATTTCCACGAAACGAGCGCGTGAATCCTGCTGATCCCGGCGCGAGCTGTGGCGCGGCGGGCGCCAACGAAACAGAAGCTCTCGATCCATATGGTGCTGGAGGCGCCAAGGTTGGCGCCAGGTGCGCCAGCTGGTGATCCCGGCGCGATTTGCGCTACGAAACAGAAGCTTCCAAGCACTATGGCGCGCGGTGCGCCAAGTTTGGTGCCAGGTGCGCCCAAGCTCTGAAGGTTTCACCAATTCTTAGTATTTTACCTCTAACTAGAGTTGTACTTGTCCAATTCACACAATATTGGTCTCTATGGAAAGCTAAGAAAAATATCTACAACTTCCATACATACACCACGGTCCAAATCTATCATATAAATTCCTCTCCAAAATTGATTTAACGGAAATTGGGCAGCATAACCTTTGTTTTCTCAACGTTTCCCAATCTAACAGCTCAGCTCCTAATAGACAATTCAGCTCAACATTTCCAATATTCATCATGCGTTCATAACCTTGAAGTAAATAACATTACACAAGTTTAATTACATAACGGGGAACTTAGCTACAAAAGGCTATGACCATCCCTTGGCTCTCATCAACAAAAGAGATATCCAAAGGCATGATCATAGGCTAAGTACATCAAATATAATGAGATATACATACGTCAATGCTATCAATAATCAATCCTATACATGTAAATCTACAAAATAACATGTATGATCTCAAAACATCATTTTCTTCATGCATGATCTACTGCAAATAAGGCCGCTTGCCATCAGAGGCTCCTGCAGCTTCCTTACCTGAAAGGGGGTCCCCATAACACGGGGTGAGATATACGAATATATCACAGTAAACCAGAGGTCCTTGGAGATCACTCCCCCCTAAGGTTCACTTTCGATGTACACATAATCATAATAGCTTAACACATTCTTATCAGCAAGCATCACATGGACTTCCAAGAGAGATCCACTAAGGGCTGTTTCTCTTAGGCTCTTACCACATGGAGATCCACATAGGGCTGTTTCCAAGGGAAGTCCTTTCCTCAATCTAGGAACCTCCAAGAGGGATCCACATAGGGTTGTTCCTCTTAGGCTCTAACCACATGGAGATCCACATAGGGCTGTTTCCAAGGGAAGTTCCTACCAATCATCCTCATCATAAAACTATCACTCATAACCTCAATCACAATCCTCAACCATTACCTCATTCATTATTGCTACTTCTATAACCATTCCTCAATTACTCTTAAACGATCAAACATCAACCAATAATCATCAATCAATCATAACATGTATCAATGCATGAATCAATGCATGAGCATGCAATTACAATCATAATTACATATCACATCTCATAAACCATTTCTCCTCCATGGAGTATGGTGGAACACTCAATGGGATCAACCACAAGGTCCAAAGATTTACCTTGCTCTTGAGCTTTCCTCAATTGCACACAACCACAAAGGTTGGTCACTCTACTTGGTCTTCTTGCCTCAATCCTATCAACACAAGGAATACAATCAATTGATACTAATAATATCTTAACATTTAAGAGCATCCTTAATCTCAAGCGTAATTTACTCAAATGACAATCTAAACTCATTTTCACCGTTTATTTATCATCACTAACAACATTTTCAAAGACACCAAGCCTCCATCACACTCAAACTCATAAAACCCCAAAATACACTATTCATCATCATCAACCTCAAGAAACTTCCATGAATACAAGGTTGGAGAAGTGGAAACTTACCACAATAGGTCACACAACCATGCAATAGAAGCCTCCCAAGCTCCCATGGAGGTAGGAGCCATCAATCTCCTCAATTTCACCTAGGGTTCGAATTTTTGAAGGAGAATATCTCTCTCCACAATAACCCCCACTCAAAACTAAACTAGGATTATGGAAGAGGGGAAGATTTTGAGTGGTCTAGGCTTTGGAATCACTCCGATCGGTGGAGAATCGCCCTCTCACCCTCTTCCTTCCCTCCTTCCTCCTTCTCTCTCTTTTTCTTTCTTTTCTTCTTCCCTGGTGCAGGGTGTCGTGGGGAATGAATGGGGTAGGGGTTCTTTTTGGCTTTTAAGTCACTTAACTTAGTTAAGTGACTTATGTGAGTATTGGTTCATCTATCTATTCACTCCATTATACCAAACTTTACCCAAAAGTCTGGAATATTATTCTAGGAATATTAATATTTTTATTTTTATATTTTGGACACTTTTTCCAGTACCCATTTATACCCCTTAACTTTCACTGAGTACACTTTTTACCTCCAAAGTGACTCCAATTCGTTTAATTAAGTCTTATACTTAATTTTACTCATTAATACAGGCTTAATTACTTAATTAAAATTAATTAATTAAATACTTAAGTTTGGGGTATTATACTGCAAATAAGTTATCTGCAGTAAGTCTAGTACGACGTTGTTTTGGGGCGAAAATCACAGTATTTTTGTAATTTTAATTTATTTTGAGGTTATAATAATTTTTATATTTATAATTTTGTAAGATTTCAATACCAAAACGATGTCGTTTTGAGAAAAATGCAGATAACTTATCTGCAGTGACTATAGAAACATTTTTTTCCTAATTTAATCCATACAATTGCATTACGACATTAAATACACTCATATGATATGGAAAAAATCTACAATACTACCGTTATATGTACAATTCACTTATATGAGTGCTCTACATCAGGTAACATATTTTTTGAAAAAAGAAAAAATAACTTTGATATTATAATTATATATTTTTTAAAATTCATTGTTTATAACTCGATTTTGTACCCGGTGCTCGATACGACGGTAACATAGAAAATGCTCTCCATGACATGATGTCATGTCATCTGAAAACATAACAAGTCATTTAAATATAAATCAATGATAATGGAAAAATACAATAGATAAAGAATTTTAATAATAATTTTATTCGAATGCTAATTTTTTTTAAATTAAAGTTGGACATAAGACATACTGATATAATGATACTATTGTATCAAAGAATTTGTCATCATCGAAAATATATACCAATATACAAAGGAAATGTCTGCATAAAAATAACCACTCCGATGTGATGTGTAATTCTCTCTAGTGTTAGTGGTTAGTGAGATTCTCCTTCAGACACCATAGATTATATTTGTAGTGCCAACATATTTTTGCATGCCCACATACATGCATAACACATCATAACAAAAGATGACAGCCATGCTCCTTGTCAAATATCTGGTTACATTTTTCACTGTATAAGAAGAATAACAATGAGTTCAAATAGCAAAGAATAGAATACAATCAATCTTCAAATGGACAAGCTAATATGAGGCGTTTAATATAGGCCTCAAATAAATCCCTGCATGTCCAATGGTGCTGTTGCCTGTATACACCAACAGACCAAACTGAACATAGGTCACCTATATCTATATGGTACAAGAGCTAAAGTGGTTCTCCATGAGAACTAGCCAAATGCAAAGTTGCAAACTCTATGGTCACATAGTTACAAGATTGAGGAACATAATGTCAGGTTCTCCTGGCAGGTGAAACCACATCATGCTGTTGCACAAATCCAAGCATTTAGTTTGCAATCATTGATGCCATGAACAGTTAAAGCATCAAGGGAAGGCTATTCCACATGGTTAGCTCCTCAGCACATGAATTGAACCAACATTTTATATTTTTTTTTTAGAAATATGAAGATTGATCATGAAGCACGTTCAAATGTGCCAATATTCTAGCTGAAATGGATCTCACACTACCATTACCCCGTTGAGTTAAGTCAACTAGAGGCATTTGAGCTGAGGCTCCATACATCTGTTTGAACTCCACTAGCCGAAAAATCCTTTCCAAAGCATTCAGAGACTTCTCCTGCAATCCAGTAGAGGGGGAACCAAGAAATTTTATTATTAGTGGTATGGCATTTGCTTCTGCAAGCACTTTACTACCACTCTGTAGTCTTTCACCTTCAATTAATGTTAATAGAGCATCCAAAGAAGCCTCACAAACTCCAGGGTCAGATTCCCCAAGAGTCCTTGTGAGTGGTGTTACTGCATTAGCTTCCAAAAGGCAAAATGATGATTTGACACTGCATATTCCTCCATGAACTATGCAGCTAATTTCAGCTGGAGCTGAGAAACAACATAGTCCTTTGCGCTTGAGTATTGGCCTGCTCAGTTGAAGTGAACTCTTAGAAAATTGAGTAAGACACAGTGACACACGTTGTTTTGTTAATGTGGTTCCACTTTCAAGCAACTGCACTAACACAGTTATAATCCCAGTTTCAGCTACACTCTTTTGCCATTCCAAGTTTGTTGGAACTGTAAAACGACACAAGGCACCAATGGCATTCTCTACTAACTTACTCTTTTGAATATCTCTGTCTCTCCCATCTCGGACACAATTATAAATGATTTGAAGTGCACCAGCATCCAGAAGCCATTGACTTATCTCGTGAATTTCTGGAAGATGGCATATTATTCCCATAGCAGAAAGTATTTCCTCTTCATCAGATGAAGATTTCAGGATCCGGAGTAAAGTATTGATGCATTTCTGATCAACATTCTCCAGTATGATGGCTTCATCACAACTCTCTACCAAGCAAGAAAACAACTTTACAGCACTTGCTCGCAGGTTTTGGTTTTCGTTCTCACACAATTGAACCAAGTCTGGAACAGCTGAGCACTGTTCATGCATAAGTATACTAATTTAATTATGGTATATTGCTACGCAACAAGAACTGAAAAATAGTTTCAACATATTAGATAATGACAATTGAAGGAGTGACAGAACAGTAGTAAGTGAATTTACAGCCAAACACTGGAAATTTTGGTCCTCAATGCACCATATATTGGTATAGCCATAGGGTATAGTTTTTTTATTTGTTATTTTTTTAATTTTGGTACAAGGTATATAATTAAGCAACCTATTTAAGGGCTAAGGATAAGCAAATGGTGTGGTTCTAGCTAACCAAATTAAATAGAAACTGATGGAAGATTAATGGCATCATCAATGCCACGTGAAAAGAAAAGAAAACCTAACATAGTTCTTAACCATCTAGCCATCCAGTAATGCGTATCATGCCATAACCAGCAAATGCAAATCCCATTTCCGAATATATTAAACTTCTCATATAGAAAAGAATAGAAAATTACTGCTAAAACCTGAATACATCTTTATTAGAATCTACATGAATGCTCAAAAGAATAATGACATGAGCATGGAAAGAAAAGGGGGAAGAAAAACAATCTAACTGATACATGTTTTCTTGCTTCTTCTTCTTTTGGATGAATGTGTTTTACTGCTAATTTGGTTCAGGTAGTTAACTCCTCATCTGTAATCAAAAGGTACACACTATACTTATACCATGTTGGCCAGTAGGTATATTAAACATCAGACATCAGTCATAGCAAATTAATATTAAAGAGTTAAGATTCAGGGAATTAAGGAAATACGAGAACAAGTTTGTTTTTGTCACCTTTGAGCCAAATGTAATGAATTTCTAAACTTAATAGTATGCTTGAAACTACAAATACAATGCTTTCTTGCTTAAGCATATAATATTTATAAGGCTAGAATCTTCCCAGGGTTGTCTTTAGTTAATAGAAAGAGATGTTTGCAAATTTCTTTGTCTTAAACATGATTATCATGATAGACACTTAGTAAGGTGGACCTTCTAAAACTTAAATGGTGTTGCCTTGCTTTTCTAGATCTGTCTGCTTTGACAATGTTGAGTGAATTACCTATTTAGAGCACTAGTGATTCTCAGAAAAACATTTCTATCTGTAGTAAATGCACATAGCTTCAGTAAGATTCATACCTCTTTTAGCTTGGTCCTGATATATGAAGCCGAGGGTGACTGACACAAGGCATGAAAGGTCTGGATAATGTTTTGTTGCACATCAGGCGGTGTGACACTAATTAAAGAGAAGAGGTTAAAAACATCATCATCAACTTCTAGTAATAAAACTGGTGTTTGAGCATCTTCTTGAGAGATAGTTGATTCAGCAAGTAGCTTAATTATGGCAGCTACGTCTTTCCACAAACTTGAGGTTTGTATGCTGCGATGGAAAAGGAGGTCAAGTAATGGTCGCACAGCCCCTCGACCAATCATTTCCAGTCCATTTTTCTTTAAACTGGATAGATTCCGAAGAGCTTTGATGGCCTCTGTTTTCACCTGAAGATCATTATGTGAGACCAAGTAAAGAAGAGGAGGCAGCACACCACCATCAAACAAGGACTCCTTATTGTGGTCAGTTAACTCCATTTCTGCTAAAGTTGTGGCCATAACCATCTTTACATCATCTGGTCCTGCATAGAGAGATAAAGAGAAACAGGTTATGGTAAAGGCTTGTTCTCACACAATCATCACCCTTCTCTGAAATAGTGTCCTTAACTGAAATTTATGCAGTTCTTTGAAACCATAACAAAAATCATAACATTTGTTTAATATATAACTAGTTGAACAAGGAAAAATATAATTCTTCTCTTTCACATTATATGCATATCTTTTAAAAGAAAAAGAAGAGGGTAAAAAGAACTTGCAATGGAACACTAATACACGGACTCAACTTATGTAGGTTAAAGATTAAACCTGTGGAGAGACGCTGCAATAAATGCTTGAAATAATTTGTCTTTGCCATCTGTATAACATTATGATCTGAGTATGAAAGGTTCTCCAATAGCTCCGTTGCATCTCTGGCAGCTTGATTGTCATCTCCACTAGACATAGTCACCAATAGCAGTATGCAACCTTGAGCTTTTCCAATGTTTTCTCGTGCCAAATCATATTTGCATAATTCGAGCAGTAAAGCCACTGCAAACTTCCTTTCCCCTTGACGACGTCCAAGAGAATGGACAATTGATTCGATTGCATTATCAACGGTTGCAATTCTTTCCTGCAGAAAAGGAAGTTCAATGGCGTGGTTGAATGTCCAGTATGAAATCACATGTAGTTGAATATGAAGTAAAGCAGCAATTATTTGTAAGTTTCAATATTTGGTGAATAAGACAGAATTAGGGGCTTAGAAATGCAGATGCAACCATCAATCTCATAAACATAAATTGAAACAATCTGAGAAGAAAACAAGGAGGAAAGTGAGATAAAAGAAAAGAAAAAGGATTAATTCAGGAGTACAATATGATCAAAATTCTATAATGAAATATAAAAGGAATTTGTTTTTCTGTATATTGATCTATGAATAAATTACATAAGGAGTATTTATACAAGAAAGAATAGCTAAGAATGACTCAGCGATGATTAATAACCGTATCAATGAGTCATCAATCCTATCTACTAATTAATAGGAAATAAAAATGGAAATATTTGAATCCTGATTTCCTACACTCCCCTTCAAGTTGGGAGGTAACTGTTGATCATTCCCAATTTGTCAATCAAGTCTTCGAATGTTGGGCGGTGTAGGCCCTTGGTAAGGATATCTGCAGAGAATATGAGATCTTCAACTCTTGAAGACTTCTCAACCAGATTCCTTCACAAACTCTATGAGCTAAAGCTCGAAATTCTGCTTCAGCACTACTTCTTGCAACCACTGTTTGCTTTTTGCTTCTCCAAGTAACAAGATTTCCTCACACATAGATGCAATAGCCTGAGGTAGATCTCCTGTCTACAGACGAGCCTGCCCAATCTGCATCAGTGTAGATTTCAATCGTCTATTTATACCCTTTTGTAAAGAATAATCCTCTTCTTGGAGTGTTCTTGAGGTATTTAAGCACCCTATAGACTGCACTAAGATGTTTCTCCTTGGATGAGTGCATGAATTGACTAATCATACTCACCGCAAAGGCAATGTCAGGATGCGTTAAGATAAGTAAATTAGTTTGCCAACCAATCTCTGATATTGTTCTTTATCCACCTCATTCGCATCTTCAATACCTAACTTGGTATTAGTTCCACAGGTGTCTCAGCAGGCTTACACCCTAACATTCCTGTTTCCAACAAAAGATCTAGAACATTTTTTTTTGTGAGAGTGATGCCTATTTTTCTCCTAGCAACTTCCATACCAAGGAAATATTTGAGAGTTCTAAGATCCTTCAGTTCAAACTGAGCTGCTAGATACTTCTTCAAGGAGTTCAATTCCTCAGTATCGTCACCTGCAAGAATTATATCATCTACGTACACAATAAGAATAGCAATTTTACCATCCTTAGAGTGTTTGTGGAAGAGAGTATGATCAGTCTGTGCTTGAATGAAGCTTCTTCTTTTGACAGCTTGTGTGAATTTGTTAAACCATTCTCTAGGAGATTGTTTCAAACCATATAGAGACTTTTTTAGTTTACACACTGATCCATTTCCCTTTTTAAAACTAGGTGGAGGATCCATATAGACCTCTTCATGTAAGTCACCATTTAGGAATGCATTCTTCACATCTAACTGTTGCAGAGGCCAATCTAGGTTGGCAGCAAGTGATAAGAGAACTCGGATGGTATTGACTTTAGCAACTAGAGCAAAAGTCTCATGATAATCTATCCCATGAGTCTGTGTGAACCCCTTGCAACCAATCTTGCCTTGTATCTGTTGATGCTATTATCTGCATTGAATTTTATTGTAAACACCTATTTGCATCCTACTACCTGATTTCCCTTTGGTAGGTCACTATCTCCCAAGTTCCATTTCTTTCTAAAGCATTCATTTCTTCAAGGACAGCATCCCTCCATTTTTTATCATTGAGAGCCTCATGTATGTTTCTCAGTATCTTTGTGCTATTCAACATAGTATTGAAAGCACGGAACCCTGGGGACAATTTTTCATATGAAATATGATAAGAAATAGGATGAGTAGTACAAGATCAAGTACCTTTTCTGAGAGCAATAGGCAAGTGTAGATCATTTTTATCATGCCACTCAAGTGTTGGGGTGCTGAAACTAGAACTTGGTTCAGAATCCTAGCAGTGTAGAGGCTCTGGGTTATTCACACTTTGAGGAGGCTTTCGCCAGCTATAAACTTGTCTCCACTTTGAGGAGGCTCCTGATGGTGGGGGATTCTAGAGCTCCCCCTGTTTTCAATAGTAGAGGTAATACTGTGGCATCAGTAGGTTCCCATGACTTATCTTCATATGCTCCTATAGACTACCCCTGAAGAGAAGTCAAGGGAAAGAAAGGTTGATCTCAGAAAATGTGACATCCATAGAGACAAAGACTTTACGAAGAGAGGGTGAATAACACTTATAGCCACGTTGAGTAGGAGAATAACCAATAAAGACACACTGGAGAGACTTAGGATCAAGCTTAGACCGTTGATGAGAGGGAATATGGACAAATACAACGCAACCAAATAACTTGAGAGGTAGGGAGGAGATGCCTCGGAAGGAAGGGAAGGTGCACAAACAACTAGAAAGAGGAGACTGAAAGTTGAGAGTACGAGATGGCATTCAATTTATCAGATACGAGGCAGTGAAAATGGCTTCCCCCCAAAGTTATTTAGGAATACTCATGGTGAACATAAGAGCTCGAGCAACTTTAAGGAGATGTCGTTTTTTTCCGTTTTGCTGGGTGTGTCAGGACACGAGCTTTGGTGAAGGATGGCATGTTGGGAAAGATATTCTCCAAGAATAGAGTTAAAATACTCTTTGCCATTATCTGTACGAAGAATCTGTATAGCAACTTGGAATTGGGTTTGAACCATGGCATGAAACTTTTTTAAAAAGGGTGCAATATCTGACTTGTCCTTTAGAAGGTATACCCAACAAACTCGGGAATGGTCATCAATGAAGGTAATGAACCATCGAGCACCTAAAATATTCTATACACGGGCTGGACCCCATATGTCACTATGAATTAAAGAAAATGGGGAAGAGTCATGGTGAGCTTTAGAAGGATAATAAACACGAGTATGCTTGGCAAGTTGATAAATGTCAGAAGAAAACAAACTATGACTTTTATTAATAAATAAGTTTGGTAACAACTTTTGAAGATAGATAAAATTGGGATGGCCTAGCCTACGGTACCACAACATAACATCATTATATGAATCAAAAGGAAACATAGAGTCTTTTTCCACAAAATTAGCTTCATGAGTCACATCCTCCTCAAAGTAGTAAAGTCCATCATCCTCTCTAATACTGCCAAACATCCTATTCGAGTCCTGTTCCTGAAAAACACAACCACGTGGAAAGAATTTAGCAAAACAATGCAACTCAGAAGTTAGCTTGCTAATGGAAATGAGATTGCAAGCCAGAGAAGGAACATGAAGAACTGATGTTAAATTAATCTGCTTAGAAATTTTAATGGTTCTGTGTCCTGCAATCTGGGAGAAGCTTCCATCGGCGATCTTGACCCAAGACGGTTCAGAGTGTGGAGTGTAAGAACAAAACAAGGTCGGATTACCTGTCATATGGTCAGAGGCTGCAGAATCAAGGATCCAATGATTTTGACTATCAACATGGAAAGTTGTACCTTGCTGGGCCACATTACCTGTCATATGCACGACCTTTATTCTATCCTTTTGGCATCCAATTTGCAGGTTTTCCGTGGATTTCCCCACATTTCTCACGGGTATGACCAATTTTATTGCAGTGGGTGCACCATGGACAACCATCCCGTTTTGATTCTTTAGAGAAACGGTCAATGGTACATTTGGCAGCCAATGCAGACATATCATCAAATTTATCAATTGACTCTTTTTCTCCCAGCATAACTCTCCGTCTACTAGTTCTATAGAACTTCAGCAAAGGCATCAGCAAGTGAGGATAACGGTCGTTGCCCCAATATTCGACCACGAACCTCATCAAGATCTCGGTTGAGGCCAGCAAGGAAATCATAAAGTCGTTCCTTCTCCAAGTATTTTTTAAACTGGGTATTAGCTTCCAATCCATTAAGATCGGATGCATAATAAAAATCCAGTTCCTGCCATAAATTTGTTAGTGCAGTAAAATATTCAGTAATAGTCATACCCCTTTGACGAAAGTCTCTCAACTTATTTCTCAGTTCAAAGACTTGAGAGGTTTTCTCCATATCTGAATAATTTTGTTGAACAGCATCCCAACTCTCCTTGGCGTATCGAAGAATAAATAGGTTTGGGCAATCTGTGGTTCCAAGGAATTAGTTAGCCACGCCATTACCAATGAATTATTAATCTCCCAATTTTCATAATCAGAAGCATCCTCAACAGGTTTCTTAATTTTTCCCTCGAGATAACCCATCTTATGTTTTGCCCGGATAACCAACTTAACCGATTGAAAACATTGCAGAAAATTCTTACTGTTCAACCGGTGACTAGTGATCTGCATACCTAAGTGGTCTCCAGAGGACTGAAAATTTGGGGCAGATGAGGAAGCGGAAGAACGATCTGAGGAAGCTATGAATAGATAAAGAAGGTTTGACCGAGGACCAAAAAATCAAGTTGCTCTGATTTTAGATCTGACCACTGGAATAGGTAGAGAAGGGGCCGACGAGATGATCTGGGCAGGTCGCGCTGGAAAAAAATTCCGAGAAGGTGGCGCGTGGTCTACACACGCCGGAGAGTGACCGCGCGTGTGGCGGCGAGTGGGACGTCTAACGGCGATGAGTCCGGTGGCGTTCAACTCGTCGAAGCCTTCTGAGTTGAATGGTTACTCCACCTTCTCGATTGGAGGTCTGTAGGTATGGTTTCTGGGATTTGGAAAAGGTTGGTTGGTGTTTGGATGAATTTTGAACTGGTTTCAGCCTTGAGGGTGGTTGATCTAGGGTAGGAATGAACCCACTCTTGATACCATAATGAAATATAAAAGGAATTTGTTTTTCTGTATATTGATATATGAATAAATTACATAAGGAGTATTTATACAAGAAAGAATAGCTAAGAATGACTCAGCGATGATTAATCAATCCTATCAATGAGTCATCAATCCTATCTACTAATTAATAGGAAATAAAAACGGAAATATTTGAATCTAGATTTGCTACGTTCTATATAAAATTGTGTTGGAAATTATTTTAATTCATAAGCTCATTATTTTGTTGTTGTATTTTCTATTTTCTGTTAATGGTGTGGATGAGAAAGGCCCTAACTAATGTGTCCTTGAATGTCAGATAGAATGCATCACACTAACTTTGAATCTCTTCTCCAGATTCTTCTTTGCCATGTTTGATTTCTAGCCTAAAGAGAAAGTCAGTTATAGGTTCATGCTACTGAAGCCAGAATCATTTATAACAAAAAATGTCCATAATTTTCACCAAAAAAAAAAAAAATGTCCATAACACATTTATTTTATTTAAAACTATAGCCGTTATTGATCAATATATCGGTAGAAAGCCAAATATTGAATGTAGTTTAAGCTGCTACACACATTACTAAAATAGAAAAGGGATAGTATTCATTTAAGTACCTTAGCTTCTTCATTATCCTTTGCCAGCATGGAAAGGATGACAAGAGCATAATTCCTTATATCACGGTTTTTTGAACCAAGAATTTGGATAAGAGCTGGTATGTAATTCTCCAGTATCACCCATTTCCTGTGTTGGTCTTTTTGTTCACACAAATCCTGGAGAGTTCCCAGACTGTGGAGCACTTCATTATCATCTCCAGACTGTATCTTTTCTTTCAGTGTAGCAATTGTAATCATTGTATTTCTATCCTTCCATTCTTCTATGGATTGTTTCAAAGTTCTGTTAGGTCTCAAAATTGATGTGTCTAAAGGAATCAAGGTCAGGGGACACAATTTGTTTCCTTCTGCAAACCACTTCTCTATTGCACTTCTCTCAAATGTTTGCCCTGATGAAGTTTCTACAGGGTCCACCATAACATCTTGGGTGATGGGGCAATAAAATGACTGTAAAGGCTCCAGGATTTGAGTACCCAACGACTGGCGTTTGGCAAAGTATTTGAGTTCCTTTTCCCTAGGTGATGATGCTGCATCAGCCCTTTCCAACAAAGCAATGATCTGATCCATTTGTAGAGCTTCAGCCAAGTCCTTCCTAACGCGGGCATTTTCAATTTCATTCTTAAACTCATCAAGTTCTTTCTTCATTATTGATCTCTCATTTCTAATCCCAACAGCTTCTGCAATGAGAATCAGCAAATTATTGGCATAAGAGCTATCAACATTGTTTTCCCTTATCCCTGACTCAATTTTCTCTAAAATCTCTTCTTCTGCTAAAGCTGCCTCAAACCCAGCTTTTTGCATATTGTCACATAGCTTTTCAATCTCTTCAATTATTCCTGAAGAAAGACCTGATGTGGCTAAAGGAAGAAGACTAAGTGCCCTGCTTATCTCCTTTGTGTGGTTTTCTAAGCGCTTAACAATGGACCTGCAGTTCATTAGGAGATAAACTTTGCTCCTCTTGCTGCATTCTTGCGCCAGTTGCTTTGCATGTTTAACTTCACGATTCATAACCTCAATGGCACTGTTGAATGTCTCAGAATCACTGACTTTTTCTTTCTTCAATTCTTTTAAGATAGGCATAATTCTTTCCATGTAAGATGCAAAATCCTTAAAACTATCCTTCTTCACAAGGACATCACTAGCATAAAATAGGAACTCAGAAATTATATCTATGATTTGAGAAATGGCTTCTGTGGTAGGACCAGAAGTGAACATATCTAGAACCATCATCTCACAATACAATTTAGGCAAGGAAATAAGACCCCTTTTCTTCACATGAAACAATAACACCAACTGATGTTGGCAGAAGGGTTGCAGAAATTTCCTAAGCCTTCTGATCAAGGAATGCTTCCATACCCATTTCAATTCAATTTCAAATGCCTGAATCTGATATCAAAATATCCAAAAAAGAAGAAGAAAATAATCAGATTCATTTACCAATTATTTCTCTACATTGAACTAATAATAAATTGTTATCATAAATTTGTGTACATTACTAACTTTTAAAAAAAAACATTGACAATATTTTGAGTTGCTGAAAAATAAGCCATATTTCTCAAAATTTTAATTTTTCTTCAGGACAAGCAATGGGTTCTGGACCTGGTGGCATCTTGCCCAGCTTATTATTGAAAGCAAGGAAGAAGAGCAAGTTAAGGATCATTGATAAAAATGAATCAAGAAACTAAATTGCTTTGACTACAAACTTACAAGTTCCTCTCCATCCAATCTGCAACATTCAATGACACCAGAAAAATGCTTATGCTAATAATGAATTTTGAAGAACTCAATCCAACTACGGCAGAGTTAAAAGTTGACTTGACTTCTCTTTACCAGAGACTTCTCGGATGCCAAATAATGCCACTTGTTTTTCAGTTGGTCTCCATTAACATTTTCTCAGCTCCCAATCCCAAGCAAAGAGGATAAAAGTCATTTCCCAGAAAAGCTAGTCCCCCACGTATCTCCTTCTTACCCTTTTTGTTAGGCAACAATATCAATCACAAAAAAACATGGAGTCACCATAAACCTACAGATGAACTAAAAATTTCATCAAAACATAAAAATTAAAAGGTAAACAAGAAATCAATAAAGCTTCTATCTTTGTTAAAACGGGTCATATCCACAAGTTGGGTTACCCCATTAAGCATTGACATATATTCTGAGAAGCCAACAAGGGAAAGACTCAAAGTCAACAAGTACCTGAGGAAGACTAAAAGAGTGGAGCCATGAAAATTGAGAACCCCCACTATTCAGCAAAGGAAACTAAGATCCCAGCAAACAGAGAATCTGAGAGACCATTTGAAAGAATCCATTTGAAAGAGCTTGTATACTGTTCATGTTTCTCCTTCCATCCACCTGTTCCAATTAGAAGACACTTAATTAACGTGTCCAAGCCTTGAGGATTTTTCTATCCCATTCCATTGCCTTTGACTTGGTAGCTGCCAAAGGTTTACCATTACGTATAAATTACATGTAAATAATTCTAGTACCTCCTTGCAATAACACGGTTGTAAAGTTTGTCTTAAAGTTCAAACCATGGTACAGAAAATAATGTTAGGTTATGTCGGTCAATCTATGTCCCATTACCTAATATATATATATATATATATATGGGATTGTAGTTTGTCCTTTAACATGACACCATCAAATTTCCTACACACAAAATATTTTGTGGGACCCGCACTTTTTAAAACAAAAAAAAAATTAAAAAAGTTAAGGCACGCAAAACGAATCTCTATAACATTACACAATCACTTTTCCTACAACATAACTCTTATAAAACCCTATATATATATATATATATATATATAGAGTTTTATAAGAGTTACGTTGTAGGAAAAGTGATTGTGTAATGATATAGAGATTCGTTTTGCGTGCTGTAATTTCTTTTCTTTTTTTTCTCTTTTCTTCAAAAAGTGTGGGTCTCACAAAATTTATGTGTTTAAGAAAGTTTGTTGTGTCATGTTAAATGACAAATGCAAATTCCATATATATATATATGGAAAATATAGTTTTAATGGAGAAAAATTTTGTGCACTGACCGATTTTAATTATGTAATTATGAGGATATATAGTAAAAATATTGAAGCTGTGCCTGCAAATAATTTTTCTCTCTTCAAAAGTTGTTGTTGATATGGAGAGAAATTTTTTTATTTTTATATTTTTATTATGTATCACCGGAAAAACATATATAACAATGAATATTTATCCATATGACAACTCATCAATAATATGCTGCCATGCTAGTTTGAGTGAATTTTTTTTATTTTATGACATAATTTAGGGTTTAATATTTATTCTTTTAAAGAATATAGAATTGTGTCCTTTTAAATAAGAAAAAAAATACATAATAAAAATTATGAGGGGACAAAGTATGTGTTTTTTTAATTTAAATTTTAAATAAAAAATATTAATTTTAACTAAAATGACCAATATTTAAAATGATAAATAATTTTTTCTTAGGTCTCCTAGGTGTTCCTATTACTCGGTGCAAAAAGGTTACGTACATATAATATTCAAAATTGAGCTGATTCATATTACCACTTGAGTTCATTATCACAATGCAAGTTGGTTTGCGTATTTTATTTTTATTTTTTTTATGATAAGTTGATGATTGGGGTTTTGTATTTTGGTATAATAAGGAGTTGGATTAATTCTGAGATGGAAAAAAAATTGTAAAAAAAAAAAAAAAAACACAGAAATATTGTTTTTTAGCAAAAAAAAGAGAGAGACCTTGACTGCTTCCGGGAACCATAGATAAAATACACGTTTTGTTCTTAAATTTTTTCTTTTTCTTTCTAATGGTGATATATAATTGCGTTGAAAGTTAGACTCTCTTTGGTCTTTGCTTGTACGAACAAATGAGAATGCCACAACGCGTTTGCCATTTGCATGCGGATAAAGCATAAAAGAGGTGGATTATTATAGTATATAGTTATTGTTAAGAATTTCTATTTAAATAATAATGGCAATGGTGCATACAACTACAAGTAGCAAACTCCAACATCATGAAAAACCGTGACAATCTCAAATAAGGTTGAGGGGTTATCTTATCATCGAAACATTTTCAAAAAATGCCAGTAATATACTATCTGATACACTTTTTTAACCCACCATTTATTATTAAGTGACTTTTGTGTAATTTTCACTAAATAATTTTGGTAAACATTCTTATTTTAATGTTGTGCATAAAATTTATCCATTAATAAGAAGTGTGTTATAAAAAAAAAATGTGTTGCATCATTGCTCCCGTGTATTATAATAGGGGATTCCCTTGTTTCAGTGATGGAACTAAAGATAAGCGCAAAAGTGCTACTACCTTAGTGGGACTTTATAGTTATTTATGATATATGGATGTAGGGTGGTTCCCGCAAGGTTTGTGAATGGACTTTTCTTGTTTACCCAATTGTGTCTAAGCAATAATTAATTACTCATTCTGGACAGGCACTCTTGGTGTTTGTGAACCAATATTGAGTACTAAAGTTAATGCCCTTATACGGTTGTTTCACCCATTTTGGGTAAAAGTATAGTGATTTCATTCGTTTGCTATGATTGGAAAAATAATTTTTGATGGGGTAGTCATAGTCACAGTCATAGTATGTTCCGCGACCCAAACAAACCCCATAAAATTCCTTTCTATTTTTTTCAATTTATTAGTGAGTATCGAGTTCAATACCTCATCATGAAAAATTATAACACCAATCATTAAATCACAACAATTTGTCCGTAATAATATTCCTATTATTATATTTAACACATATTTTTGTATAAATTTAATTAAATCAATTCAACTAATGACTGGATTACACCAATGACAGATTGACCAACCACCTTAAACAAGTCGATAATCAATCCAAATGACAAACAACTGATGAGTGGATAGACATCACATTTTAACTGAAAATTTTAAGATCGTAAGTTCATGGATCTTTTGCACTTGTTTCGTCCTCACTTAATTCATCTCTAACTAATGTGGGACTTCATCATCATTCACACTTGAATATTTCTAACAAAATTAAATGTATAGTTTGATGTATTTTGATAATTTTGTTTAAACTTGCATTATATATTTTGATTAATTTGAACCTATATTTTTATAAAGTTAAATTTATATATTTTAATGAATTTATATATTAAATTCTTAATACAAAACTTTTCTAATTCAAATCATTTTAGATTCGAATAAATTATTGTTTTAAAATATATAAACCAAATGATAAATAAAAGCTCATATCATATAAAATCATTTGACAGTGCAGCACATTTTAATATTATAGATTTTGAAAAAATAAATAATTTTGTTATAACTTAAATAGTTGATATTACAACATTCACCAAATATTCACCAAATTCACCGTTCGGGTGAAATAACTGCCCTTTAGTGTGTCAAAAGATATGGACGGGAACGCTTCATAACATACATACATCATGACATGATCATTGATTTGAACTTTGATTATTTAAGACCCTGTCTTTTATTAAAAAATATGATAATGTATAAGAAATATTTTAGAAATTATAATGGGATTCGAATATGTAAATAACATTTTTCACTCCATAAATTATATATATACTAATACACATCTTCTTAGATTTATGTAATTTTTATTATCTGATTATAACTGACCTCACTTCATATTTTTACACCTTCACTCTTATCTTGTGGCAAGCCCAATTACGGGCAGGCCCAATAGAACTATAAAATTATCAGGCCACTTCAAGACATAGCCAACCCAGTAGTTTAAATTGGTTCTATAATGCTTTGTTAGGATAATTTTATAAATTAAGATAAGGATAGGATAAGCTTCACTATAGTTTAATTTTAATTTTAGTATTTATCATTCTTTTAATTAAGCTTATCATTTTTTTAATCAGGTTTATATTCTGCTCATTGGGTTTTTATTAGATCTATGTAATTCAAAAAATGATCGAATAAAATCATCCGAGTTTATTTGATCACAATTCCTCTCTCATCTTTTCTGTATTCTCCCTCTCCCTTTCTGTACCAATAACCTTCCCTTTCATAATGTGGAGATATATAAGACTTAGATTTGTGGAACAAGCCTTTTTTTTCCTCTTTCGGTAAGCTCCTTCAATGAAATAATGTTTGATGCACGTTAGCACAAGTCTATAATCTCGTATAAAGATGAGGTGACAAAATTAAAATAAAAATATGCAAAAAATGAAATATAATTAAGCTATTAGAATTAGTTTAATAATAAGAGATGTGGTTAGTTTGCAGGAGATTATAAATTCAAACTTCAGTATTACCATTGTATCCAAAAAATATGAAATATAATTAATTATAATTAGATGATAAAAATTGTACAAGTGTGAGGTGATTAGTGTTAAGTTTCTGTTTATCATTATTTTCTTGAATGTACTCATGAGCTCCATTGAAATCCACGTGCCTTGTTTTTGTTTAACTTTATAGTAACGAGTATCCTTACGTACTGAATTTTTTTAAGTAATTAAAAACATTTAATGGAAAATATTAAATATCCCTCAACTAGTATCTTTAAGGCACTCATTATTTGTTATTCTTTTATGCCATAATGAAAAATTTCACATTTGACATAATATAATATTTTCTCCCAATAAACTGTTCTTAAAATAAAAACAACTGTATAATAATAATAAATAATGTAATATACTAGTTAATTAAATTAAAATTATTCATTTTGTATAAAAGGGTTGGCAAAGTACGATAAAAAAAAAAGTTACTTAACCAAATTATACGTGTTGCGACTCTGAGGCAGTTTTTTAAATGATGAAAATAAAGTGTAGTTATAAATAAGTTATTGACAATCATGTCAGCAATCCGTTGTAGTCTAGTTGGTCAGGATATTCGGCTCTCACCCGAAAGACCCGGGTTCAAGTCCCGGCAACGGAAACTTATTTTTTTAATATTTCAGCTTTTTGCTTCATTTGAGCAACGTGGACTATTGTAAACCCCAAAGAGTTATAGCCCAATGAGCCCAAGTACTACTGTACTGACTTCTACAAATGACGTTGTGAATTGAGATCCTCTTCATAGAATCATAAATCATATTGATGAAAAAATTCAAACGCTGTTATATCACATCTGATTTTTTATTTTTTCTCTTCTGTTTTCTTTGTAAATAAGACTCTATTGAACTATGATCCTTCCCTTTCACAAATATTGAATATGTATTCATTAAGCAATTGGGATAATGTGTAACTGATAGATAGAGAATTGTGCACCCTTTTTGTAGATGATTGTGATGAGAGTTATGTAAGTTAAATGAAAAAAAGTTATGCGTAAGTAGTATTATTTTTTTTAAAATTTAGTTGAATCCCACATAAATTCCATAAAATCAAAACTTTGATTCCAGAAGAGTAATAACTTTGCCATAATGTTTAACTTTAGATAAAGAATTTATGACCTCTCATACTTGTTTTTCTCTTTTATTGCTTTCATTTATTCATTATACTTTTGTTTTTTCAGAATATATATATATATAAGGATCGATTATTCTACCTACCATTTTTTCTGCCTACCTTTGCCTAACTTTAAAACATCATTAGATCAGAATCTTAACCAACATTTATCTTTCTCTCTCTTCTTGAGATTCTGATCTAACGGTGTTTTAGAGTGGTAGGCAAAGGTAGGCAGAAAAAATGGTAGGTAGAATAACCTATCCCATATATATATATATATATATATATATATATATATATATATATATATATATATATATATGGGGTAGGATATTATCACATCGGTATAAGAGTTAGAAGTCTTACACTCAATCTTAACAATTGATTCACTTGTATCCAATGGCTCACGTTACCAAAAAATTTGAGCCCTTAGATATAAATGGAATCAACGGACGAGATTGAGAGTGTAACTTACACTAGTGTAAAATGATCCTGACCCTATATATATATATATATATATATATATATATATATATATATATATATATATATGTGAGGAAGGTTATACTTACAACTTTTTTTTTACAACCTCTTACAACCATATCTTAACACCGCCGATTTCCGCCGATCAACGGTTATTATTTATTGAGAATTAATAATTAATTAATGAGTTTAATTTGCAAAAATCATAACTGTTGATTGGCGGAAATCAACGGTGTTAAGATATGGTTGTAAGAGGTTGTAAAAAAAAAAGGTTGTAAGTATAACCTTTCTCTCTCTCTCTATATATATATATATATATATATATATATATATATATATATGGGGATAGGATCTTTTGACACCGGTGTCAAATTTGAAGTTTGACACCTCATCTGATAGTCGTTAGATCAAAAAAGATCAATCGTTTTACATGCTTACAAATCAAAGTCGTTGATCTTTTTTGATCTAACGGCTATCAGATAAGGTGTCAAATTTTAAATTTGACACTGGTGTCAATGGATCCTACCTCACACACACACACACACACATACATATATATATATATATATATATATAACCGTTAGATTAGTGAAAATCAACGGTTAAGATTTGGTATCAAAGTTTTTGATTTGACACTGATGTTAAAGGATCCTATGAGAGAGAGAAAGAGACTGGATCCTTTGATACCGATGTCAAACTTTTTAATTTAATATCAGTGTCAAACTTTTTAATTTGATAGTAGTGTCAAACTTTTTAGTTTGATCCCAAATCTTAACTATTGATTTCCGTCAATCTAACGATGATAATTTATTGGGTCACACAGTTATAAGTGTGACCCAATAAATTATAAACGATAGATTGACGGAAATCACAGTTAAGATTTGGTGTCAAATTATTTTAATTTGACACCGGTGTCGAAGAATTTTGTCTATATATATATGAAAAGATTGGATGTCCAGACACTGGATATAAAATTTTGTCCACTCATCGTATTTATAGGGATTATTGGGTCCTAGCAGAGGTGGACCTATTTGGTCGCCTATGTTCGCACTTGCGGACATGAATTTTTGATTTTTTTTTTTTAAGTATAGTAGTCAAATATGATGTTTGTTAGATTAAGTTTTGTTTGGATATATAATGAGGGATGAAATGAAAATGAATGGAATACAGTGGGATGTAATGGAATACAACAAATCAGCATTGAAAAAAAAAAGGTGTCGGGGATAATTTTTTATGTTAAGTTGAAGTTTTTTTTTTCTTATTTATAATTTTTGTTTTTTAATGCATTTGAAATTTCCTTTAAAAAAAAATTTCGGAGGCGCTGCCGCGAACCCCCATCACTAAATATGCGGACATAAAAAATATTTTTTGGGTCCGTCACTGGGTCCTACAAATACATAGTTATAATACGGTGCCTGGACAAAATCTTATATACAGTGACTCGTTTTATATTTACAAAATATTAATCCCATATCACATATTTACAAAATCTTATTGTTTGTTATGTCACTAGATGGTCAAGTCATGATTAAACTATGTCGTTTTGTTTATTTATTTACTTATATTAATTGATTTATCTTTGTATAGTTATGATTTTTTTTCTTCATTTTTACTATTGATCCATCTTTGTATGATTATGATTTAGTAACTGGACAAAAGTTTATATCCAGTAAATTGACACTCATATAACCCAAATATATATATAGGAAAAAATATTTCTACAACCACTTTAGATAAAGTTATCTACAGCCACCTCAAAAACTATGTCGTTTTGATTAATAAAGGGTGTTTCTGTAATTTTAGGTGGATTAATGAAGGGTGTTTCAGTAAAATGTATATGATAAAAAAATAAACAAGATTATGAAAATACCCTTCATTAATTCACCTAAAATTACAGAAACACCCTTCATTAATCAAAATGACGTAGTTTTGAGGATAGCTGTAGATAACCTTATCTAAAGTGGGTGTAGAAATATTTATCTCATATATATAGGGTTTTATTAGTATCATGTTACATAACCCAATAAAACTTTCCTACACACACAATTAAGAGGTGGGGTCCACATATTTTTTTTTCTTACATCATTCCACTTTCTCTCTCTTCTTTATTGTGAGGGTAGAAAAATTTTCTTATATCCTACAACATTATACTCATAAAACCCATATATGGGTCAGGATCGTTTTACACTAATGTAAGTTACACTCTCAATCTTTTCCGTCGATCCCACTAATATCTAAGGGCTCTAATTTTTTAGTAATATGAGTCATTGGATACAAGTGGATCAATGGTCAAGATTGAGTGTAAGATTTCTAACTCTTACACCAGTGTAAGAATATCCTGCCCCCATATATATATATATATATATATATATATATATATATATATATATGAGATAGGATCAACTTACATCGGTGTAAGAATGATAAATCTTACACCTAATTTTAACCGTTGATTTTCGTGCATCTAACGGTTGAGATTTATTGAGAATTGAAAATTAATTAATGAGTGAGACCTAATAAATCTTAACCGTTAGATGCATAAAATCAATAATTAAGATTTGGTGTAAGACTTATTATTCTTACACTGGTGTAAGATCATCTGGCCATATATATATATATATATATATATATATATATATATATATATATATATATATTTGTCACCCTTTGTTTTAACTCTATAACTTATGGCGACTTAGAATAAAATGATAGAACCATACATAAATTTAATCACTCTTTTCAATTTCCAGGGTCCATTCAAATGAATTAAATGCTTCACAGAAATTGTTCAGTTGTTGTGTTAATATCCCTTCTTTGATTTCGTTCCCTTTGTTTCTCGTTTTCTTTAGTTGTTTCTGTTACAACCACAAATGTACATATGTAATAAATATGTTGTTTTTCAGCATCTTCACCCTGATTAAAGCCGAACAAAGGTTTTCACCCAAAAAAAAAAGCCGTATAAAGGTGAGATGTAGCCACGGTTGCATCTATGGTCACTACATAACAAATAGAAAGTAAGAATTCATCATTCTCAATTATATTATTACTATTACAATCAGCACTGTCGGTGGAAGAAATTATAAACTGAACTATGCTAAGAATTGCTAAGTACGGTTACTGCACTGGACCAAAGGGAGGCGAAATAAGTTCAGATTCTTTCATGTGTGCCTGGAACAATGACATTTTATATACTTCAATTAAATGATTAAGCATATAAAAAAGTTAGGCTTTATTATATTTCAGCTTGAGTTTTGGAGATTTTTCCCCTACTTCCTTGTATCAACACTAGGAGATTCACCATGATGATAATAAAAAAAACAACCAAGTGCATGAACTTCCTCAATCTTCAATTCCAGCCTTTGCAAGATATAAATCAATGATATTAGGTGAAAGAAAAAGAGCAAAGTCATGTTCCTTGGATTGCGCCTTAAATTAAGACCAAAGTGATCTGAACTAGACACTTCAACCATTCAAAAAAAATAATGATTTCCGGTTCCCTTAACCTGAGGCAAACCACCATAGCTTTTCAGAAATTTTTGATTGGTTTTATATTTATATTTTCCTTTTTGGCTGAAAAGAATTCAATCATATGCTTAATCACATACTGTGATATCTCAGCAGCAGAAAGCATCAAGACAATAAAGTCCAATAAAAGTGCCACATAATATAAAAAAGTGGGACACAGACTTGTATTGTCTGGTTCATCTTTTTTCAACCTTTTCCCTGTTCCTTCACTTACTTTTACTAACTTCCCAAACCAATACTTAGGCCAAGGTTGTACTATAATTTTCTGGGGAAGACTAAGACCAAGGTTTAAGAACCTAGTTAGAAAAATAGGGCCTTATTGACCTATTCTTTTTCAAGTTCTTACTGGTTGGTCTTTAGAAGGAAATGAATGGGGTTGGGGTTGAGTTTGAGAAGCAGCATGAGAATGGACATGAGAAAATAGATTATGATGAGGAAGAGAAGATAGATTATGTGTTTAAGGTGGTGGTGATTGGGGACTCAGCTGTGGGAAAGACTCAAATACTCTCAAGGTTTGCAAAGAATGAGTTTTGCTTTGACTCAAAGTCCACTATTGGAGTTGAATTCCAGACTAGGACTGTTACTATTAATGGCAAAGTAATCAAAGCTCAGATCTGGGATACTGCTGGCCAAGAAAGGTTCATTACACTTCTCTCTCTCTTTCATGCCTTTGCTTGATTTCTTTGTCTAATTTTCTTGTCTTCCCTTTGAACTCAAGGGTTTACATTGAGTTTTAATCATCTGACCAACTTAAAAGATTGTTGTTTTATACAATGTGAAGCCAATTTGACTTGAGAAACATACATTACCAAGAAGCACATGATATTGACTTTAGTTCTTTATGTTTTTATTTTCCTTGATTTGGTCCCAAAAGTCACATTAATATTCTACATTTTTGGAGGAATGTATGCTTCTTATTCAAATTGTCAGATTCCATATGCAGATAAAACCCAGCTCTAAAAAAGGTAGCTAGAATCCAATGAATTTAAAATTGCAAAAAGTGTGCATGAATGGCAAAGGGCAATACAGGATTTATGGGGGGGGGGGGGGGGGAATTAAAAGTTATTGGTAAAATACACTGATAATACTTTATCATTTTGATGCAGATAAATTGTTACAAATTTAACATATTATATATGTAAATTTTTCTTGCTGTTATAGGTACAGGGCTGTGACAAGTGCATACTACAGAGGTGCATTAGGGGCCATGCTGGTGTATGACATAACTAAAAGGAAATCTTTTGATAATGTTGCTAGGTGGGTTGAGGAACTGAGAGCACACGCAGATAGCTCCATTGTGATCATGCTAGTTGGGAACAAAGGTGACCTTGTGGACCTTAGAGTGGTGCCTACTGAAGATGCTGTGGAGTTTGCAGAGGACCAAGGCTTGTTCTTCTCAGAGACTTCAGCTCTCAGTGGTGAGAATGTGGACACTGCATTTCTCAAATTGTTAGAAGAGATCAATAGGGTAGTTTCTAAAAAGGCATTGGAATGTGGTACAGGGAAGCTGAATGGTGACAATAATGCAGCCACACTCAAAGGATCAAAGATTGATATAATCTCAGGTCCTGAATTGGAAATTAGTGAGATGAAGAAATTGTCTTCATGCTCTTGTTGATCTTGTTATGAAGATCTATGTTACTGTATTTGGTTTGAACTTTGGAAAAGAGAGCAGAGTGAGGATTATATAACTATATATATATATATATGCGTATGCCTAATGGTAAATTGATTTCATCTGGCCTTGCTTTCATGTTAAAAAATATTGAAGAGTAATTATCCTGTTTCATTATGATTATGACTCACTACAGTTATAGCACATTTACAACACTTAGTGAAAATGTGTATTGATGGCACATTTAGAACATCCACTAAACAATAAACAAACTTCTGATATTTAGAATACTAAGAACATTAACTAAAAATGTAGCTTGTCTATTAAAACTTTATTTTGCCCTTCATAAGTAAAATGGTTTGCACTAACAAAAAATCTCATAGTTATGTACTTTAAATTTTAAAAATATATCAAAACATCGTAAATGCTTGTGCTGCAAATGTCATGACTCATGACAAAATTAATGCTTAAGATATAAATTAACTTATAATGACAATTTTGAGCACTCATTTAAAGTTTGTTGTGGATATGAAATTTACAGTAAATCGTCAGTCATTAATAGGTTTTTATAGTTTAAATGTTTTTAATGAAGTTCTTATTTTACTAAAAAAAATTAAGGAAGTAAAGTTAACTTTTGCTAAATTGTAGGAACTTATTTGAAATTTAAATAAAGTATAAGGACCTATTTAAGTCAAATAAAGGTTTGTAGTTTATTTAGGTTTTTAAATAAGTCCTCTTAGTTGAACAAAAATTAACTGAGTCTTAACAACTAAGGGCATGTTTGGTGCATAGTATAGGATAAGGCCTGATAGTATAAGACCTGATAGTATAAGGCCTGATTGTATAAGACCTGATTGAATTTTAATACTATCCAGCGTTTGACACGGTATTGTATAAAATTGTTGAAAATAATCAGAGCCAATGATCTGGGCTGGGCCAAGTGTGTTTGGAAGGCCTCTGCAGAAGGCTAGTGTGACCCTAATATTTGAAGAGAAAAAAAGACTTCCGCAGAAGTTGACCTTAGAGTAAGAATGATATTGGGTCTCACACTTGAGGGAGGATGTTGAAAATAATCAAGTATGAGTTGTAAAGAAGTACCACATAGACTAGACATAGACCAAGTGATGACCATATAAGTGTGAAAGACCCATAAACCTGCAGCCTTAAGGTTTTGGGTTGAGACATGGTATCAGATATCCACTTGCTACGGTTGGTGTAGCCTTAGCTCAGTGGTGGTGGCCCCCCGCCACGGGCTTCCCCTTGGATCCGCCTGACATTGGTATCAGAGCCAGGTTGGGCTCGAGCTAGCCTGGTGATTGGCTAGGAGGCGGGTCGAGTACTTTGCGCTTGGGGTACTCGGTTGAGGGGGAGCATACCAATGGTGGGTTTCACACTTGAGGGGGAGATTGTTGGGATATTCAAGTGTGATAAGTCCCACATTGGTTGGTAATGGGCTAAGTGAAAAGTATATCTCTGGAAGAGACCCATGAATCCAATGCTTTAGAGTAAGAATGATATTGGGTCTCACACTTGAGGGAGGATGTTGAAAATAATCAAGTATGAGTTGTAAAGAAGTACCACATAGACTAGACATAGACCAAGTGATGACCATATAAGTGTGAAAGACCCATAAACCTGCAGCCTTAAGGTTTTGGGTTAAGATGTGGTGTCGGCCCACTTATTATAGTTTGTCATTTGGCCCATTGGTGGATGTATCCTTTGCAAAGGGTTTTGGGCTCCCTCATTCCATTTCCCAACAAAAATAATATATTGTATAAGATAATATCATCTAGTATTTAGTAATGCACTGTATAATACTATATATGATAAAAATAAATATTTTTAATAAAAATATCTTTTAATAAAGAATCTATATAATTCTTCAAAAAATGTCATATGATATTGATTTTTATAAAAACTTATTGATTAGTGTGTCCAAAATATAAATTAATTTTTATAAAAATAAAAATATTTAATATTTTAAAAATTAATATATTGAAAAATTAATTTTATTTTAATAGATTAATATTAAAATAATATATTAATTTTTGAGAATTACATTGGTCACCGATGTTAATACATCAATCTCTTATCAGGCCTTATCACTTACCCTTAGGCCGGATTAAGTTATACATTGTTTTGATGTATTAAGGGATTATGCTGTATAAGCTTATACTATACGATGGTCACACTAAATAACAAAAAATATCATAATGTATAATATAAACTTATATTATCGTATCTTATACGTCACACCACCAAATAAACCTGGATAAGAAGTTAAGTAATCTTCAGATGTACAAGGGCTGGTAAGGTACATGTCGGCAGATGTTGAAAATTTAATGAAGAAATGTTAAATGGTGACAAGGGATGACTATGCATAGAATAAAGTCAAAAAAGCTTGAATGTTTTGTCAGGTATTTATTTGCTTTTCAACTTTATTTATTTAACGATAATTAATTATTAGATTTTGTAATAACTTTTTTTTTTTGGTAAACATATTTGTAATAACTTTAGTACTAAATAAATTAATAAAATCAAATAACATTAGTGAAATCTATAATGAAAATCACTGTATAAGCGAAAATGATATGATTTTTCATCCACACTATATTTTCACTCACATGTAAATCTTTTATCTTTCCTCTCTCTCTCTCTTTAAAAAAAATTCTAATGTTTACCAAAAAAAAAAAAATTCTAATAGAAATTTTGCTTATACCCACAAAATATAAAACACGATTGACAGAAATATACACATGCAATCTACATCGTATTTACGTTCAAATGTTTCTTTTTTGTATATATATCTCAAAGGATATTCAAAATTGAGAGAGCCATGCCCCCTCCCCTCACCAGGAAGTTCCACCATTAATGTCTGCAATTGTGTTTTTTTTTGTTACTATTCATCCGTGATAAAATCGGTGATAATTAAATTATTTTTTAATTTTATATAATATATTAAATAATAAACCAATATATATGTTATTTTATTAGCAAATAATATGACAACGTTATCCTTATTAGTTATTATTGCAAAACCATAAAGTAAAAATTACATCATGAGTGGCTTCCCAAACTGTTCGAATTGGACCTGTGAGATTTCGTGTGTGTATCTGGAATTGTGATATTTTGAAGTTTACCCAATTTCTAAAAGTTGCATTACCCATTCCTCGAAGAATATGCATTGCTGAAGCCTGAAGGTGTTTGACCAAACCCAAAGAAGAGAAATTCATGCGGGATTTATGAAATTAATGAAGTGTGGGTACTTAATAAATTTAAGTATATATAGATCTGAGTACGATGACTTGTGAGCAACTATTGGCTGACTGAATCTGATTTAGATTTAAATTTGGAAGGATTGTGACTCAACTAGATCGATGATAGAGAAATAAGAAAATGTTTCAACTTTCAATAATGGAGATTGAGGTTTCAGAGGAGATGAATTGATATATAGATGCAAACAATGGGTCTGAAATAAAGATATCTACTGTTAGGTTTGGATAATAAAAGTGGAGGAATAAAAAAAACTCATGTGAAAATAAAATAGAATGGGAGAAATTGAAGGGGTAAGATATCGTAACAACCAACTAGGGTTACTACCAATCAATTTTACCGTTAGATCGATTATGTTGATCCAACGGTTATATTTATTTCCATTATTGTATGGTTATGATCCTCATATTTAATGTAAAAACATTAAATATGAAAAATTATAACTATACAAAGATGAAAATAAATATAAAGTGTTAAATATGGAGAATCATAATTATACAAAGATAGAAATAAATATAATTGTGGATCAACATAATCGATCTAACGGTGAAATTGATTAATAGTAACCCTAATTAGTTTGTTACAATATCCTACCCCAAAATTAAATTGAAAAAATTTAAATTTTAAGAAAAAAATAATTTTATATTTTTACATCATATTTTAAGAATCGGCAATTATCCCCTTTTCATATACCTACATCCGCCTCTATGTACAATTGTACATCACTATCAAATATAATTGTGGATCAACATGATCAATCTAACGGTGAAATTGATTAATAGTAACATTGATAGTAATCTTAATTAGTTTGTTACAATATCCTACCCCAAAATTAAATTGAAAAAATTTAAATTTTAAGAAAAAAATATTTTTATATTTTTAAATCATATTTTAAGAACGGACAATTATCCCCTTTTCATATACCTACATCCGCCTCTACGTACAATTGTACATCACCATCAAATATCTCACTTATGACTATGTTTTTGCGTAGAGCCAATATCATGGATTTGTTTTATTTGGTGACAGATTAGGATTTTGTTGGACAACTAAGTACGCTCTACACATTTTCATCTTTAAAAATCAAACCAAGAGATCAAACCCAATGATGGGTTAGGTGCCGTATATAAGCACCGGCCATATCCCTAAGAAACAAATTATGGTTACGTGTTAGCAAGACAAAACTACAACATAATGAATTATCTTCCATAAAATATCCTAGTTTCAATGCTGCTTTAGGCCTTATCCTACTGTTCAATTATTTTCATAATTACACCAACAATTGGTCATTTTCTTTAAGTTGCTCAACACTCTGTGTTTCCACATTCATAAACAAAATGATGTAAGTTGCTCAACTTCAATGTCCCTTGATGCCTTATATACTAAGATTCTTTGCATGTTCAAAGTAATCAATTTTTTTATGTCCATGCTGCATGAGCATGACACTGCAATTAAAAGGGTACACAGCATGATTGACAAATTTATCTTAATGTTTTTTTAATTATTGAAATATTAAAAATTGTTTCAGTTTTCTATGTTTTAAATTTTCTTATATTCTTTTTATTCTTATTATATTAATACATTAAAATTTCTCTAAATATAATTATTTATGTAGATAAGTATTTGATAAATAAAAAATTAATATATTAATAAATATATTATTTATAAATTGACATATTAGTATAAAAACATTCATTCTTTTAACTATATATATATATATATATATATATATATATATATATTGTTAAATATTCTTTTAACTATATTAAAAAGTAAGCAATTGTCACTTTTTAGAATTTATCTTTTATTTTTAAACAATATTTATATTTAGATGAAGTTTTGTTAATAATGTAAAGATTTGCACTTAAGTATCATTTATGATAGTTTTAATTAAAATTAAAATTAATATAAATTATTTTACAGAACAACTTATTTGTGACTTGAATTTTAAGATGATTTTTAATCTAAAATATATATAACTCCCAAATAATTTTATTTTTATTTTTTAAACTCTTATTTTTAATTTTAATTTTTAAGTAACTCTATATCAGTGTTGTTAAACACGACCCGGACATCGACCCGGTCGGGGTACTGGGTCACTGGTTGGACCGGTTCACGCAGATATATATAGATATATAAATATATATAAATATGAACATATAAATTCAATTATATTCTCTATATCTAAAATGAATTAAACAAGATTCACTAAATAAGCTCAAAAATGAAGCATAAATAAATAAAAATGCATGCTATTACTATGTCAATTTAAATTGCAACTCAGAATCCTTATAAACATACCTCTCAATGACATTGCACTCATGACATGTCACATTCTCTAATTTATTATTTCACAAATTGATTCAGTATTGAAAACTAATAGGTCATTGTAAAAGAGTATACTAGCAAATAAAATTACAAAAAGTTTTTAAAATGAGTTTTACATTTTTTTTATAAGATGAAACAATTTTTTTGTTTAAATGACCCAACCGGGTCACCGGGTTTGGCCGGTTTTGTCCGGATTTTGACTGGGTTTGACCGGGTCGATGCATGATCGATCCAATGCTTGACTCGAACCGGTCTGATGACTGATTCACTGGGTCCCGGGTCGACCCGGCCGGGTCAGACCAGGTTTTACAACAGTGCTCTATATGTTGAGCTGGATATTTTATTGACTTTATGATATATTTTACTTATACTTTTTTAAAAAATGTAGGTGAGGAGTGGTGGATTATTTAAGTGTGACAAGTCTCATATTGCTTGATAATGGATTAAGTGAAGTCCATATAAGTGGAATGATCAATGAACTAAATATTTTAAGATTTTGAGTTATGACAAGATATAAGACTCACTTGGTGTGGTTGGTCTAACTTAGCCCATTGATGGTGGTCCTCCACTACGGGATTCTCCTAGACCCACCTGACAGTGGTATCAGAGCCGGGTTGGGCTCAAGCTAACTAGGTGTTTAGTAGAGGCAGGTTGAGTACTTGAGCGTTAGGTACTTAGAGTTGAGGGGGAACATATCAATGATGAGTTTCATACTTAAGGAGAGGATTGTTAGATTACTCAAGTATAATGAGTCCCACATTGATTCCTAATAGGTTAAATAAAGTCTATATAAATAGAAGGATCCATGAACTCAATGCCGAATACTTGAGCTTGGGATACTTGGAGTTGAGAGGGAGCATATCAACAGTGATTTTTATACTTAAAGGGAATATTATTGGAATATTCAAGTATGATGAGTTCGTCATATCATAGGCTCCCCTGAACCCATATAACAAGGTGCTTAATTGATAATAATAAAATCACAATCCTTTAATTTGTTTATTATGGTCTTCAAATAATATTTAACTCTAAATTGACTTAAATTAAAATTGGATCCTGAATTCAACTAGTATTTTGAAAGGCTTCATTTGAAGTACAGCTATTTGACGCATAGTTATTAAACTCGGATCGACCTGGGAATCGATAAATCGATCATATAACTGATTCGGTTGAAGCAACGGACCGGTCATGCATCAGAACCGGTGCGACCCGGCCTGGTCCCAAAAAAAATCCCAATTTTGTTTTTTTCAAAAAACAATCATAATAGTCATATTTGAATTTTTTTTTGTTTATTGACTTACATAAGTTATGTACCTACAACACTAATATTATCTTAATTATATACCATGCATAAAATTTTGAATTAATTTATAGTTAGATGTCATTTTCGGAACCTAAAGTCCCGTATCACGATCATTATATTTTTGTTTGATTTTTTATTTGATAATAATATGTGATTTATTATATTTTGTATTAAAATATTTGAAATTTGTATCATTTTTTTTAGATATTTGAGTATGTTTATAATTTTTTAATAAAAATTATAAAATTGCATATAATTACCGGATTATGCGATTGAACCAGTGACCCACACTGGTTGAACTAGTGACCCAGTACCTCGACCGGGTCAATGACCGAACCGGTTTTAATAATATTGATTTGATGTAAATAATCACGTCTTAATGATTAAATATTTTTCATTTTGACATTGATTTTAATCTTTGTCAACATTAGACAGGAGTCATCCATATTGGTGAAAAATATTTAAATTTAATTTAAGTTGGATAAATCAAAATTTATAATAAACATTATTTTATTTTTATTTTTTGGTAGATATAAACATTATTTTTTGGTAAAAGATAAAAATTCTAATTTGAATTCTTGAATTTAAAATTAATGGAGTATATGAACAAAAAAGAAGCAATTTTTATGTGTTACCTAGATTATAACCATTTCGAAAATAGATACATTGAAGTCTTTCCTTCTTAATTTTTTATATACATTCAGAAGTCAAAAGTACTTTGATTTGATTAAGAAATTTTGAAATTGTTTTTTTCAAGAAGATTATACTTACCATCTTTTTTTCCTTACAATTATTTTTGTAAATGTTAGATCAAAATCAAGTCAATCACTCTTTTTCATGCAATTTTATAACCATTAATTTGATTTTAATCAAATACTCATAAAAATGATGGTAAGAAAAAAAATATTGCAAATATAACTTATTGTTTATTTTAATATTTTATTATATTTATTATTGTACGATTTTAATGAGGCTTATCCTTTGAGACGGTCCAAGCTAATGCAAGCCGCGAAATTTCGTGTGCCTCTCACGTGTCCCATTTCTGCATAATCATTTGATCTAGTAAATGGGGTCGATAGTGCTTAAACGTGGCACATAAATCCCCAATGTGACATATTGATATATATTGTGCCGAAACGTGTAAGATATGTTTTTGTGCCGAATTTCTAAAACTTGCATATTCCGTACCTCCAAGAATATGCGGTGCTAAAGAAGATAAATGAAACCAAAAAAGAGAGAGAGAAATTCAAATCAATACATCCCCATCAAATATCTCAGTCATGACTATGACTGTGTTTTGCGGGGAGCCATTCTTCTTAATTTGTTTTATTTGGTGACAAATTAGGAGTTTGTTGGACAACTAAGTACTATCTACATTAATTTTGTTTTATTTTTTTAAAGTATTTTTTATTAGATAAGTGAAGAATAATCTTTCAAAATAAGGTCATACGTCAAAAACAAAAATCCCTCCCTGTAATTTTTTTTTTTCATTTACATAAACCATGAGAACTTAAAGTCACATATTTAAGTAACTTCAACCCCTCCTACTCAAATCATATGTTAAAATAAAGATATTTTCTGGGCTTGAGTGCAGAAAATAAGTTGGCGGATATTTCTATTATACTTTTAATAAATTTTTAATCTCCAGTGACAGAGGTATTCCAAAATTTCAAAGCCATGTGTTTAATTTATTGATATTGAAATTCATTAATTATGAATCTCAAGATATATTCCAACTTTATTTATACGTTGCCTTTTTAACTTTATGATGTATGTTAATATTATTATTAACTTCTTATGATTTTATTTAAGAGTTATAATTTTTTTTAAATAATTATTAAATAAAGCTGATGCATCGTAATAAATCCCTAATAATAATGACAAAGATATAAGTATGACACATCGATAACCGAAAAAAAAAAAACTGATACATCGATACCCATGGATTTGTACATTCCTGGTGCGCTTGATATTCAACCATATATGATACACATATAAGTACAAGGAAAGGAGAATATCGTGCAATTAACTGACCTAGCTTCACTTATTAATGAACAATAAATAATTTTTATAATAAACATATCAATCATATGGGTCAATAATTATGGATTATAATATATATCACTCGGGTTCACCAGCCTCTAATAAAATAAAAATAAACGCATAAAATAATTTCACCTGTCCATAGAATCTTTCCTTTTTCTTAAAGATATGCATTATTTATTATTTAATCAGAAATCTGGTTTTAAGATATAATTAGTAAAAGCTGCTAACAGTATACAAAGCTCACACACATTAAAAAAAATGTAAAACAAGGACTTCAAATTAAGTTAATATTGTGTCTTGATATTTTACGAGCCATTTTGGTTTTGTGACAATTTTTTTATTAACTATAGTTTGTTAGTGTGGAATTAAGAGTATCACGTGATGAATTAATGCTTGAGTGCATAAATCTTCGTGTTATAAGGAAAGAAAAGAATACTCTTAAACGCATTTAAATACAATTAATTGCTGGCGTTATTAATATACAATTCACCTACACAATAATATTTAATAACACATAAGGGAGGTTTTAGGTTATAATCAATGTTGTAAAAACTGACCCCATTCGACTGGTCGGACTATATGTTAATAAAATCGGATTGATTCGGCTGGTCAATCTAGGAATCGGTAAACGGTCATATAATTGGTCTAGATGAAGCAATATATTGGCCATGCATCAGAATTGATACGATCCAATGCGACTCGGCTAATTTTTGTGAAAATCGGTGACCTAACCCGGTCCAAAAAAAAATGTCAACAAAAAAATCATAATATACATATTTGAATATTTTTTGCTTATTGAATTACATAGGTTATGTACCTACAATACTAATATTATCTCAATTATGCACTATGCAAATTTTTTTGATTTGATTTATAACTATAAATGTCATTTACTGAATCTGAAACCCCGTATCACAATCATTATATTTTTGTTTGATCCTTTATTGGATAATATTGTGTGATTCATTATTTTTTATATTAAAATATTTGAAATTTTTATATTTTTTTAAATATTTGAGTATGTTTATAATTTTTTAATATAAATTATAGAATTGCATATAATAACTGGGTCTCCATTGGTTGAACCATTGATCCATTACCTTAACCAAGTCAATAACCAAGCTGATTTTAATAACATTGGTTGAACTGGTTGAACTAGGAGTCGCATTAGTAACTGATTCAGTTCAGTTAATTAACCACTCATGCATGCAATTTGATGAAGAATTAGTAAACCAATCATAAAATTGGTTCGACCAGTGCCAACCAATTCCACCATAATTTCACTTACGAGGATTTAAACTTGGCACCTAAAGGAAGATAAATGAAATGCTCTAAGTCACTGTGATTGTCATTTTATTTCTATTTATATATTTACGTAAATTTAGTTTGAGTGGTTTTACAATGACTTATTAGTTGAATCAATTACTTATAGATTTGATATCCTGTCCGAGTCGATGATCGGTCTGGATTTAATAACATTGGTTATAATAGAATTTTGATTTTAAAATTTAAGTTAAAAAATTACCTTTTATTTGAAAAATTAAATCTCATATTTTAAAATGTATTGCAATTAGTTGAATTGTAAATTAATTTTCATATTTAGAACTTGTTTAAGAAAATTGAATTTATTTCATTTTATAATATTGAATTAACCAAATCAATAAAAGAAAATCTGTTAATTTAATAACCTAAATTAAATCCAAATCATATAAACTTAAATACAACTATTATTTGAATGAATTTTCATATAAAACAACAGAATACAAAAATATAATTATAATTTTCCAATAAACGATTTCATTTATAAATTAAATAAATGTTTAAATTTTTTATTCCAGAACCTACTCCAAAGGTAAATTCCGGGCTGACATGTCTTAAATATAATTTCAATATTCATAGCTTCTAACAAAATGCCCTCTCTAGCATATAAAACCATGAACAACTTCAAAATTCTAAAGCCATTGACAGATAGCATTTCCTTCTTTATTTTAAAAGGTCAGAGCAATTAGTTGAGAATAGGATAACTATATTTTGACAATGTAAGAAGCAATCTCTTTTATGATTTTGATCATTACAATCCTTTGAATGAATTCAACATTTACTTTTAAAATTGAAAGTTTAATGTTTAACTAAATTGGGCGGCGGCAAAAGAAAACTTATCAATTACCACATAACCGACGAAAAACTCATTTGGGAAAGAATAAAAAAATGATAACTCAAATTGTTCTTCGTTGTCTTATATCTTCCCAATTCAAACAATGATATGGACAACAAAAATATATTGAACAATTTTTGTTTTTTCCAATGTGAATAATAAACCTGGCAATTGGCTCCCCATTCATCAAAATGGGAAAATAAAACTATACATGGTAGTTTTTAATGTCCAAACTATACCTTGTAGTATTCTATTTTTTTTTCTTATATCAATGCCCATTCTAATTCTAACAATTTACAGTTCCACTAAAAAGAACTCAATGCAAATCACTCCTAAGGGACCAATACGAACACTTTTGATTGGGGTATCTAACGATTCTAACCAATAAACGCATTACCTAATCCTCCACCCAAATTAACAAAAAAAAAATAAAAAATTCAAAAGAAAGTATAATTGATCTATCATCATCTATCATGTTCAAAGGAAATGGACGATCGAGATCTTCTTGCGTTCCGCAATCTGAAGAAACCGTACAATTTCCGAAAATCCTTAACCGTAGAGAACCCTTCAGCACCACAAAGCACCCCTGAGTGAGTTTCATCCACGTCATCATCCTCTATCTGCCGTCCGATCATCTCCGCGCACCCCCTCCCATCACCGTCCGTTTGCAGCGCTCCGATAACCGATTTGATGGCCCGACTCGGCGAGTTCCGGTTCGCGATCATCAACTCGCCGATCTCGGCGGGGCTGAGACTCGCTCCGTTCCGGAAAATCTCCTCCACCCGAGGGAACAGCTTGTGCTCCTTCACCCCGAGGTAGCTACTCGCCAGCGTCTTGAACGCCGAAAAATCGCACATAGGAAAATGAATGTGAACGTCGACCCGACCCGGCCGAAGCAGGTTCGGGTCAACGCACTCTTTGCTGTTCATAGTGAACACCATCACCCTCTCTTCGCCGCAACACGAGCTTATAATCCCGTCCATGAAGTTCTGAATCCCCGACGCGGTCACCGCCTTAGATTCCGATTGCTCCGCCAGGAACCGATCCAGATCCTCCACGACGACGATCGATTTCTCTGTCGTTTCGAGGAGGAGGAACTTCAGATCCGAATCGCAGCGAACCTTGGAGAGATCCACGTCGTACACGTCGTAGCTGAGGAAATTTGCCATGGCGGCGACAAAGCTCGATTTTCCGGTGCCGGAGGGTCCGTACAACAGGAAGCTCCGTTTCCACACACGGCCGAGCCGCCGGTAATACTGCTTCCCCCTGAGGAACGATTCCAGGTCCGATTTTATCTTGTTCTTGAGATCCTCTTCCATGGCTATGGTCTCGAACGTCGACGGATGGTTGAACGGAACAGATCTCCACCGCGTTCCGCCGACGGAGTCGGCTGCGGCGGCGGCGTCATTAATGAACAGCCGCAAATCGCGTCCGCCGTGATTCTCTATCTCGTCGGCGACGGCGTTGATGTGGCGGAGATAAGGGCGGAGAATTCGACGTTTATCGGCTTTTCTGATCTTGAGAACCAACGAACCGGTCCGGTTCGGTTCGGTCTTTTGGTTGAACCAGAAGAGCTTAGCACCGAGAAAATGGTCCTGGATGGTTTGGTTTGGGTCAAGGCAGAGAACGATGTCGTTTTGGGTTTTACCGGTGACGAGGTTTGTGAAGTCAGATTCTTCGATTGAAGGAAGAGAATGCAAATAGAGTGAAACTTTGCGGTAAAGCTGATTCCTCTGCATGCTGTCGTTTAATTCGGGGACTTTGAGGAACTGGTACACGTGGAACCAATCTTGTGCCGTTCCGTAGAGTTTCTTCGTCGTGTATATCAATCCCGTTTTGAATAGCATCAACCGAATAATGAAACAAACGACGACAGCGAGGACTACGAGGAATATGGGGTTGCAAGGAATCATGTCAACGATCGAACAACAACAAAACCCAATTTGCACAATTGGGTATTGTTGGTATTATTGTGTGTCTCTTGTTTTGGAATGTTTGGAGTTTTGGGGTAAAATCATGTTTGGATTTTGAGGGAGGAAGAAGAAGAGGAAGAGTTGTTGTGTTGGGTGTGGATTTGAGAACAATGGATGAATGCTTTCTCCTCCTCCTTCGTCTGTGTTTCTTGCAGCTACATGGTCTATTTAATGTGTATGTGTTTATCATTCTCTTTAATCAACAATTATTTCGATTTTTTAGGAGATAGGGAAATCTTACACAGTGTGTCACGTAATCTGCTTCAATAATTTCCTTTTCAACACGGAATTAGGTAAGAGAGCCATGGCAATTCCTTGATTTTCATTTTAAAAAAATATTAATTTATTTTCTTTGGTTAACATGAAAACTTAAAATATTAAATTTTAATTGATTTATAATTAGCCCGTAAATCATGTGCTGGCACGTGATTAATCTAATTTGGTAATTATTGATAGTAGATTTAAATGAATATATCTAATGATTATTATAATTTTTTTTTAAAATATATAAGTGAATCAATCATAATAAATAAAAAATAACTATTTCAACAAACAAATTCTGGGCTAATTCATATGCTTTTACTTCTTAAATAATATGGAAGAAATTACTTATCATATATTAAGACTTTAATAGAAAGATCATTAAAATTATTATAATTTATGCACCAATGGCATTAGTTAATTTCGAAAATTTTAACAATCGAGCGTGGAAATATGCTTTAGAAATTGAAATCCAATTATCCATATATAGAAAAGATCAAGTGATATCAAAACCGTAATATATTGTGTTATGGATTCAGGCTCATTAATTGACAAGCCCACAAGAGACAATTCGAGATATTAATTAGATACAATTATAGAAGATGTCCATCAAAGATATCAATCATAATACGAGAACGAGAGCATGGCATATGGGCTTGGACCATCATCAGACGCACTAAAGGTCCATAATCCATTACCCATAGGTAAACTTTATAAACTAGATGTAAGACCTATAGGTACGTTACGCTCTCTCTTTTACTATTATGTTGCCACTGTGCACACACATATCCTTTGGCAAAGCCGTTTACAATTCTTTAGTACACAATGATCTGCTTGACTCAAAGATATCATATCCATAGATACTTTGGAGAAGACACCTAGATCCAATATTAATATACTAGTCCATTGGGCTAGACATCTATATCTCTAATACAGAACATATTGTTTTCTAAATGTTAAAATATTCTTGAGTGAATCTTGTTTTAGTTCTGCTTTAATTTTTTATTTTTTTTAAAATATTTTTTTGGGTTCATCACTTCGCGCCTAGTCCGATTTAGGACGAGTCCAGGATTAAGGTTTGAAATCTCTTCCTATGCTCTCACCACCATCTGATCAACTCTCATGCGCTAATTGAACTACCACTATTTGGTATTCTGCTTTAGTTTATTCTTCTTTGTTAATTGTTGTTTAGAACTCTTTTTAATCCCAATTTTGTATTCTAAAATGTATTAATATAATTTAGTGAGTTTTGTACTTGATTATCTCATACCCTACTCTTTCTGACTTTGTAGTTTGTATTACTTTTGCACTTGTTGCATTTGCCAAAATAGCAACAATAACAAGAATGAGATACGTTAGGATTTTATTTTTTAATATATTTTCCGTTGCGATTAGGGTGTATGAGTCAATTTACATGCACATTGATTAGTTCACATTTCGATGTAATTAAAGGCTGGTCATTCATATTGGAAAAAGAATTTCACAATGATAATTCATTTGATCTCAATACAAATAATTAGTATAATTAATCAAAATCTAAATGCATAATTATGGGTCTATCTGCGTTCACAATCGTTGACTATTAATTAGAGTAATCCCTTGAATATTAGAATTACTTATTAGAGAGTAATTCTGATTTAAATGTTAGAAACTTTGCCTTTTCTCCGCAAAAATATCAATGAACAGTGTTTTTTTCATATAGAGATATAATCAGGTGATATCCACAACTAAAAAAAGAAAAAAGAAATGTTGGCACAGATTTGATAAATATGTAACATGATGAAAACTTGGGGAAAATATTTCCCAACATTAATTATAAAAGAAAACCTTGTGTTTAACGTCAAAACCAATCATTTTTTTCAAATAATATTATTTATGAGAAATAATTTTCTTAGGCGATTCTCTATTGATTAATTTTGGGGAAAATATTTTCTCGGATCTTGTTTTAATATGATTACATTGAATAAAAATATCTCATTTATTTATTAACAAATTAATGGTTATAATTTAATAATCAATTTTATTAAATGGAAAAATAAATTATTTTAATTACTAACCATTAACATATAAACAAAGGAAAAAATGTGTGTCACTTTAAAGGATGTAAAGTTGTATCATTTTAAGTAAGAAAAAGAGATAGATCATGGAAGAAAGAGAATGAACAAAAAAAAATAAAGGTGAGTCCCACCTCTTTGTGAGAGTAAAATGACATAAGTTGTGTCATTTGAAAGGACAAACACTTCTATCGTAAACAAATTATATATTGAAACTTTTTATATAACATGAATTCGCCGTTCAAATATCTACCTATTTCTTTGTTACCTTTTTGAAAACCTTTCCCTTTTAGTCCACTATTACTAGTTTTCTTTTTCCTTTTCTTTTTTGTTATTCACTATTACTAGTTTTCATATGTGATCATCCAACTACTTAAAAAGTTATATATTCCCGTTGTGCGTGTATTTTAGCTAATTTAGTGTCATGCATGGCAGAAAGGCACGAAGCCCCTTTGTTTGAGTAATGCATGGACTTTCCATTCTAAGTTGTGAATTCCAATTGAAAATTATTTTGGCCTAAGTTTGAACTCCACAATATATAAGCCGGGGACACACTATTGGGACGCTTTGAAATTTTCTTTAAGGCTTCCTCTTGTTTGTGTTCACATCATCAACTTTCCATTTCCTTGGCCCCTTATAATCAACAATATCTTCTATTTGTTTTTTCTAGTGATGACTACAGATTCCATCATATCATTCGGTGACTTAGCTATTTTCTCAATATTCTACTTTGTTTTTTTGTTTTCCATTTAATTAATTATTTTCTCTTCTTTTGACAAGTTTTCAAAATTCTGAAAGGCACTTTCGAAAAGACTCGATAAAAAGGAGAAAATTATGATGAATATTCTATTATTCTTGTCTGTTTTGACTTAAAGTTTTGGCACAAATTCTGAAAGGAAGTCTGATTTAACTCATTAAGTTTTAATGACCCAATATATGCTTGCATCTAATAATTGTACATAAGTATTCCTCTAAACTTAGTGAAACACAGTCTGAATCTTTCTTGTTAAAAATTAGTGTAAAAACGTAAAAAATACGTTTTTATGTTTTTACTAAAGTGATACGTCCTAAAATGCAAGTAAAAATTCTCTTTAATAAAAATTGGTAAAAATACGTGTAAAAACAGTAAAAACACAAGTTTTTACGTTTGTACTTAAATCAAAAAATCAAACCAGATCAACTTTTAACCCATGGTTGGTTTTATTTTTTATATTTTTAATAAAATAAAATAAAAAAATCCTATTTCCTTTTCCCCAAATCAAATGCACAGTATCTTCTTCTAGCTATTTGAAAAAAAAAATTCTCATGCGAGCCCGCTGTATTTTCATTTAAAAGTTGCTAAACTTTATTCTATTGATGTTGTGAAACTTGGTTATAGGAGTTATTAAACTCTTTTTGTGTTTTTGGACTTATTTCTTGTATAGTTATGTGACTTATATCTTTTAAGGAGAAGGATCTGTTTACAAACTTTTTTTTACAAATTACACTAAGTATGACTGGTCATACACTCTTGATTGAAGTATGATCGGTCATACTTAGTGTATTTTGTTAGAATTTGTAAACAAAAAGTTTGTAAATATAACATTCTCCATCTTTTAAATATTAAGTTATTCATTGAATTTTGAGTAGTGACTTATGTGATACTTTTTTTTTACATGCATATATATATAATTTTGTATTTTGACCTTAAGTAGTAAAAACTTTACATTTCGTGTCGTTTCTACAATTTACGTTTCTACCATTCCCTTCCGTTTCTACGTAGAAACTCAATTTTGACAACATTGGTCTGAATAAATATTGGTTTATTAAAAATAATATAGTTTACTTTTCAATACTTTTATACGTAAAGGAGGTTATTGCTAGAACCATGTAATGGATTAAACATTTTAATTTAACTGTTGGAAAAAGTATTGTATTTCTAAACGAAGCAATTATTTACCAATTCAAACAATGAAAGAAGCAATTTTAAGACAGGTTTTCAAACCTAGTAAGGAAGGATTATTAAGCTCATGAACTGATGAAGGGCATTGGTTACGCTAGCCCAAGTCCCTTTTGGCCCTCTAAGTCAATGGTGAAATAGATTTCCCAATTTATCATTAACATAAAGGGTTATGTTTATCTCATTTTACATGAGATAAACATCTCTCCTACACACACAAAAAGGGTTGGGTCCCACCACTTTTTTTTTCTCTCTCCTCTTACATGTGGGTCCCACTTACACTTTTGTTTCTACAACATAAGGTAATTCTTTCCCTACAACATAAGAAAAATATATCCCTAACATAAAACCAACTACACGCTAATTAAGCCCCATATCCTACTATGAAATTAGGAAATGTGTGTTAAAATGAGTTTCACATCTTCCAACCCCTTCTATTAATTCATCTCATCCTATTACAATATTAAATAGTTCCTAACTATACAATATATATATATATATATATACAGGAGCACAGAACTTATGACCAACTTTGAATTAACTATAATATAAACTTTCTGGGAAGATGCATCCTTATTTTTATCTTTTGACATGTCTTTTGGAGTCATTTTCTGTGGTTTACGTTGACTAAATGCATGATCACAAAGACATTGGTATTAAAAGTGGCAAAAAACTAAAATGAAAACTTAATGGTTAAGGATTTGAATCTCTAGTGTGTGTGTGTGTATATATCTAAGAAAATTTTCTAAAATTCTAAAAACTACTATAGAGATATTAGACTCGCTTCTCTCAAACTGATAACGGAATATTAATATCTGCTTGCCAATAACAAAACAGAACTTTTTTTTAAACTTTGGTATTTTTTTTCTGAGCTTTTAGCTTTTAGTTTATATCTGATCTTATCCCAACTTAACGGTGATGCTGTTATCTCTTTATCTCTTTTTATAAGTCGGTGAGACTCGTTCAATTAATTGGTGATCCAAATTTGCATACTTTATAAGGTAATTGATGCTATATATCAAGCATATCCGTTCTCGGTTGCATATGAATTCTTAGGATATGCGTTACGCTATATTCAGGTGAAATTGTAATAACCTATTTTTTATTTTTATTTTTCAAAAGACATATATAGTTTAACTTTTGAAGAGATTTCATTTATATTCTTAATAGTATTTTCCCTTTAATATTTGAAGTAGTTATATTCAGCAACAAAATATGTGCCCATTACTTTTATTTTTCTCTATTTAACTGCAGTAAATCGTGATAATAAAAAAAAAAAATACAGAAAAATATAGTTTAAAATAAGTAAGCTTTTTTTAAAAATAAATAAATAATGATTTCGTGTACCCTATTTCTTTGTTTTCTTTTTTTATTGGCAACATCAACTTCAATTCCTTTCACTCATCTTAACCCTTACAATAACTGATGAGCCGAAGAAATTGTGGACATGACACAATTATATTGAGTGGAGTATAATATTAGTTCCCCTACAACTTGTACATGTGCTGTGGTTGATTTCTTTCTAACTATTATATTTTTGTTACTTGTTCCCACTTGAGAGGCTTCTTATGTAACCCTTTGTCTGTAATAGACTTTCTAGGTCCCATTATTTTAAATTTAATTAGTCAAGCAGAGGAATCTTTCAACTGAGAAATACCAAAATTCCAAATAGAAGAAACTTATTGGTCAAAATCGAAAATGGACATCAACATATATATTCATTATAAAATTAGAAAAAAGAAACAAAAACTGGTCCCAGTTTTTTACGTAAGCATATGGGGCGTTACCACAAGCATCGTAATTGTTTTGATTGTTTGTAAGATTATAACTGCGGTGTACTTGACGGGGACTTTAGCATATTGCCAAGGTATCATGCCATATGCTATTTTGGACTGCTTCTTTCCTTTGCTTTTGTCCTAATTAACTGCTTCACAAATACAATAGCAAACAAAATACAACTTGTATATTTTGTTTGGCATGTTCTATCTTGTACATCAGGTGAATTTAGGTTCTTTGGCATCCTTAAAAATAAAAATAAAATAAAAAATTTGGGTCATATAGCATCTTATTTTGGTTGACAAGTATAATTCTGCAAATCAATCATGAAATCCGCAGTAAACAAATGTATACCATTCTAGTTAAGGTTAATTGGTGGAGCCTCCAAAAGTGCTTACTATGGCAAAATTGCTTGATCATGCACAGCAGTTATTTGTAGCTTCGTTTGCTCAATAAGATTCATTAATTTAATTGTCTTCACTCTTTATAATATCTATTTTGGCAGTACTAAGGGCATGCATGTAACTTGCATTTCTAATTATGCTGTGATGTGTGACTTCAATCGTACGTGTTCTTTTTTTTATATAGTTATTATTATTTTTTGTTGAAATATTCAAGTTATGAAATTTTATATCGGTTGATAATGGATTAAGTGAAGTCCATATAAATAAAAGAATCCGTAAATACATTGTTTTAAGATATTCGGTTAAGATATAATGTCAAACTTATTTGATGTTGTTGGTCTAACTTAACCTATTAATAATTCCCTTACCCTAAACCCTAAATATATTTATTTAAAAGTTTTATTTAAACAACCAAAAACATGGATATATGGGATTGCTTCAGTTTAAATAGTGGTGTTCAATTCGAGTCTCTCGAATTTCATTTAGAGGGCGTTTGGTTGAGGAAATTTTTTCGGAATAGTAGAGAAATGTAATAGATAGAGAAATGATTGAAAAGATAGATAAAGTGAGATAGGTAGACAAATGTAAAAAAAAGTTGTTTGGTGGGGAAAAACTTTACTGGAAAAATTAGGTAACTTTATGAAATCAACAGTGCATTAAAAGTCAGATAACCGGTTTTCCAAAAAATCTCACCTTCAAATTGGGTTTCTAAACAGTGCGGATATATATGTTTCTCATAAATCCAGACAAATTGGATAGATGAGTTTTTGGTGAAAATACGTTCAAACAAACATGGTGTTTCTAAAAGCCATACTTGAGAAACATAGATATCCGTTGAAAAACTCACAACCAAACACCACCTTAATTACAATTGGAGAAGAGATATTCGATTATCATTTTTTTGAATCCTTCGTTCAGTTTTATTTATCTAAATATATCACTCAAGAATCAAGATAGCATAATTCGGTAGTAATCAATAACAAAGTTGACACATGCACAAATAATGAGTCAGAAACTGACACATAAAGATTGATATGTCACGAGTCACGACCATGTCTTAGATTTATACCTTTTTTTGGTTTAGTTGTTTTTTGGTTCAACAGTTCGGAGTTGTTGCACTGCTTTATTGTTCACATTTGGGCTTAGTAGATTTCAAGGTTTGGGCTTATTGTCATTGATATCCATTAATGGTCAAGAAAGCCCACAAGTCCTATCAAACATGAAAAAGCCCAAAAACCATGTGAGTCCACTTCATTTGGAGCATAGACGAACCCATCATATACACAAAAGGATCTAATCACTTTATGAATAAATTTTGAATACTTATCCTGCTTAATAATTTTTTGTAAATATTAAATCATGTGATATTATTGATGACTATACCCTTTGATTGATTTTATATGTATATATATGGAAAAAATATTTATTATTTTAAAAGACATAACTTTATATTATTTTAAGTGAAATGATCATTCTTTGATGCATATTTGTTAATTTTTTTCTTCTCTCTAGTTCATATTGCTTTTTATTTCTCCATGTTTCATCTTGCGAAGGAGAGAGAATATAAAAAGCCAATAAATGTATATCAAAATATGATCGTTTCATTTTAAATGACACAAAATTATATTATTTAAAATGATAATTTTTTTCTCATATATATATATATATGTGATTTGATGTTTGTCATTTTATAGTGTATAGAGTTGTATCATTTTAAGTGAGAGAAAGACACAAGTTTTCATTGTTTGTGTCTTTTTCTTACTTAAAATGACACAACTCTATGTCTTTTAAAAGGATAAATATATATATATATATATATATATATATATATATTGTAAAACAATATTTATTAGTTTTTTTTATATATTTTCCTATAATACGAGGTTTACTTATACTATGAGATTTTGACGTCATTAAATATTATGAGAATATTTAAATAATGGTGTTTGCATTTATCATTTAACATGACGCAACAAAATTTTTTACACACACAATATTTTGTGGGTCCACACTTTTTGAAACCAAAAAAAAAAAAAAAAACTGCGGCACCGAAAACGAATCTCTATAATATTACACAATCATTTTTTCTATAACATAACTCTTATAAAACTCTTAAATAATATGATATAATGACTTGAGAAATGTTTTCCTAAATGTGTGAGTAAAATTGTTCGTCATAGAATTTACCTTTCTTCTTGGCTTCTAATTGTCTTTTTTTTTTTTTTTTTCTGAATAAACCATACATATTTTTCACTGGAGACAATTTTATTTAAGTAAGATTTTAAAGGTCTCCCAATTGTCTCTAGTCCCTTCTTTTTGCATTGAACTTTGATTTTTGTCGTGAGTTATAGGTCACTGACAGAAGGGTGGGACCATATCATAGGCAAAGCAACCTTAATAAAATGGATTGTAATCCGACATCTCAATCTCAAATCCAAGTTCCTTATCTTCTGTACTGTACCACTGATGGACTTTTTCACACCTTGATTCTGCTTCTTCTTTTTTCCTCTCCTCTGTGTGTGTCGCTTTCCCTGAATGAACTAGGATGTTCATGGCCTCCACACTATGTCTTCTCAAACCTTCATTTCTTCCCCAAAAGCCACACCATGCACCCCAAAAGCTTCATCCACTTCCCCCCATCTCTGCAAGATTGAAGAACATCCCAAAAGATCCTCCCAACCCACAAAAATTATTGGATCATCATAATAGCAATATTCTCAAAAGTGCTTCTCTTTCCCTCACAGCAATCACATTTCCATTCTTATTAGAACAAAAGGCAAGGATCTCATTCTCATATACCTCCAATTGTTTCTTATGCATAATGATCCAATCCCTCTTATTATTTTCTTATGTGTGTGTGTGTGTGTTTCTCTTTGTTAAAATAATTGTTGTTGACTTGACACAGGATGCACTTGCTGTTGGTGGAGAGTTTGGGATATTGGAGGGAAGAACATTTGCTCTTATACACCCCATTGTGATGGGTTCTTTGTTCTTGTATACCTTGTGGGCAGGATATTTGGGGTGGCAATGGCGGCGAGTAAGGACTATACAGAATGAGATTAATGAGCTCAAGAAACAAGTGAAACCTACCCAAGTTACCCCACAAGGTAAACCACTGGAAGCACCACCATCACAAATTGAACTCAAAATTCAGCAACTTACTGAGGTAAACCACTGTTATTGTTATCCTGCAAATTTCTTTATGGAATATGCTTGGTAGGAATGAACATGAGAGGAATCAAATTGACAAGGTTTTTCAAAACAACACATGCTTTTATGTAATGATACACATTTTCCAAACTAAGAGCAGAACCCTGGCTTTTATCATTTACCCTTTGCTATGATTTTTTTTGGTTTTTTAATCTTGGTGTTAACATTCAGATGTGTGGGATTGTTTCATTAATAATAGAATTTGGATTGAAATTGTAGCCAATGCAATGCATGTATTTATTCTTAGATTGCTGAATTCTGATGAGTACTTAATTTATTGCTGAATATAATTACTGAATGTTGAATTGAAATTGTAGCCAATATAATTCATTTATTTACTCCTAGATTGCTGAATTCTGATGTTCTCAAATTCAGGAGAGGAAAGAGCTACTCAAAGGGTCTTACAGGGATAGACACTACAATGCAGGATCCATACTTTTAGGATTTGGGGTGCTTGAGGCTGTTGGTGGAGGACTGAACACATGGTTTAGGACAGGAAAGTTATTTCCAAGTCCACATCTGTTTGCAGGAATAGGTAAAGTTTTAAATTTGCATTTGATGATATAAAAAAAAATAAAGTGGATAAGAATTTAAAAAAAAAATTAGATATTTTGATATTTGAACATGTAGCTTTGTGGTTTATGTTTGTATGGAAAATGATTGTTGTGCAATTTTTTTGGCACCAGCTATTGCAGTATCATGGGCACTTGCAGCAGCACTAGTACCATCAATGCAGAAAGGGAGTGAAACAGCAAGAAGCCTTCACATTGCTTTGAATACGTTAAACGTATTGCTCTTTGTGTCTCAGATTCCCACTGGATTTGACATTTTGTTGAGAGTGTTTGAGTTCACAAAATGGCCTTGATTGTTCTCTTTCAATTTGGTTTTGGCTCTCTCTTTTTTGGCAACTCCAAATCCCCCCAATTTCCCTTTTTACCATCACACACCCCCTTTTTTTCTTTTTCGATTAAGATGCAGAAATGTGCTTAATGAAAGTGAACAATCAGATGAACATAAATGTGGTTGTAATAGACATGCCATAACGTAGTGAAATTCAGATTCCTAAAATATTTTGGTACTTACATATCTCTGTATAGCAAATTTTATATGAATTTTTTTAAATTAATTACTTATATAAAGTTTTAGCATTTTTATAATTTTTTTATTTAATTTGTATTTTGTATTTTACTTAAATTTTCGTTTAATCCTGTGACTTATATACATAGAAATCGTTTTCCTTTTTCTGGTTAAGATCACCATGGAGCCAGTGCTTTTCTACAGTAACCTCATCTCCCTTAAACCTTTAATCTTGTAATTATCTTGTTTTTTCTTCTTTCATTAAATGCTAACAATTTAAGAAAATAAGATTATCACTCTTATTAGTAATAAATTTTCTCTTTATTTGTCTTTTTCTGAGTTATTAACATTTAATTGGAAAAACTAGAAGTCAAGAAAATAGGGCAATATTAATCTTAATTCAAACATATTTAAATTCTGTATTAATTTGCGCATTTTCTTCTTCATCGAGGATAGTTCATCTTAGAAATTTTCAAGCTAGCTAAGACACATTGTATGTGGTATATGGAACGTTGCATGCACAGAGGTTTTCTATCGGTGCATGGAAACCTTCGAAAAAGCATATTTATAAAAGTTACTTCAACCCAACACTTTACATCCTTAGCTGACACTTAATTAATTATTTTATATTTTTTTGTATCTCTCACGTGTCTTTTCATGTAAGAGCCTTTTGAACTTAAAGTGTAGATACAACGTAAGCTTATTTTTTAGTCTACCTTGTGCTGCACAAATTCATTTTTTAGTTTAGCTCGTGTTTTTTTAATTCCACTAGGGGGCGAAGATAATCGAACTCATGACCTTTTTGGTCACTTTAGCTCTAATACCATGATAAGCGTCACTTCAATCCAAAACCTTAAGGCATTAGGTGAGATTTGATTAATTATTTTGTATCTCTTTAACACATCATATAAGAAATCAATTAATTAAGGCTACATTAATGGTTTTATATATTTTTAACACATGAACCACTGAATATGAAAAAAATAATGTGAGAGACAAAATAAGAAGGAGAAATAAATATTTGTAAGATGGGATATTGTGAAGGAAAAGGAACAGTGATCAAATTGTCATATTTTTGGCAATTTTTTTGCTAATCTGCAACCATGCGAACAATATTTTTTATCAGATTGTCATGCGTTGAAGTTTGCTACGACTGATAGCGAACTTGGTAACCAATGATTTCATGACACGTGACATACTTTCACAATAAAAGCTAACTGCAACGTGTCCAAGTTTGCTACGACTGATAGCGAACTTGGTAGCCAATGATTTTGTGATACGTGACACACATTCGCAGGATGGACGAAGTTCACTACCATGGATAGCAAACTTGGTGTGCTATAAGGCACAATCTCGTTGCCCGATCAGAATTAATGTACCAATCATAATAAAAATAAAGAAAACGAAGGAAAAAACTATTTAATTAATGTAGCAATTACCAATCACAACTACTGTACCAATAGGATTAACTTTTGAGTGTACCAATCACAATTAATGTACCAATTACTAATCACTTCGGAAGGCAATAACTTTTGATTCAGATATTCAAATTAGATGATTTTTTTATTTTATTTCACATAATTTTTTTGAGATTTACGTAATGACACCTCATTTGACATAGTTTATCTCTTATAAATATTGTTCAAATTTGTAACAATGGTAACACAAACAATTAATGTATCAATCACCAATTACAATTAGTGTACCAATCACCAATCACAATTAATGTACCAATCAAAATTTATTGTGATTGGTACGTTAATTCTGATCGGGTAACGAGATTGTGCCACATAGTGCACCAAGTTCGCTACCCTTGGTAGCGAACTTCGTCCAATCAGTTTTCTCTGCGAAAATGTGCCACGTGTCACGAAATCATTGGCTACCAAGTTCGCTACTAGTTGTAGCGAACTTCAACGCGTGGCAGTCTGGTAAATTTTAATGTTCGCGTAGCAGTTTGGTATATAAATGCTAAAAACGTGGCACATTGATCACTGTTCTAAGGGAAATGTTTATTATGTTACATGAAATAAAATTATCTCATACAATACACACAAAATGTGTGAAATTTTCTTTTTTTTTCCTCTCTATTTTCTTTAGTAGGTTTCACCAATTTTTTTATGTTTTGCACGAGACAAATTATCTCATGTAATATAAAAAAGGAAAAAGTTCACCAATGCTCCTGTGGTTTACTCCAGAATCACTTATGCCCCTGTGTTTTTTTATCACATATGCCCCTGTGGTTTCCAAAAGGGTATGTTTTTTATCACATATGCCCTTGTAGTTTTTTATTTCTTACAAATCACAGAGGCATATGTGATACAAAAAAAATCACAGGAGCATAAGTGATTCTGGAGTAAACCAGAGGGGCATTGGTAAACTTTTCCCTATAAAAAATATATTTTTTGATTGTGAATATGTAAGTACGTTATAGTGTAATCCATCGGTAATGTCATAAGAATTTTTTTTCTTGCATAGACAACTTTTTGTGGGGCCATGCATTGTTTTTTCTCTTTCTTTATATCATTTTCTCTCTCTCAAAATGTTATCTCTGCACGACAAATTTTTTTTTATGTAACAATAGATGCATTCCCCAACGTTTTATGTGTATAAAACAAGGGTTATATTTATCTTATTCAGTATGAGATAACTAAATTTTTTACACACATAAAAGATGGATGGATCCCACTTCTTCTTTTTTTCCTTTCTTTTTACCTATGAGTTTCACTTGCAATCTCATTTCTATAATATAAAATAATTATTTTTCTATAACATACAAAAATTATTTTTCATGAAAAAATAAGTCATGTGCTTGCTGGAGAGTTTTTTTACTCTTGCACTAACATCAAAAGCTGTGCTGAGTTTCTTTTTTATTTTATTTTGTGGGCTCATTTTTTTTTCTTGCGTCTCTTGTTTGATAAGTTTTTGGCTGCAACGGAGAAACTTATCACCCATAAAACAAGCCAAAAGAATCAAAGAGACCAGCAAAAAACATTGTTAATGACATTTTGTGATACTGAGTTTTCGAAAGGAGATGGATCATGAGTTCTTTAACTGATGAATGGAAATGAGCTTTGAGAGCTTAAATCCTTCAATAATTGTTGGGCCACGATTTTTTTACTTATTTTTATACGTCTAAATCTTTAGCTTTTCTGACTCCTTGTGTGTCAGAGTATGGTCCACGTATTTATTGGTTTCAAGCTAATATAAAAAGTCCCACGGTTATATATATATATATATATATATATATATATATATATATATATATATATATATATTTTATAAACTTACAAACTATATTATATTTTATTAGTAAGATTTTATTCAAAAATATCTTATCAATAAAATATAATATATCTTATAAGAATTTAATAAAAATTTTATAAATATAATATTTCTCGTATCAAAATAAAATCTTCAGACTTATGTATTTATGAAGACATTTGTTTCCGGAATTATAAGACAATAAAAATATAAAAAATGTGCAGAAGTATATTATGCAACCATACTTTATCGGACGAATTCCTGGACTGGGTACTTATTCTTCTGTCACCAAAATGAAAAGCTTCAAACTTCAGCACTCAACGGTGACTATTATGAGTTTCATAATTATTATATGGGAAATAATTTTTGTTTGTTATAAAAAAAAAATTCATCTTATGTAATAGAAATAAAATTATAAGTAAAATTCACAGATAAGATAGGAGAAAAAAAAGGGAGGTAGAACTCATCACTCTTTTGTGTGTAGAAAATTTATTTTTCTCTATAAAATAAGATAAATATAACCTTTATTATATATGCCAAGTTTCTGTAAAACAAATGAAAGCCGTAATTTTTTCCATTAAATGTTACAAAATTATTTATATATGTAACTAATTTTCTCTTAAAAAAATTTCTCATAAAAAAAATTGAAAGCAATTAATAGTATGAGCTTTTAAAAAATGCAAGATATTTGGTAATAACTTTAGATAATAATTGAATCATTTAGATAAAAAAAAATATTTTTATTTTATTTTTATTTTTTTGATAAACAAAAAATATTTTATTTTACTACTGTAGTCAACAACAAAAAAGTAAATTAATTAACGCCAATGACCTATAGATCCACCTATCTTTAGTGCGTTTAGATTAATTTATTTGAAATAAAAAATTATTTAAAGGTTTTATTGAGAGTGAAAGGGTTAAGTCCCTTAAATATATAATGATAGATTCGATTTTAGGATTTTTGAGTATGAGAATAATATCATCGAGACGAATTTTTCCACTTAAATTGTATTTTTACCTACCAATTATGTTGCACCGACACTGATATGAGTCATGAGACACGATATGCTGACATGTTAATTTTAAAAAATATCATATTTCGACAAGTTATGACACATTTTGATATTAAATAATATTTTTAATATATATAATATAATTTATATTTAATATATATAACAGCCCATAATAAGTCATAAAACTAATAAAATATTTAAATTTTATTACATAAATATAAACAAAAATAATTTTTCGTACATTATTAATTTTTCATGTCAAATTTCATAATAGAAAAAAATTGATTTATAAATTATTTTTTCATGTTTAATTAATAAAATAAAATGTAGATCTTAAAAAAAATGTGTATAATGCGTGTCGGAACGTTGTCCGAGTGTCGAAAAATATATCAAAACGTGTCGGTGTCCGAGACGCATCTTTCAAAAAAATTTGTGTGTCTGTGCTTTATAGCCTACCAAATATAATTATAAAGAACTATTTTAATCCCTCTTATAAGAATTTTTGGCCTTGAAGTGTAAATAATGTACAGACTCATTTTTATTTATTTATTCTGAGTTAATTTTAAGTTTTTATTTTATTTTTTATTAGAGAACATAGATGTAAGATTCAAATTTATGACCACTCGATCATAAACTCTGATATTATATAATGTAAGGTGAATACTAAATTAATAGTTTTAATTTATATTTTTGTAACCTAAATGAAAATAATATGAAAAAAAAAATTCATCACAGAGCTTTACAAAAAAAAATTATTTTCCTGAAATACGGTTCATTTATTATGTGTTGATACCTTAAATAAAGCATCAGCACCTCTGATTTGGGTTAAAGGAAATCCCTGGCAGCATCTTGAAAAGAACGAATAGGAGGGAAAGAGATTGAAGAAGAATGTCAAGCATAGACAGTACATGAAGTTGATTTGGCCACCCACTTTTGCAGTGAATGAATTTTGTTAATTGACAACTATGATTAAGAATCTTAATAAAGTATGAGAGGTTATGCATACTGCATAGCATTATGGAGCCACCCGAAGCAAACGAAGCATAATCCACCGTATAGCAGATGAATAGTTGAGAACTAACGTAACGAATGCGACATTCCACAATCAACCTGATTCTAGGAGCCGAAATTTTAAGAATGTCCACACTTGAACATGAATCACTGAACTGATGCTTTTGTTCAATTTATGTCAACTTAAAGATAGATGCTAGCTAATGAAATTTTCAATTAGTTACTACAGAACCTTCCACATAGCTCATACGGTTGGTTGTATTCGATTTTTAATAGTTAAAAAAGAGTGAAGCAACCCTCGGATTAGACGTACTGGTAAGATGTTGGACATACAACATTATTAGTTGTTCTGCACAATCGGTAGTAACATAGCTTTTTTAACTTATTTAATGTTTAAAAAGATAAATATTTTTCCTCATTTACTTAAAAGTCAAATAATTTGGTGAAATGTGCCTGAGATTTGCACATTTACAGGATGCGCATCATTCCGTACACGTTTAAGTTGCATATATCTTCGTGTGCATCTTGTAAAGCGCGACATATAAAAGACGCGCATTGAATTTTGTATGAATTGCACATGAATGATGCGCGACTTGAACACGAACATTCCCATAAATATTTTTTCACATTAAATTAGTACATAATTTGTCAAAACGATTAAACAAGTAAAATGTTTCACATAGGTGAAAAACCTTAGTAAGATACTTGCCTCAAACAGGCATTATATTTAGAGGTGGCAAAGCGGGCTGCCTGCCCTGTCCCTGCCCGTCAAAAGCCTGCCAAAAAGCGGGCTGGCCCGCCCCGCCCCGCCATTGAAGGTGGGCTAGATATCTCTGCCCGCCCCGCCCCGTTTGGGCGGGCGGGGCGGGCTTGGCGGGCAGCGGATTTAGAAAACTTAGCCCGCCCCGCCCCGTTTGGCGGGCGGGGCGGGGCGGGCCGGCCCGGCGGGCTCGGCCCATTTTGCCAGCTCTAATTATATTTAATTTGTGAGATTGTCGGTGAGCTCCAAAAGCAAACTTTTTTTATGTGCCAATTGAATCTGATGCTTTCTACATTTTCTCTCTTTCCATGTTTTGCTGCTGGCAATGGTCATGCTCTAATACAAATTCCTTTTAGTTTCTCCCTTTCACAAGTTGTACTTTACCATTTCCTATTGACTCAGCATTCATTCAGGTATCTATCTGTCTATAAATAGATATTGCATAAGTCACATATTTTCCAAGACTTCCTCATTTGAGCTAATTCTCTTTAAATCAAGGCTTAGGCATTTTCCAAAGGCCATGGCTAACCCACCCTTAGTTCGTCCATGGTCCCGCTTGGCCTCCTTGCGTGTTCCTCCTGCTCCTCCTGAGTCACACTCTCAAAACACTTCCTCTCTAGACAACAATGCTAGTGTCACAAAATCTCCACCAAGAACAACACCATCTATTCAGAGTCCAATGCAGTCACAAAAACTCAAACTCACCCCATCACCCTCTCCTCTCACCTTGCCACCATACAAGTTGAATGCTAAACCTGAGGTTGAGCCTAAGATAATGATGGAAGAAGAGCCAAAAACCATGCTGGTTAAGAAGACCATTGAAAAGCCTAATGTCAATGGCAATGGTGCATTGCATAAGGGATCGAATGAGACCCAAAAGCTAGAAGGCTTTGACCATCATGAAAAACAGGTGACAACCGAGGAAAATGAAATGAAGTGGAAAGGTATACACAAAAAGGTTTCGGATTCTGATGACTCTGGCATAAGGGTGTTAACACTTGCAGGGGAAAACAAAGGTGCTTACATGCAAATAATCCATTCCCGAAAGAAACCAAACTATCTTCACAAGATGGGGAATTCAAATATGAAGAAGGCCTATGATTATGAATCAGAGAATTCTGCTAATACTGAAGAAGGGAAAGCAAATAGAAAGGACAAGAGTTTGAAACTAAGAACACTATCTTTACCTCCAAAGACTAGTGTATACATTAACAGCAATGTGCAGTGTGTCAACAACTCATTGGTATTCAACGCTTCTTGCACTTATCATGATCCAGGAGTGCACCTTACTCTCTCGAAGAAGCCACTCGGTGAAGGTCTCCATCTCAAGGAACATTTTGATCAAGTTTGAAGTTAGTTCTTCTGTGTTTTAAGCTTATGGTATGGTATGTCCTATGCAGAGAAAATAAAGACATGAATCGAATAACCATTTTATGTGGTTATTCAATTCAAACTTGAATAAATTAATTACTTTATGTAATCATTTAATTTTCTAAACAATATTTTAACTTGAGACTTTCTATTTGATTTTCCCTGTTTTTTTGAAAGGATGTTCACATAATCAAACATAGTTTCATTTTTTATCTAGAAAAGTGGATTATGTTCAACTTAAGAGTTCACAAATGAAAGAGGAATTACAAAATCTACAGGGCTCTCAATCCAAAATACTAAGATAGATGAACTAAGCCATCTACAAAAAAAATAAAAACTATATAGGATATAACTCCATTAATGGAAATTCCAAACAAAAGGCAAAACTAAAAATTTCCTTTAAAATAGTCATTTTAGGATGTGTTTAAAGTTTCTAATGCCGTAGTTATCTCTTACGGACACATAAAAGTACACGGGGCCTAATTTTTTTTTCTCTTCTCTTTACATAAACTCGATAGATCACATATATTTTTATATGTATGTAAGAGATAATTTTATTCCTTAAAATACGAGAAATTTTAAATCTTTTTTGGATACATTGCACCATTGTTAATACTGTTGTAGTACACAAGCCAGGCTTGAGGCTTGGCCCAACACCGGGATGGGTTTAAGGGCTGGGCCTATCCAAAACTTCATATTTTCTTCTAATGGTCTCGAGGCCCAAATTTGCTTTATATGTCAATATTGTAACGCAGCTTGGAGGGGTTTTAAGATTAAAACAAAAAACAAAAAATATTGATAGACAAATCTTTTTATCTAAATGAGTTAGAATGTGCATTTAGATAAAAATAAAACAAAATATAGGTCGCACAATTTTCAAGGTCATAGAATTTAGGAAATTCACCTCTTGCATTTATCTCTTAATTGTACATCCATTTTGAAACTTCTTTTAAATGGATGAATCTCCTTTACAAACATTAACTTATTCAATAATTATCTTTAAATAAGTTTTAGCTGAATTACATTAATTTTATCTATTTACTATCATTACTTAGAAAAAAAATTAAAAAAAAGAAAGAAAAAGAGTGAGAATTATTACCTAGTGTCATTTTTTTTGTTAGAAATTATTTAGTGTTATTTTATTAAGGTTGTTATAACTTATAAATTACAAACAATTTTTTTATGATAACCGTACATTTAAAAGTTTATTCTAAATATTTTTAATTTAAAATCATGATTGTGTTACATTATTTTTGTTCTAAGTACTATTTGAATCGCTATATAAGATCTTAGTGGTTCGAATCTTAAAATTATTATTTTCAAAAAATTGGTTTCACATTTTTAGGTAAATATCTTTTATCAAAATTAATATCCATTGATTTAAGTGGGAAGAAATTTGCTTCCTTTAATTAAAAGTTTTAAAAATTTAGTCCAAGAAAGGAAAAAAAAAAATATTGGAAGAACCGCTCTCAACATTGATCTTATAATACTGGAATTGAATTTAACTGATACTTAAAAAAATGATCAAAGATTAATAAAAAATCATCATCAAAATAAATTTAATGAAGTATTTTTCAACAAATTCTTAGTAGATTAATTCAGTGTTCCATTTATTTTTCTTGTTGCAAAAAGCATCCATTCTCATAACCTATACTGATCTCACTAATAGGGGAAATATGTTGGAAAAAACATAAAGAAAATCCAAATTAAAAAAGTATTGTTAAAGGCTAAATTGTAGGATATAAGAATGATTGTGATTTTTGTATATTTTGAAATAAAGGTACGTCAAAAAAATAAAAATAGAAGTTACTGGAAATCTAGTGACAAGGGAATTAGGTAATTTATGCAACATTATAAGTGTAAAGAACCAATTCAACTCAAAAGTTTAAGTTGTTAGGTGAGATGATTTTTATATATCTCAACATGCCTCCTCACAAAAGAGCCCATTGAATTTGAAGTGTGGATAATGCATAGACCCACCTATCTGTACGAAGAAAGAAATTCTACTAGAAAGAAAGTGGGGGCGATGAAGATCGAACCTGGTACAGTTAGGTGAGACTATATTAATAGTTTTTATATAGGGAAAAATATTTCTACAGTTACTGCATATAAGTTATCTGTATTTATTTCCAAAACGACGTCGCTTTGGTATTGAAATTTTAAAAAATTATAAATATAAAGACTATTATAACCCTGAAATAAATTAAAATTACAAAAACACCACGATTTCCGCCCAAAACAACGTCGTATTGAACTTACTGCAGATAACTTATCTGCAGTAACTGCAGAAAAAGCGAACCCTTTTATATATCTCAACAAGTTTGAATCTCGTTGCTATTATTGTATTATAAAAAGAAAACAAATTAAATAGCTAAAATGTTGGAAGTAATTTAATAATAAAAGTATAAAATTCAAAACATGTGTAACTATAAATTACTTCGCTGATATATAAAGAAAAATAAAATATTTCCTTTTATTCACGAAGACGTACCTTAGAAAAAAAACTAAATTGCACCCTATGAAGCACCGACATTTCAAAAATCCTGACGTGACGTGTCGTGTCCGACACTTCTTGACACTCACCGACACTCTGACACTTTCGACACTCCAATACTCGTTGCAAAGACTCAAAAAAGGTTCAAACGTTATGTTACGTTGCATTTTGAGTTTCAATTATTAGATTCGCTAGATTACGATTTTATTGAGTTTAATATAAACATTTGAGATATATTTAATTTCTTTGAAAAATTTATGGGTATTATAAGTTTAGCTTTATTTTTTTGTTAAATTATTGAGTACTAAATATAATATATATTATATAAATTAAAATATTATATAATATCAAAACGTGTCCTAACGTGTCAAAATTTAACATTTTTTAGAATTAACGTGTCAGAGTGTCGTGTCGTGTCGTATCCCATGTCACGTGTCGGTGTCGGTGCAACATAGACTGCACCCACAAGAAAACATCAGAAATTGAACAAAACCAATAAAACAAACACAAAGAGCAGAACTAAAAGCCTAAAACCAAAAAAGTATAACACAATTAGTAGATAGCTGAGTTCTTTAAGTATACTGACTTGGATTCAATTCTTGGTTGTGTGTATGGAGAAGGTTTTGTTGGGAGAGATTTACTTACTTAATATGATCTCCTGTCTCGAAAGGATTAGTCTTCCGTTATAGGCCGGAGGATACCTTGGTAACCAAAAAAAAAAAAAAAAAAAAAAGCCTAAAACCTGCGAATTTGCTTGATGGTTTTCTGTACATTTTTGTTGAAACATGATGCGTGCACAATTTGTACTTTTCCTCTGGCCTCCCAACTTTTACTGGTCATAATTCTTATGATCAACTTTTAAATTGCATTTTTTTTTTTAAAAAAAAAGTTATAAGTAAAAGTCTTACATTTATGTAACCATATCTAGAATTAGGTACAATGAATTCTGAGATACAATGCAAGTGAATGTTGTAAGTGAAACTCGTATATAGAGATTACTTTAATGCAACCATATCAAGAATTAGGTGCAACGAATGCTGAGGGGGAATAAAGAACGAAACAAGAGCACAAACCCAAAACTAAGGGGTCAAACCAATTATGTAACTATTAATTATCACCTTTACTCATATTTTTCATTATGTTAAAGAAATATCAAACTCAATTTCATTCATCACCAATTAGTTTTACCATAGTTCCGGACTCGCCCTTTTACACCATATAAAGGGAACAGTCACTATTTTGTTATTGTTGGAAAAAAAAATTACCAAACTATCACGCAAACAGAAAATTTTGCCAAAATGCCACGTTACATATTTTGCTACACTGTGTAGCGAATTTCTCCAATTTTGACACATGGCATTTTTGGTTCTGACGTGGCATATTTCGCTATACTGTGTAACGAATTATTTGCACACATATTTCGCTACACAGTGTAGCGAAATATGCCACGTGACATTTTGACAAAATTTACTGTTTGCATGACAATTTGATAAAAAAATTTGCCAACAGTGGCACTTTGGTAACTGTTACATATAACAGTCTATAAGCTACCTAAATCTGTCACTACTTACTCCTAATGTTTATCCAAATTTTATTAGTACACTGTTTATATGTGTAATACTTTCCTTCTTCATATCTGGCCTCGGGCAATAATTTCCAAACTTTATATGTGGTTATGTGCTGTGCAAAATCTTGCATGTGCTGAACAATATAAAATAAGGCAGAAATGGAACAGGATTAAAAGAGAGGAAAGTGTTTTGCCTTTCTTTCATTATGTGGCCAATGATAAGAACATGACCTGCATTCCAATGGACCATTGAACCTATTCACCACAATAATCCATTGAGAAACACCCGGACAAGGTACCTTGAAACAAAAGAGCCTACCTTTTAAATTTCATAATTTTATGTTGTTTATTCGTGTACATAGTCTTTGTAGTAGATAAAGTAAAACTAAGAAGGTGCATTAAGTTGTAATATAAAGGGTTTTTTTATAGTGGGGTTCCATAGCTGTGTTATAGAACTAGTAATAACATTCTCATTAGTTAGAGGATTTGACATATCTAGCCAGCTTCTTCTTCTTTTTGTGTGACCTGTTTGAATAGGCACTTCAACGGTTAACATGTAAATATGTTACAGAATCAACATGCCCCACATTATAACATGTTGCTGTTAGGTGAATATCCAAACTCCAAACATAACATTCATCTTTAACATGAGCAATGAAGACTCTACATGCCTAAGAAATTAGTTGGAATGATTGAAGGGAAAGGGGAAAAAATGGAAATTAAATTGGGAAAGAAGCTGGTAAGTGGTGCGGTCCATGTAGCCAAACTTGTTGTAAATGGTGTCTCAGAGTGTCATATTCCCATTATCAGTGAGATTACAAAATTAAACATGAAAGGAAACTATATTGTTCTAGACTCTAGTTGTTCATCTTTTTTCTCTCTCTCTAGTATTTTGTTATACGTGCATAACTGCATATTTAAATTTCAAATGGATACTTACTAGCTAAACATGATGCAATAATCCATCTAAACTTGGAGACCAGCAATCTCCTTCTCTACAAAGCTGATTTAGATCATTTCTTCATGGCAACACTACTACTGATCTTAGTTGAGGCCATGATCCTTATTTTGTAACATATGAGTCTTGTTTGATGTATTTTGTTTGCTATTCTCTTTAATTTTTCCATTAGATATTCCCTTTTGTCCACAAGAGCAGTTAACAAAGAAAATTGAATCATCCATGTAAAGTTCATTTAAAAAAAGGTTTAAATCTGCTGGGTTTCTAAGGTAGGAGTTTCAAATGTGTTCCATCATTTAAAAGTTATAACTGTAGAGTCATGTGTCCTTTTTTCCATCCTGAAAATTTGCTTTACCTATCACTCAAATTTGTAAGCTAGTAACCTGGAAGTACTCAGTAATCATATGACCCACTTGACCATATATGCACATATATGTGACATGCCCCTTCAGCAGCTAAAAGATGATACCAGTTGGCTATAATAAGAATCCAAAGCAATTTCTTTGTCTTTAAGGCAACACTCAGACCCATTGAAAGACCATGGATCAAGAGTGTCATCCAATTGGTGCAAGGCATTTGCAACCAGACAATTAGCTATGTGTCAAAACACAGTGCCATCATTTGAATGCCATCCATATTTCCCTTAACTCTGTTTCCTCTTGGCTGAGCCCTCTTGGAAACATTCTCCAGCTAAGCTTTCCCTTTTATGGAACATTCTTTCTTGTCGTTCGATATATAAAACCATTAATGTAGCCTCACCCAATACCTTAAAGTTTTGGGTTGAAGTGGTTCTTTTACATGGTATCAGAGCCTCGGTGTACCGGGTTCGATCCTCACCGCCCCCCCACTTTATTTCTAGTGGAATTTCTTTCTTCGCACAGGTAGGTGGGCCTGTGCATTGTCCACCCTTTAAGCCTAGTGAGCTCTCGTGTGAGGGGGCGTGTCCAAATATATTAAACCATTAATTTAGCCTCACCCAATAGCTTAAGCTTTTGGATTGAATTGGTTCTTTACACTTGTGAATGTCTGAATAAGCTGTTGGGTGAATTAGCTGTTTCACGAGGGCATTTTTAATGGTTTATATTATACTCTAATATTTACCCTTGTAGGAGCTTTGTCTGCTAGAATGCCCCTCTTCTGCTTAGTATTCTGAATAATAGAGAGCTACTTATAATTTCTTATGAACATGAATATATTCAAATTTGTCCTTATAAAAGCTAAAAACTACATGGCTACGGCAGACATGGCAGCATTGAGGAAGACTTGGTTGTACTATAGTTTATTTTTGTTATTGGACAACAAACAAGAGAGAAGAAAAATACCTAATTCATGTGGAAAGTATAGCCCCTTGATTGATAAGTATTTCCATCAAAATGTACATAATTAACATATATTAGGAAAACATTCAATCTTGAAACTTGGAGGTGACAAAAAGAAGAGTAAAGGAACTCTTCTGCAATCAAGGAAAAATATGAATTAACCATATAATTTTAGTTCCTATTTTCTATGTGCTAAGAAAAAAAAGCTTCTATTTCCTGATGATTTGTTTTCCATGTGAATATCAAGCTATTAGCCATACATCAAAAAGGTAAAGCTTTGTACTAACAAATCTTGATATAAAATAGGGGGTGATTTGCTATGTTCATATAAAGAAACCTTTTCCCATTTAATTTTAAACCAAACAGAAAAAGAAAAGAAAAAAAAAGCACTGCACTTGCCCTTCAACCTGAGGGCTGTAGCCAGCAACTATAGTCTATAGTAGCTTCACACGTAAATATAGTGAAGGAAATACCTCAGCTCCACAGCACAACTTTGATAAATCATGGGAAGAAGAAAAAACTTTATTATGTTTAGCATTATATACATGTTATACCTAATTTTAGCATTGACATGTAATACTGAGAACTCATGACAATTTATTAGAATCAGATGAGAAAGAAGTTAATACATGATAATTTATCAAAATTAAACACTGGAAAAATGACATGAGCTACCTCTATTGTGTGAGGAAAATTAAGGATTAAATTTAAAACCACTGATTGTCAATTACGTGTTTATGGATAACAAGTATAAACCATCATCAATAGACATAAAAAAAGCTTTCCTACATTGCGATATAGAATAGAAAATAAGTTAATCAATGTGACTGTACAACAACCATCAATATCCCATGGTCGGATATACTTTGACAACTCGATGTTCAAACTTGATACTTGGTGCTACATTCTGTGTATTATGTAACTGTTATTTTCATTCTCCATAAGTTTTAGAACATCATTTTGGTCATCAAAAGATTATTACATCAATTTGATCCTTAAATAAAAATTATCAAAAATATTATGCTATGAACACAGACACATGGCTGAGCTACATAGGCCAACAATAAGGGTCCAGTGGCCACGTGGCAGAGCCCAATTCAACCATCCATGTTGGTCCCCTTTGTGAGTTTTATTCTTGTCCCTCATTATGATGACCCCCTCACTCCCTCACTCTCTCCATTTCAATAGACTGCATAGCCCCATTCTCTGACAACCTTTCTGAGAAAAACAATGAAGGTGACTGTAACCATGCATACAACCATTTTATTTCTCATGCATATTCAATTTATTTTACTTTTCCTTTAGTCCTTTATGTGGAAATCATATACAGTGTTCTTATATGTATTCCTGTGATCTTCCTGAATTGTTTGTCACAGATTTTCAACTGGGTGCACAAGAGGTTTCACCATAACCCTCCTAAAGGTTTGACCTCTAAAACTTAAACTTCTCTCTTTTCTAACTTAAATGACATCCTTTACATGCTCCAAATTAGTATGAGGCCTATAAACAAATCTTCGTGATAGCTATTAATTATTTTTCTTTTCTTTCAAGAGTTTCATCCTTCTTTTTAATGAATTTCTTTTCTTTTTTTTACTCAGATGGGTTTGCTTCAAACATGAAAAAGAATGAACCTACAATAAACAATGTGGATAGTCAAGCCTTGCCAAAACAAGTTGCCCTTACTGATTTGCTTGGTGGTTGGAATGATGGCATTCTAACCATTGGTACTCTTGGCTATGATCCCTTGAAGTCCATCAACCATAGCAAAGAATACTTTGCTTTGGAAACTGACGATGATCAAGATAATGCTGAACAAGAGGACCTGAATCCATTGATGCACAACACATTTGAGCACAACTTTGAGGATGTTGTTAGTGAAAACCATGATGCCAATGCTAGGACAGAGGAAGTGGTTAGGACCTTCAATGAAATTGTTCAGGCTCCACCTGTGGAAGTGGTTAGGACCTTCAACGAAATTGTTCAAGCTCCACCTGTGATTTCTCATGAAGTCATGGAATCAAACGATGAGGAGATTGATCAAAAGAAGAAGAAAGGGGAAAGGATCACATTATATGACCTCTTCTTGGCTGATTCTGATGTCAAGTTAAAACTGGACCCTGCCAAAGCCATGCTTGAGTCAAGTGAAAAACAAAGCCTTAAAACAAAGCATGGACTTTCTTTTGCCAAGAAGCTAATTCCCCGAGTTAAGGACAATCCTCATCCAATGAAAGAAATCAAGAAAGTAAGTCATGCCTCATGCACTTGCTGAAGGCTATATACAAGATTATAACACCCTTGTGAATTTTAACAAATTCGACCAAGTCAATTTTTTTTGTTGTTGTTGTTTCTAGGAACATATATAGTGTTGAAGAGCTCAAGCTTAATTAAGCCACTTAATTGAGGATTTGCATGAATTGGTTTGATTAACTAATTTGTAATGTTGTAGCTGATGAAGAAGATGTTAAAGAGGAAAATCCATCCTGATCTTGATGTTAAGAATCACAAACCAGAAGGCCAGGAAGTCAGTACAGCAGGAATCATGGATAATTAATGAAGGCCCAAGTTATTTTCTTCCAATTTAAGGTATGGCAAACCACAGATTATGATTTGTTAAAAGTGTTTTCCATATACTAATTAAATTAGTGTATTTAATATGGTTTTTCTTCTTTTTGTTTTCTCAACACCTGACAAACAGATACGTTTTAATTGGTTATCCTGATAAAGTTGTGGATATCCTTAGAGTTTTGATCTTATCAATCCCAACAAATCTTGCCACTCTATTTTTCTCTTTTGGGTTTGGAACATAAAAACACAGGGAACAGACCTAATTCTACAAAGTTTTCACATAGGATTTCTCACAATTTTGACCTATTAGAAAAAAAAGAAAATAGAGTTTAATGCACTCTATTATCTTTACCTTTTAAATGCCCCTTCATATTTTTAACTTAGAGATGCTATCTTTTGCACATTCTTACTCTTTTTCAGAAACCTTGACAGGTAAAAAATGTGGTTTTGCATGAATTCTCTTTATTTATCTCAATGAAATTATTTGCTTGCTAGGAGTTAGGACTTAGGAAACCATATAACATATACTCTTTTTTCCTTAAACCACAAGATCTTTACGATTCAACATGCTATAGCTTAGTAAATTTACATATATCAAACTATAGGGTATGCATGCATTTTCAGACAAAAGAGAAGCAGTGTTGAAAAACCCGTTTTCCAAATGTCATTTTCCATATGATAGTAATAAACTAATTATTTATTAACTATGGGTCCCTCCCACAAAATAACCCTGAAAAGTCCAAGCGAGAAGGTCAAAAATAACATATTCTAATCAATTTAAAAATCAGGATGATGGAGACACTGTTTTAGCATCATATATTGTATACCTCTCCTTTGTTTCTCTCTATCTATTTTATTCATTATAACATTGAAATTATTGAGTTTAATTGGATTGACGTTTTTGGCTTGTTGCAGGTACGAGCTAATGTTGAGCTCTGGAGTGTCACTGTTTATCTTGAAATGTAGATTTCTTTATGATATATGTAACATTAAATACTTAGATTTTCTTCGTATTGAACCATGTGATTTTGTTTTTGTTGGCTTTAATTTGACGTAAGAAGTGGATGTCTCTAATATTGTGGCTATGGTTGAGGTTTATTTTCTTTTGTCACGCCTTTATGCATTGTTTTGGATAATAATTGACTTAATGCATGTTAGCTGAGCATTGTATGGTGCAAATAAAGCGCGGAAAAATGTTTGTACTATTAAATGATGAGTTCGTTTTTCTGCAAATTACGGCAGATAAGTTATCCGCAGTAAGCCTGTTGTTCAGGGACGGAAATCATGGTCTTTTTGTAATTTTAATTTATTTTAGAGTTATTATAGTCTTTATAATTATTTAATTTTTTAATTCCAAAACAATGTCGTTTTGGAAGAAAATACAGATAACTTATCTGCAATAACTACAGAAATATTATTCTGTTAAATAATATAATTTATGTCGTTTCATTCTCACAAAGATGTAATATTTATATCTTTATTTTATTTTTTGTTCACTCTCTTTTTCTCTTATAATTTATTTATTTCTCTCATTTAAAATGACTCAATTTTATATCTTTTTAAATGACACATTTTTTGCATAAAAAAATCCAACAAAAATATGGCAAACAAAAAAAAGCAATGTGAAGTGAATTTCGGATGAAAGTTGCATGGATAGAATTTTTATAATTTAAATCTCGAGATGATTTCAACCGTTCAAATATAAAATCAATAATAATGAATAAAAGGTTTGATATTTATCATATTATAGAAAATAAAATTATTTTTTATACATATAAAAATATATGGGATCAGTAAGATTTTTTGAGGAAAAAAAATAAAATATAAATATAAATCCTATACATTTTTATATTTGTATGAAAAATAATTTTATTTTTTATAAGAGAAAAGACATTAAACACATGAAAAAATGTATTAAGATAAAGAATTGAGAATAGAATAATGGCTGATAATCAGAACAATTGATATTCTTTCAAATGATTTTATGCTATATGATAGGACCAATACCTATTTAGAAATGACATAACAGCTTATCCTAAAATTTGAGGTGACGATAAATAATTTTATATTACATGTGCTTAGTTGAGTTAAATAATAATATATATTTTTCAAGACTGTTTTCTTGAAACTTAATTTTTCAAGATAATAAAAAAAAAGGAACTATTTAATGCGAGATAGTAGTTTCGTAATTAAAAATGGTTTATTATCATAATTAAGTAAGATTCAGTTTAGCTAATTTAATTTTACTGTTGTTTTTAATACATTTTAATTTTACCTGGTTGGAGGAGCAAAAAGAAACGTAAAGTTTAATAATTTTAATTTAATGATGCCAGCGTTAGAAACGATGTTTGACTGAGAGTGACATAATTTTACTTCAAGATTATGTGTACAAATAGTTTGAGGTTGTTGGGCAGAGAGAGAAACAACAACATCACTAAGTGCTGTCTGAAAGCCCATCTCTTTTCTGTCATCACCGTGTAAGAAATTTTCTTCAACTATCCCTTCAAAAGTTGTTTTTTTTTTTTTTTTGTGAGACTCTCTGTAATCTGAAATTTTTGTGGGTTTTCATTGTTGAACATTCTTATTCCCTCTTGTGTGTTGTATTTTATGAATAATCTGGAAGTGGGGTGTGCTTGGATTTCTGTGTGCAGCAATGGGTTCAAATTCCAAACTTTTTGCTTTTGAGGAGGTGGCTAAGCACAATCATAAGAAGGATTGCTGGATTATTGTCAATGGAAAGGTCAATTTTGTTGTCTTGCTTGAGTTTCTGTTGATCTGTTTTTCATAGTTGATCTGTTTCAGTTTCTGGGATGAATATGATGTGTGTTAATTGCTTGTTCAATATGAACCATTTTATTGAATACAAGACTTTTTCTTACTTGATTTGATTGAGAATTATAAATGATCCTGTGTGGCTTCAAAATTTCCCCTTGCGTGATTTGGAAGGGGACTGAGTTGGGGTTCAATATATTCAAGAAACTTTTGCCTTGGCCGTTTAGCACAAGTAGTAAGGGTGGGAAGGGGTTCCAATAGAAGCCATTAAGTCAATCCCTGTATTTACAAATTGTAAAATTTGTAGGGTCACGATCAACTTACACCTGCATTCAATCTTAACTGTTTTTTAACCGTTGATATCCGCACATCAAACGGTTGTAATTTATTGGATTATATCTATCAATTAATTATAAATTTCCGATAAAATTACCATCATTTGATACACCGGTGTGAGTTGATCATGTCACAAATTTGTATATGGCATCTAATTGCATCGTAATATTGGTGCTAAATAGCTTACTTTTTGAATAAATGGTCAACATTGAAATAAGATAAAATTTAACTTGAAGTTTGCTGTAAAACAATATTGTAGATTTTGAACTTAATATGATTCCAAAGTCTAAGATACGAATAATAAATTAGGAAGAAGGCAGAATTACTCAGAATAAAGATATCAGGAAAATGTAGAATCTCTCATTGAAATTGGATAAGAAAGAAGAAAAATGAAAAAGTAGGGGCAAAATATTTGTTATCAAGTGCATTACATGGTTTATAAGAGTGATTGAACTTTAGAAAAATAGAAGTATCAACTGTGTTAGCTGCAATAAATAGGAGGAGAAAAATGGTTCTATATAAATGATTCAGAACTGTGTGCGAGGAAACTTTGTTAAGTATGAATATATAATATATTTTGATGGGTACATTCGGTGGTTGTTTTGATGATGCAAATTGTAACGAACCAATTCAACCCAAAAGCTTAAGTTATTAGGTGATGGGTTTTTTAATGGTTTTATTATCTAACACACTCCCTAATAGCCCTTTGGGATTAAAGCGTGGATATTATACAGGCCCATTTTTTTTTTTGTTTACTTTGTGCTTATTTAATTCAACTAGAAAATGGGGGGCGGTGAGGATCAAATTTTTATATTTCTCAAACACAAATTATTTCCATTTGAAAATCATTGAAAGCTGGATGAATCACAGGGTTTGAGACAAGAATGTGCTGTTTAATGATTTAGAGAGTTGTTTGGGCATAATTAAATTAAAAGGCATATTTATGCTGTTTATTAAAATTGGATTGCCTAATTTCTGATCAACTTGGCATTGAAGCATCTGCACGTGCACAAAATATCTAGAATTATAGTATTCTAAGTTTTTTGTTGAGGTAACAAACAAGAATTGGGAGGGAAAAGTTCTTTCATAGCTATTTCTGTGACAAATCAGTGTCACCTAATCCTAAATAGAGTTATGCCTTTTAGAATTATAGGAAAGAGGGTAGAGTTAAGGAATGTGAGTTAATTTGCTCCTAGTTACCAAGGAGACTATATGTATAGATGCTTGTGGATCTTGTTCTGATGAATCTGATCTATAACTTCTTACTGGTTTCAAAGCCTTTTCATTAAGTGACATTGATATGAGAAATTGTTTATTGAGGAATAGGATTCTCCCGTTTGAATAAATTGAAGTAACATGAGTTTTTTTTTTCTTTTACAATTGCTCCTTGCACTGTCATAACATTGGCTGAGTTGACATGCTTAGTAAACTAGTATGTCCTTTTCTATCCAATTTTTTGTTGAAAACAAACCCAATACCATTTGTCAGAGCAAGTTGTTTGTCTGTACTGTAGTTTCCAAAGTTACCACCCAATGTTTCTTGTTGGCTGTTGCATATTTATTAGCCTGTATACTTTTTTTTAATAAAAGAAGAAACATCATTGAAGAGAAGAAGAGAGAGAGGAAATATAACATTAAAAAGCGAAAACAAAGAGAGAAGAAATTCTTCAAACTACAATTCATCCAAATGAAGCTAAGCCAAAAATTTCCTGCTTCCCCAGGTTTCCTAGACATCTAATCTTCCAGCTTGAAAACTTCATGAGCACAGCTTATTCAGAGCTGTCAATCTTTCTGTCCTCCGTAATTCACGATTGTTGCGAGTCTCTGCAATTCTTTCTTCAACCAGTTTTTCTGTTAATGAGAATTTGGAGATTCCACCAAAATCACCTTCCCACCATTGGGAAAGACCACATTAACTGTTAGTGGCTAAGCCATTTTCCTCTGACTTATGTCCATCAAGAGGATGCCAACTTTTTTTTTTTTTTTTTCCCAGTAAACAAGAGGATGCCAACTTAGTGGTATAATCATCTGCAGCTTGAATTGGTAAGGGATCACCAAGATCCTCATTCTCACATTGACCACCTTGATTTTGAAAAAATATAAGTAAGCACAGTATATGAACATGGGAGAATCACATCTGTATACTCAACATTCTAAGTAACCTGCTCTTGATAGATTAATCATTTCCTATCCAGTGACCTAAGTTAAAATCCACTTTGTCCACATTTTCTTGTATATGAACCTCCCTCACACCCCTAAATGTCGCAAAATCCTCGGTATCCCTGGTTAAAGAATTCTGTTAAAATTCAGTCCATAATTTGTCCAGCAACAAGCCCCATCAACTGAAGTAAAGGAGTCAATTTGAAAAATCTCCATATCCATCACAGACTAACCCACCTACTTCTGTGATAGAAGATAATAAAATATTTGAAAAATATGATTTAGTTGTATTGCGCGATGGTGGAGTGGTTCCATTGTGCGCTGGAGGTCTCGGGTTCGACTCAGCCTCTCTGCAAAGCAGGGGAAAGGCTGCCTAGAAATTCCCTTCCCCAGACCCCACAGTGTGGGTTGCTTCGGCACTGGGTAGGCCCTTTATGATTTAGTTGTAATTTATATGATCTGTTTGTCTACATTATTTATTTATTTATTTTTAATTTTGATGACTGCTGAATATAATAAGTTAATGAGTAATAAATGATCCTTTCCTTTCATCTCAAAACTTTACATGGTATCACATATTCCAACATTATGGGAAGTATTAATGGCTCCATAAACAAACTTCTCATCCATCACTACTCCACCCTCGTCAAGTATCGAGAATCTGAGATCTTCTCAAAATACCTCCAACGCTACTCAATACCCTTCACTTGTTGTTTCCAACATAAAAATTATGTTGGTAAATATCCTGATTTCAAAGATTATCTTTTCTGGAAATCATTGTTATTCCTTGATAGGCACCATAGAATCAAAGTGAATAAAAAGAAAGAACTGAATGTATATTGATAAATAGTTTCTGGGAAATCCTGATTACAGTGTATGGTAACAAACCAAAAAAACCACTCCCCGTTAAACTCGACTAGCGAGTGTGGGGTGGAGGAAATCCTTGTACGCAGCCTTACCCTTGCATAATTGCAAAAAGGTTGTTTCCTGGATTCGAACCCATGACCTTTCAGTCATGAATGAACAGTTTTACCACCGCTCTGATTCGTATGGTAACAAAAGAAAGAAAATATTGCTGACACTTTGACAAGTCAGTGGCTCTCCCATTACACCAGAGGTGTCGCAAATTCACTCACAGAATGCCTACCTGCCTACGTGACCCATTCCCCTTTTTATTCATGACCTCATAACAGAATTCCTTCATACATTCCCCAATTCTGAGCACACATGCCAGCCACTAGTGTGGACTCTAGTGACCATAGACCTATCATTCCTCTCCTAATTATCAGCAGCAAAAGAAAAGGTTTCCTTATTGGCAACATAATAGCATATATATCATATCCTATCATATTCTGCACTGAAGAAAGGGCCAAAAAAAAAAAAAATTATTAGCTAATTCGTAACTTTGTTTCTAGATGTCAAATACATGCTTAAAGTTGTCTATGCCTCTAAATTCTTTCCATATTCTCTTTTTCCCACCTTACAATTGGTATCTAAAAATTTAAGTAGACTTTCCTTTAGATTTGTACTTTATGACTAGTAGTAGTATATATATCTAAATAGTTTACCTAACATACATTCCATTGTATCAGGTATATGATGTCACCCCATTTTTGGATGATCATCCAGGAGGTGATGAAGCTTTGCTGTCTGCTGCAGGTAATTAGTTTCTCTTGTTTGGTTCATCTTATTAATCTGCAAATAGAAAACTATTTCCTCTGATCCACCAGCTGATGAGAAGAAAGAAAAGAAAAGAAAAGAATTATTATAATAGAGAAGTGTAGAAAATAATAGACATATGCTAAGAAGAATCTTCTGGTGTTTACACAGAGAAGGATGCCACCACTGATTTTGAAGATGTTGGCCACAGTGACTCAGCAATAGAGATGATGCAAAAGTACTATGTTGGGAAGGTTGACACCACCACACTTCCAGGAAAAGTTAACAACAGTCCATCACCACCAACACAAGCACCTGCCCACAACAATGAATCTTCTGGAATTGTTTTGAAGATCTTGCAGTACCTGTTGCCATTGCTGATATTGGGCTTTGCATTTGCTCTTCAGTACTATGGCAAAAATACCAAGTCCAACGAATCATGAAAATTGAATATGAGCTAGGGCCATAGTATTGGTACATCTATTATTCATAATATATATATTAATGCAGTATCATAGTGGTAATAAACTGGAGGCAGGTTTTCTTTTTATTTTTATTTTTTGGGAGGGTATGGTTTAATTTTATTTCGCTAGCTTATATCATGCATGGATCTTCTTGTCTTCTAGATGTGCTATGGCCTCTTTCTTCATGTGAATCTTTTGAAATGAATTTTATTAAACAATGACTAGGGTACAAACTATGCTATTATCTGTTGTATGCCATGTTTAATTGTGTAGCCATGGGTAAATAAAAAAAAAAAATTTAAAAAATGTTGAATCGTTAATAGCAGGTAACCAAAGTCATAAACACCTAGAAACATCTATCTTTCTTGTTTGCTTGATAAGCTGAGGGTCTAAGTATTTGTTTTATGGAAATATTGTTTCTCATTTTAAGCAAGACAAATTGTCTCAACAACACAAAAAAAGAAGATAGGATTTATTTATTTATTTTTCTTTCTCTTCTTCTCATTTATTTTTGTTACATGAGATAAATCATTTCACGTAACATGAGAAATAATATTCTCATGTTTTAAATATATTATTGTTCCTGGGATATGGTTTCTGTTAAGTTAGCATATTGAGCTAGTATCGGGTTAAAAAAAGGGAAAAAAAAAATATTTTCATGTTATATGAGATAAGTTTTTTCTCCTACACACCTTTCGATAATTGTGTCACATTTTTTTTTTTTTCAAGTGGTGGAGCTCACAAGTTTTCTCTATGACGTGTAAAACCCTAAAAAAAAGTATTTTACTTTTCCCGCAAAAAAATTAATTTTTCTTTGATATCCACGTTGACTCTCTTCCTAATGCTGAAATACATAAAAAAAAAAAAAAGGTTAATCAAAATGGATTGGAATTAATAAGGAGAATTTTGTTTATGGAAAAAAATATTTGTTCTTTTAAAGATGATTATTTTATTTAAAATTAGTTTTTTTTTTAATTTAAATTTTTAAAAAAAATCTCACATTTTTTCCCTCCATAATTTTTATTGTGTATTTCTTTCTTTCAATAAAAATAAAAATAGCTCTAAAAAAACCATTGAAACAATTTAAAAACGCAAAATAAAATAAAAACACTGAATTTCATATTGTAAAATTATGGGAGAATGGTTTCTCATGTTGCCTGCTATAGACTCATAAAAAATCTCACTAATTTCCCACATTCAAAAATGTATATGTAGGAGACACAAAAGACTATAAGCCCAAAAATTAATGGTGGTCTATTGCTTAGAAATCCGTTTGATATGCGACTAAAGTTGCGGCCCATATGAGATCGCCACCTTATGGTTTGAAAACAGTGTGTAGAGAACTAGAGATAGATATAAATAAAAAAGAGTATAAAGTTAAAAAGATTTGGTCCCCCACTGAATGCAAATCCATGACAAAATGTAAACATCATTGGACCCCTATTCTTTTATGAGTTAAGATGGCATTTGGCAGACGCAAAATCTTGTTTGTTCCACTTTTGTTTGGCCTAAATATGAACCGATCAATTGTTACAACTTAACAACTTTCATTTGTCCCCGCTTCTTATGTTTCAATTGAATTGCAGGTCGCTGTTTTTTCTTTTCTTTTCTTTTCTTTCTACTTTCAAGATTCGACACGACAGAAACCATTCGAGGTCTTTTCATTATAATACAACCTCTTTTATTTTTATTTTTGGTTTTAATCGGTAATTTTCTTTTTACTCACTCTTTTTTTTTTATGGGATGGATATGATGGGGGATTCTTTTGTGAATGAGACAGGAATAGGATAAAGACTCATGCTTTCTACTGCTGTTGGTGTCACTGTCTTTCCTATTTGATTGGATTTTGGAAAGATTTTTCATGTTTTCTCCATGATGGATAAACCTTTACAGAGATAAAAATGTCATGCCAAATTTCATTTATTTTATTTTATTTTATGAATTTTAATAATTAAAACAGTCTTCATAGTATCCTTACTGTAGTGTAATCGTTTCATTAATTCAATTTTTAATTCAATATGTTTAGTAAGTTGTATGACAGACCTTGCATGCTGTGGAAAGTGACATATATTTCTAACTATTAAAAACCAATAAATGTATCTCACCCAAATGTTTGATTATATACATGTGTGTTTATTGAGAATCCAAATGTTTGATTATAGGGATTCAAACTTCTCTTGTTTCATTGTTTAAAAAAAAAGTGGAGCATGGAATTGGAAGGGAGAGCAATTGGAGAAGTGTTCTTCCCTTGATGATATACATTGTTTAAAAGGAAATAAGTTTTTTATATTGTAGAAAAAAAGTTATCTTATGCAATAAAATTAAAATTATAAGTAGGACTTACCCCTCTTTTGTGTGTGTAAAAAATTTGTTTCTCTCATGCAAAATAAGATAAATATAACTTTGTTTAAAAATGGATTAAACGAATACCATATATGTGAAAGGACATATAAACCTAATTCTTTAATGATTTAGATTGAGATGTGGTGTCTGAGCCCACTTATTTCCTAAGATGTCACACTAAGTCTAGTAGAAACCTTAAAACTTTTGTGTAGCTGCATGTGCATGGTTTTAGGCTGGTTATGTGTATAACAATTGAAATAGTTCCGAAAGTTCAATGACAAACCTATTAAATGTGAATAGTAAATACAAATAGTTATGTTGATCTATATAATCCTAAACATTGAGAAAGACAATCTAGTCTCTCTACATGGTAGTGTTGCACTAAGTTTCTTTTGCGTGTAGAAAAACAACTTCAAACTAAAACAAACCTTCTTGGATCTATTAGACCCAAATTATTGTAGAAAATGACATTATTAAGAACTTATTGAGTTGATTTTTTTTCGTTAACTATGTCTCTAATATGTGAGATTTGGGGGATATGCCACATTACTTGGTTGGAGGCCTAATCAGATTAGATACTGTGAATAGGTAAGTTCACCAAACAGACATAAAGGAAAGTAAAAAGATTGTCATAGGACATTTATGTCACAATCAATAAGGGAATATTATTAGTGCAATTCATCTTGATCATGATTAATCTTTTTGATTGGGCTGAGGACATATCATTCTGTTCTTTTTTCTCAAGCACTGTTTCTAACACAATTTCAGTCCCATAAAAATAAACACCACATTAAATGTACAACTACATAGTGCATGAATGATACCCTGTATTATTGTTGAACCCCCAGAATGCCAAGTTTTATCATGCAATCACATCGTTAGTATATATAATTTATTGTTAAATTGCAAAGAAAACATTGTTCCTCTACTTGATACATAGTTCATTTTCTTTGTCATTATATAATACACTTGGAACTATTTGTATGCACTCCGCTAACCACCCAAAAGACTAGGTAGTTAATCCAAATGAAACATATATTGTATTATGTCAATATCACAATCCCATCAATAAATGGTCCTTAACCTCAAAACCCATACAGAAGAACCATTAATTACTCTGATCCTCGTGGCCTCGGCCTGATACAAAGATTTTATTATTTGAGATATCTATATAATTAAGGTTATTATCATTAAATTAAAACAGAACAACTACCACATGTATAGTTATCAAACATATTGAAATGGATTTGAAGTACATGGAATATTGAAAACATCTTAGTTTGAATTCCATTATCCAATTACCATTTTGTTCATTGTGCTTGGATTTGCTTTCTGGTCAGTGTTTATGTCTAGTGAAATATGGGGCAAGCCTTAACTAAGGGAGAGGGTCATGTTGAGGCTTTACTCGAGGCTATTTTTAAATTGATGTATTTAGCTTGAAATTGTTGGGAAGTCTTTGTCAAACTCACTACAAGAAAAGGCCTATTTGTCTCTAAGATCATTGTCATAGGCTCCATTTGTTCCTTTAACCGTCTTAATAAAATGAGCCAAATGGGAAAAACAACTTACAAGCAAGGTACACGTAAGGCCTAACTGTTCAATCTTTGTTTGATCTCAACATTTACTCAATTTTAAAGACTACGAAGCGAACCTAGTTTATCCAACACTACTTATCATTAATAAAGCAATTAGTGATGGATGTCTCATATTCGTCATTAGTTTTGGCATATGATCTCATGCATACATTTAAGCTCAATTCATTTTCCTTTCTTTCTAAAAGTGAATGCATAAGTGAATATGGTTTTTATAAACTTACTTCCTAAAATCTGCTTTTGAATAAAGGAAGATGGCTTTTAACATAAATGAAAAAACCCAGTTCATTGTAGTGAGTGAAAACAGTGTAAATGGTAGACTAGAAAGCAACCACCACTCCTCATTAAACCTCCACTAGCGAGGGTGAGATGAGAATAATTCTTGTACGCAACTTTACTATTATATATTTGCAAAGAGACTGCTCCCTGAATTCGAATTTGTGACCTTTCATTAACAAAAGAGCAGTTTTACTATTGTTCTAGGCTTGCCCTCTTGTAGACTAGTAAGCAAAATATAAAAAAATTGCCACCATGTTGGACCAGAAATAAGAACAAGCTAGACAAAAGGACTTCTCACATAGTACACTACATCATTATTAAACACAATTATTTGTTAAATACCGGTGACAAGTGATGTTCTTTTTTCGGTTGCTTATCTAATAGTAGAAAAACTTAATCTGGGTTTAAATAAAAGTTGATGCGACAATTTATCAATATAAACAAATATTAATATTGGTGTAAAGTGTGTGCTTATTTGACAGTATACGGTACATCAGTGTTGATGAATCAGTATAGTATATGTACAAAGCTAATGCTCGTGATAGGTGTTTTTAACTAACCTTAATCAAGCTTGCTTTAAGCTAATTCTGCTTGAGAGATTTACTTGTCAAACAAGAATCATTACAGTACATCATTATTCAAGAGTCAATACGTTATATGTATAAAGCTAATGATAACGATATGTGTTTTAACTATTCTTAATCAAGTTTGCTTTAAGCTAATTATGCAAAGATATAATTGTCAAACGAGCATCATTGTAGCCCTGATTCATAGTATACTACACTCAGTAAATAAGGTATCTTCTTAATCAACATTAAGATTAATATTAATAATACATTTATCCCAAACTAGTTGGTTGACGCCAAGTGAATGCAAAGGCAAGTAAGAAAAAATTGAAAGGAAATCATATTCTTATTATAAAAAAGGAAATACAAGAGAGAAAACCAAAGTCAAACAGAACAAAAACATTAACATCTTTTCCTATGTCCTTCACAAAATTGGAGTTGTCATTGCAATATTCATGTTGTTTCCTAAAAAGTTGGAACCTGATATTTAATGGGTTTGGATTCTTACCCAAGGAAGGTCATCAAGGCTGGGCCCAGTTAAGATCATAAACGTGTTAGTTTTGATGAACTAGTCATAGTTCTTTTCTTCAGGGCTCACTACTAGTTAACTAAAGTGAATTGTTTAATTTGTTCACAATATTTAATTGAAAAAGTTTCTTATAATGGTTGTAGTGATTTTGAGTCCAATTTCACATTCATGAAGAAGAGGTGGTTTATTTAGCTAAAACAATTTATTATTTTGATTGCAAAGATTCAAAATCAAAACCCATTTTCTGGAAGAGGAATTTAGAGAATAAAGTCTTAGTTGACAAAAATATGATATTTGAAGACCATGGTCAACAAAATGGAATTAAGGTAGCCGTATGGAGACAAAATTGCCGAAAATGTTGGTGGTGGTAATCATTTTTAGACCCTTTACCTATCATACCATCATGATAGGAACCAATTTCATTGAAATGAGGGCAAAACCACTTTGCATGAAATTAATTTCAAATTGACCAAAAGGGGAAAAGATGACTAATAAAAAGCATTGTAATAAATAAAACATTCCCTTCTGTATGTGCTAAATTTGAGCAAGATTGTACCTCTCTGCTATCAATTACCGAGATAGTTGAAGTAGCTACAAAACCTCTCCTTTGAAAATTTTACAAATAAGATCAATTGTGGTCCAATTTTTTGACAAAGAAAGCTTGTAGTATATGAAGACAACTAGAAAATTAATGTTGCCCCCACCCACACAATGTACTTTGTATCTGCATAGTGCCAAATTCCCAAAATCATTCAAAATATAGTTTAATTGACAACACCTTCATGATTGATAACACCACCCCAAGTTGCAAACACAAGCATACATTATCCAGTACTTGACATTCTATTTAGGGAATTCATTGGTCACGTATAATTTAAGTTGTGATTTGATATAATTTTAAGGCTCCTAAAAGTGAAAAAAGAGAAAGTTACTTTTACATTAAGGTAAAAATTTGTGAAATATAATCCAAACACAAATATAAATAGTACAGCAATGAAAATCATTGGCATGTATTATATCTATCTAGTATAGCATTAAATAACGTGTCAATTTTAATTTTATTCATATAATCCTTTTAATATAATTTTCTATAACACAATTACAAACCCAAAACCACTTTTTACAACCACTTTTTTACTTGATCAATGAGAATATTTAAGATGATAATCCCACATAGATAAGTTAAAAACTTGTATTAATTTCAGGAATATTTACAATGGAAATAGATTTTCTTAATCTTTGATAATTAGACAAGTTGACACTTGAGACTTGACTGTCAAATTAAAAACAAATTAAGAAAAGAAAGATAGAAAACCTAATGACCATATAACAGAGACAGAGCTAACCCAGTCTTCTACCGTATTCTACCTTCATTCACTGATTCTCTTAACATTTAGTGGCTCCCAAGTGCCATATATTTGAAACCAACCATCTCTCTTTTTTTGTTTTTTGTTTTTGTTTTTTTTCATTACATTAAATTAAAACAAAGTTTCAACTTAACTTAGATAAGTTTAACCCACGCCTAGTGCGCACTTTAACAGTGAGAGGGTTAGCCATTTCACTAGAGAGCCTCAGCACCTCCGTTAGATCAACCTCATTATCATCAGACGGTAGCCATTCAAACTCGTGTAAAAGCCTAGCAACCCAGAAGGTCACAGTACTCAAACCCAAAGTCTTCCCGGGACAAGTCCTTCTACCCGACCCGAACGGAGCCAGCCTCAGATCCGACCCGAAAACAGAAAACTCGACCCCTTTGCCCAAAAACCTCTCTGGCATAAATTCAAGTGGGTCCCTCCACACCTCTGGGTCCCGAGTTATGGCCCACATATTAACCATGGCAGTGGTCCCCGCAGGCACATGATACCCATCAATGGTTGTATTAGTTATTGCCAAACGGGCCCACGAGAGAAGTGGGCCCGGAGGATGCAGTCTCAGGACCTCCTTAACCACCGCCGGAAGGTACACCATCGCCGTCACATCCTCCTCCCTGATGTCACGTGACCCACCACCAATTACACGGTCAAGCTCCGCTTGCACCTTCTCTTGAACCTCAGGATGAAGCACAATCCTTGCTAGTATCCACTCAATCAAAACCGCCACAGTATCCGTCCCTCTAAATATCATTTCCTGCCTCCAAAAAAAAAATTTAATTAATTTTTTTAGTAACACAAAAACAATATTTTTTTTACATAAAACATTGACCAATGAAATAAAATAAAATAGTGTTACATTATTTTATTTATTTTTGAATAAAGAACTTACCCAGAGGACAGCAATCATGTCGGATTCAGACAACTTATCTGGTCCTTGGAGAGAGAGCAAGACATGAACGAAATCCATGTTGGTTTGGGTTATGTCGGCTCGGTGGTCGGCGATGATTGAACCAACGAACCGGTTCACCTTGGGGACAAGTTCGGAACAAGCGAACCGGATTTTTTGAGCATCAAAGTCTTTAAGCCAGGGTAAGTGATCACCCCAATTAAGGGTACCCAATAAGTCATACCCTTGTTCCACTAATCCACTCAGCTCCTCCATTCCACTGTTTGCCTCGTCTACCTTATACCGTTGTCCAAACACCGACCACATCATGTTATTTAGCGACGCTTCCTTCAGCACCGGTCGAACCGCGAAAGAACCGTGGTTGTTGTTGTGGCGGTTCGTGAAGGCGTGGATAATTTGTGTGGCGATCTCAGAGCGTTGAATCTCCGAGGCCTTGATTTGTTTGGGGCAGAAGAGGTGCGTGGCGGCGATTCTCCTCAGGGTTCGCCAGTAAACGCCGTAAGGGGCGAAACCGATGGCGCGGTTGAACATGAGGCTGTAAGCAGATTCCTTTATAGGACGATCAGCGAAAACAGAGCTATTAAGAATCTCTTTAGCAACGTCGGGGTTGCACGTGACAATAGCACGTGTTTCGCCGAGGCTGAAGGCCATGAGTCTTGTGGCTCTGCATGCTTTCGCCGCCGCTGCTATACGGTGGTGTGCTAGTGAGGTCATGAGGTTCATGCTTCCAATAAAAGGGTACCCTTTTGGACCAGGAATCATTGTGTTGTTCTTTTTAATGTTGTTGGTGTTTGAGACATTAGAAGAGGGAAGGTTAAGGTTGTTGTTGTTGTTGGTGGTGGTTTTTCTCCATGTGGAGTAGTAGTAGTACTTGCCCCAAGCAGGACCACCAGGGTGAGACCAGTGAAAGAAAGTCATGGTTAGCCAGAGTGAAGCCATGACAAAAATTGACCATGCAATGTTTTCTTGTGTGCATTTGGAGGCCAAGGCAAACACACAGAGGTTATCAATGTGGGTATTCATGGTTGGGATTCAAAGTGTTTGCTAAATAGTCAGAGAGAGAGAGAGGGAGAAAGGGAGAGAAGTTTTTTTTTTTTTTTTTTAATTTCTTTAGGGAGAATTGTGGTGAGTGTGAAAAGGAGGAGAGGTGAGTGTGGTGGAGGTTCGTTGAGGAATATATATAGGGAAGGAAGAGAAGAGGGAGAGGTAAAATCATAACCGTTATGGTTTATGTTACATACCAAGACTCACACTTTACTAATAGACCGTATATAACGGGGAAAAATAATATATATACTGAAAATGATAGGTATTATTGTTATTAATCAGTAATTTAATTATTTAGTGGGGTTTTATAGAAGAAATTAATAGGTAAGTTTTAGTTTTAGTTTTATTTTTTGGAGAAGTCTTATGAACTGCGCCGCCACGAGTGCATGACGTAATCTTGGAAAAAGTAAGCTCCTAGATTGGGTCAAGTTTTGGATTCACGCGCCCTTGCTGTGCTTCTTTGGTGTGTATGTGTCGTACCATTTTCTTTTTCTTTTACCTATTTGTTGCCGCTGATGTTCATTTTATTTAGGATAGCATGATTTTTCTTTTGTTATTTATGTAAGCCTTTTTGAGTAAGGACTAAGGACAATGTTTGTTTAAGTTAGTTGCGTGGTATATGATGTATCGTTTTAAAATTTGTATGAAATGGTTATGTAAGTATTAAAATAACGCAAAATAGTCTACAAAATCACATGCATATTAATTTCAAGTAGCTTACTAAATTTTTTATAAAAAAAAAAAATTGTAGAAAAATAGAAACGCATGGTAGCCTATTATGTGTATGTTTTATTTATTAGGAAGAGCTCATGATTAACACCTCCATTAACGCCCCCAACATTTAGGAAACTAAAGCTGCGCTTATGTCGTTATCCCCTCACTTGGTTATCTTATCGAGACACTCATGAATTCAGTGACAGCAGCACTATTATGATGGCCTAACAACTTCAGTTTTTATTATTTCATTTGTGTTTAAGTGTTTTTTACACTCATATATTAAAGTAAACCATTTCAGTTTGATTAATTGGGGCAACTTCAAGCTAATAACAGATCACTCTTCATAATAGATCTGGAACAATATATATATATATATATATATATATATATATATATATATATATATATATTGAAGTACATAATATGTAGTAATTTATTTTCTATTTTTTGTTTTGAGGAGGGCTTTGTGTTTGTTGGCTGGCTGGGTAGGGCGGTGAGGTGTGGGAGAGATGGTGAGCGCGTGGGGGAAAAGACATCCTGGTACGACAAATTAACGTGGGAGCAGTAAAAATTCAGGTTGGGATGTCTGACACGTGGGTATCGTGTGGCGCGACACTGTCTGCGTGATGCGACTTAGAGTGTGAAGGCACATGAGGCCCATGAGGCCCATCCACTTATGGCTCTCATACATTGCTTTTAGGCACTGAGTACTCAGTATCAGTTTCAGTATCTCAGTATGGCCTCTCCCCCTTCGATTCTTTTTTTTTCCCATTTTCAATTTTTTATTATTAAATAAATAAATAATAAAATAATTTTGTTAAGAGCTATATATATTCATATTTTAAAAAAACAATCGAAGACCGCAATGAAAGTTCATTCAAAATTCTTCTTTGAACACAATATATATAATAATAGAGGAAAGTTTACTTTCACGCACATTTTTTAATATATGAATGATGATACGGATTATATGGAACCATTGATGGAAAAAGGAGAAAAGACCTGAAGAAAAAGAAAATAAAAAAATCGTTATTAATATGGAGGATTTGCAAAGAATATTAATTTGTATAATATATTAGGTTAGAGAATAATATAAATCGTTAAAAAATTCTTTACTTAACATCTTTAAGGTTTTGGATTCAAGTGATTTTTTACATGGTTCAACTATGTCTTCCGGTTGCAATTGAGCGGTGTGGGCGGCGACGCGAGCATTGTAGTGATTTCCCGGGGCTAGTAAAAGAGTAGCGCAAAGCCAGCCTGCGTGTGTGTCGAGATTGCGGAGCGTGGTGAAATGTCTGATACTATTTGATAAAAATCTTGGGATACATCACCTCAAAAGCTAGCTTAAAGGATGAGAGTGCACAAGGACTTATAAACCCCATATTTGTTTCCCATACAACCAATGAGATTCCAAACATAATAATTGATCTGAACTAATTTCACACGAGATATAAAGTTCAGTTCATACATGACACAAGCGGCACGAGAATTAAGACTTCAAGGTCAAGGAAATGCGATTATCTTATGTCAATATCATCTCGCAGGTATTTACGGTATCAACGGCTCAAAGCTCTGTTACCATAATAACTTGGCTAAAGCACATGATTCCAGTTACACCTATAAGATGTTGTCCACGAGTAGACGTTTTGCACACGAGATAATAATTAAGAGCCACTTCGGTTGACCAATGAGATTAAATATTGTCGTAAGTAGAAAAATTAACCACCGACTTGAGACTCAAGTATGATTATCTAATCTATTTTATCTTAACAAAAGCTCATAGCTCACGTACTCACATAATGACTTGAACATCAAAGTGTCTTTTAGATATTCCTCATTTGTCCCAGCCAATTAAAACATTTAGCCTCAAATTCATCATCTTGCATAGCATCCTGCACAATCATCATCTTTCAACACTCGTTTCAAAAAAAACCGTCATGTGTGATCAAACCCAATCCTTAAGGGGGCGTTTGGTAGAGGAGAAATTTTGTTTTGTCCGGAAATCTCGATTTTCAAAAATATAATTTTTACATTCAGTTTACGATAATATTCAAAAATTTAAAATTTAGAAAAATTCAGTTTCCTGAGAATCCTGCAATAGCCACGTACCAAACAGCCCCTAATGGTCTAACCAAATAATAAAGTGGAACAAGAAGTAGGATTCAAATGCGATATTAATATTGAAAATTTTATCTTTTAGAAAACCACGTATTCCCTAATATGTCCAAAAATATTTGTGGGAAATAGTTATATCATGTTGTATGAAATTGGTTGTGTCATACTATAAACTAAGGGTGGCAATATGGGTTGAGCTCGGCGGATTAACCCGCCAAAATGGGACGGGTTGGGTACCTCAACCCGCCCCACCTAGAAGTGGGTCAAAACGGGTTCAGCCCGTCGCGGGACGGATTGACCCGCTGCGTTATATATATATATATATATATATATATATATATATGTATATATATATATATATATATATATAATTAGGTAGTATTTCATTACTCCTTAAATTTTTGTGATATCCAATTTTTTTTTTATCTTAGTACTTCCTAGAAAAAATAAAGAATAACAATTTTATTTATGACAAATGTTATCTATATATAAATTTCTAAAGAATGTTTGACAAATATTTGTATACATTTAAGATTGAGACTAAAAAAATATAGAGAAGTGTGAAATAAAATAAAATAATATTAGAAAAATTCATAAAATATAATTTATTTTTGAATTTTAATTAATTTTTTTTAATTGGCGGGTTGGTGAATTGATCCGCTAACCCACCATAAAACGGGGTGGGTTCATTTTTTCAACCCATATTTTTTGGTAGGTCAACCCGCCCAGCCCTGTTTTTTGGCGAGTTGGTGGCGGGGCGGGCGGGTCGGAGCGGGTCAACCCAAATTGCCACCCCTACTATAAACACAATCAATATGAACCCCACCATTTCTTTTCTTTTCTTTTTATTTTAAAAGTGATGGGGTCTACATTGATTATGTCTATAGCATGACAACCTTCTCAGAATCAATTCTTTTTTAATTTCTGTTCCTGAGAACAGAAATGGATAGGAAACTCGTTTGGTAAAATCGGTTTATTTTTTTGTTCCCGGGATGAACCGGTTTAATTTTTGTGCTCGAGAACAGAAAAAAAAATCAAAAAAATTCTGTTTTTTTGTTCCCGGGCACAAAATGAGAAACACTTATTTCTCACAATTACTCTTCACCACTATCATCATCACCACCATCATCATCCCGACATGACCACCACCGCGATCGTCGCCACCGCCGTTGTACCACCAATGTCATCGTCACAACCACCACTACCACCACGACGATGCCGCCGTCACCACCACCACCAACACGATGCCATCGCCACCACCTCCACCATGCCACCGTCATCACCACCATTACCACCGCCGCCACCACTACCATCGCCGCAGCCTCTGCCGTCACCACCCACGCCGCCACCACTGCCACTGCCATCACCACCGCCACCGCCACCGCCACCGCCACCACCATTACCACCATCATTGCCACCACCCCACCACCATCATTGCCGTCGCCGCCACCACCATTATCACCACCATGCCATCACCATTACCATCACCACTGCCACACCGTCACCAACCACCACCACCACCATCGTCGCGCCACTGCTGTCACCACCACCACCACCATGTCATCACCAACACCACCATGCCACCACTACCACGCCACCAACTACCGCCGTCGCCGCCACCACCACCACCACCACCATCGCCACCATTACCACCACTGCCGCCGCCACCACTACCATCGTCGCAGTCGCTTCCATCACCACCACCACCATGCCCATCACCACTACCATCACTACATCATCACCACTGCCACCACGCCACCGTCACCAACCACCACCACCATCGCCTCAGCCACTGCCGTCATCACCACCACCACCGCCACCACTATTACCACCATCATTGCCACAGCCATTTCCGTCACCCCCACCCCCACCACCATCACCACCATGCCATCACCATTACCATCACCATTACCATCACCACGTCATCGCCACTGCCACACCGTCACCAACCACCACCACCACCATCGTCTCAGTCACTGCCGTCACCACCACCACCACCATGTCATCACCAACACCACCACGTCACCAACCGCCGCCACTACCACCACCACCATCGTCACCATTACCACCATCATCGCCGCAGCCACTGCAGTACCACCGCTGCCGTTGACGCCATCATATGAAAAGGAAAGTGATGATAAAAAAAAAATTATGCTTGATAGGAATTATTTTTTATTATATTATTTGTTGTGTTATCAAACACAATTCTCATTCTAAGAATAAAAATATAACATGTTATCAAACACATTTTTTTTCTCAAAAACTGTTCCAAGGTACAGAAATAGAAAAGAATTGTTTCTTTTCAGAAACAGTGCCAGGAAACAAAATGGTTGTCTTGCACACCCTTATTTACTATAGAAGTTTTTATATATATAAAAATTCTTTTTAAATTTGAATAAAATAATAATAATAATAGTAAACTTGATGTATCTATCATTGCTGAATTTGCATAACGTGTAAATGTGTAAGAAGGAGTACATTAGTACAAATGGAGCAATGTTTAACATGTACGAGCTTGCCATGCATTGTCCCTTCCTTGATGCACTCTGCACTCATTTTTCTGACTGACAACTCCTCTTTCCCCTTCATTCTCCGATTTGCCCTCTTCTTACACCTTATTAATTCTTCCCTCCATTGAGGGCACAAAAGACTTTTCATATCCAGACCGCCACACATGGAGCGAAGGATACGCTGAAACGCTCGCAGGGTAGCGTGTAAAGTAGGGTTTTAAGGAACTGGGGTCCACTTTCCTTTGTTTGCATCCTCATCAACGGGTCTTGATTACCCACCTCTCAATTACCAATCCCTGTCCGTTGATTGGATTTCCTTTTTCCATGCATACGGTCAAAATAATTTCATTTCTATTTTTCACTAGGGACGTGACCTCTCACTCTTTTTGTTTTATCTTATCGTATCTGTAATTTTCATGGCACTGTGAATGACTGAGACTAACCACGATTGCATTCAAGACTTTCGTTTCTTCCTCGGAAATTTCCCATCATCCATTCGTCATCTTCCTCTCTCTTTTTTAACTCGTGAATTAATTTGTACATATTGATAATTTTTTTTATAAACTTATAAATTATACTATATCTTATTCATAAAATTTCATTTAAGAATTTTTTAACAGTAAAATATAATATAATTTATAAGAGTTTGTAAAAAAATAAAAAAAAATTATATTTACAAATTTTTTATAAACTCTTACAAGCTCAACTATATTTTGGGAGAACATTTTCCTCCTGAGAATATATAATATAATTTACAAAAATTTATAAAAAAAAATTATAAACGGACACTTCCCTTAATTTATAAATATAATCTTAATTTATAAATATAATCTTTTCCAACCTTTACATACTTTTCTTTCAGACTCGATGATAAAAAAATTGTTGCTTAATTGGACTGGAATTTCTCCTTTAACAATATGCAAAGAATGGGTGTTTTAATGATCCTTTTTTTCCGCATCTCATCACTATGGCTTTTCTGCCTTTTCAATTGAAGAAAGAAACGATATTAGGTATTCACCCAAAAAAAATAAAAAATGCTTACTAGTCAATTAGCATTTAATTAAAATTGTGGTGGTATAATTATAAAGTTTTCCTTTCTTTCTTTTGTGTTTAACGTAGAAAGTCTAAGATTTAATGTTAATAATAAAATAAATATCAGAATAAAGTTAAAACAGCTTTTTTAAGAATTCATTTTTTCTCCGGTCAATATAGATAAATTATCTACATTGAGCCTATTATGGACCCATATAAGGGCCCATTAAGTGATAGCCCAACAAGGGGCAATCCAAGATTTCAATCAGCAATAATCAGGGATAGATATCCATCAAGGATATTAATCCTAATACGACAACATAGCAAGCAGGCATGTGCCCTCATTAGAGGCACCAAAGGCCCATCCACGCTACCCACAGGTAACCTCTATAAATACAAGGTAAACCCTAAAGGTACGGTACGCTCTCTCTCTCTCTCTTACTGTTATGCTGTCACTGTGCACACACATACACCTCATTGGCTAACGCCGTTATAATATTCTGTGCACAGTGATCTGCTTGCCTCAAGGGTATCTCATTCATAGATACCTTGGAGAGGGTACTAGATCCAAGATAAACGCACCAGCCGATTGGGCTGGACATCTCTGTCTCGAGGACAGAACAGAGCCCAAAACGACATCGTTTTGAGGCGGAAATTAAAGTATTTTATAATTTATTTCATGATAAAATTTATATTTACAACTATTTTCGTTTATAAGCTCTTACAATCATATCTTAACTGTTGATTTCCACCGATCAACGATTATTATTTTCGCATATTAAACTCTATTAATTCGTAATAAATTATAGTTGTTGATTGACGGAAATAACGGTTAAAATATGGTTGTAAACGAAAATAAGTTATAAGTATAACCTTCCTCTTATTTCAGAGTTATAATAGTTTTTCTAATTGTAATTTTTCAATTTTTCAACTCAAAATGATGTTATTTTGGAAGTGAATGTAAATATCTTATCTACATCCACGGTAGAAACATTAAAACCTTTTTTTATTTACCTAAAAGTTTAAATTAGATAAAAACTTGTCTAAGTTATAAGAGAAGACCATTAATCTCTAACAATTCTATTATGGACGACCCATATTCTAAAAGATCCAAAAAGGATAAATAATTAAGAGAAAAATTAAGGAAAGATTTTTTAATTATACTAATCATAGTACGACAGCTATGGATCAAGTATTGGATCCCTAAAATTCCACAAAATATCTAAAATTTCACTACCCATAAAAAAAAACTCTATAAATAATATGTAAAATTTACAGGTATGACACACACACACTCTCTCTCCCATTAGCTATCATTATGCACATATCTCACGCGTTGATTATATCGTCTATCATAGTGCACAGTGATCTGCTTACACTCAAAGATATCTCATTCGTAAATATCTGAGAGAGTCATAGATCCAATATAAACTCATTAATCTTTGACTAGATATCTTAACAAATTCAATTGAAAAGGTTTAACTGAAATTTAATTTCAACTAAACAATTTTCTTAAAAGAATTAGTAACTTAATCTTAGAGTCCAGTTAAAAAAAAAACAGAACCTTGGATTTCATCATTTCAAAGTGTCTCATATGAGAAAAATGTTGCCTTTGTTTTTTATATATTTTAATTTCAATAATGATTTAATTAACATAGTCCAGTCAATGAAAAGAAAACGATTAAATTAAGAAGGTAATGGGATAATTTTCACCCATGCATGTTTGGTTTCAAAACTTAGCAATTACGCTTTAAGGATAATCTTACAACTGGCAATAGGTCACCAAGAAAGAACAATTAAATATGCATTTTGTAATGTCAGAGTCCAGGATTAAATTTTAAAACCTTACACGATGATCTAACTCAACTAATAGTATGTATCTGGATTATTTAAATTTTACGAAAAATATTTTTTTAAGTTCTCTAATTAAAGTATAATTCATTTTGGACATAAAATAAATCTAATTCAAATGTATACCAAATTTCGAGAATAAAAACAACATTCCAATACTCACCAAAAAAAGAAGAAGAAAAAATACAAAAAACAACAACAGCATTCCATTGGACTAAATGTTGACTATTCTGTTTAAATTTTTCTTTGTGGAAAAATTATAAAACGTCATTTTCTAAAAGCAATATATAAATACAATGTTAGGATATATACCCAAAAAATAAATAAAAAATAGAAACAATGTGAACATGGTGTTAGCGTGTATATGTATGTCTACATTTTCATTAAATATTCCATTCTCCCCAAACATCCCACAAAATGTGTTGTTGAAAGCACTCGTTTACCAAATTAATATTTTTCAAAATTCAATTAACTAAGGTGATGTTTCCCTTATTATCCATGTAATCAAAACCATTCATAAATAGCATTTTAAAGAACATGACTGCAATTTATTATTGTCTGATTCAACTACAGATAACGACTTGAAGTTCTAAGTTCACACACGATGTAGAGCATTTGCCTCGAAAGAGTTAGGAAAGGTTGGTGCATGTATAGCTTGATCCAGCTAATTAAACTTTCTAAACAAAGAAATGGAAATTTTTTAATTACCCAAAATCAAATCAGCTTTCAGCATGAGTAAGCCATGGCTCTTTTTTAATCCAAAAAGCAATTTTGAATTTGTGTTGTCCACTTCAATGCCATTCAGTATTTTAATTATTTAATTAATGTATGACTATATAATTAAGCAAATCAAATTATACCCCGGCATTGTCGTTACCGCCAACAAAGCTATATATCTAACTTCTAGGAAACCTTCTTTAATGGGATAATCATTAGTGGAAAATATACTTAATTTGATTGGATTAGCCAATTGAATATAATTTTCTCTGAACAGGAACATTACTTGACAATACCGAATCCATAGTTTATTTGTTAGATTACATGCTTAATTAACCTAGTTTAAGGTATTTGTCCCGGATCTTCCTCAGATTCTAGTGGTTGCCGGTAACTAGTTTCTTTGAGAGGAAAAGAGTAAATGTTGTAGAAGTTTCAAAGTTTTATTAGGAAAATACCTGGCTATTCCTTGAGTTTACAAGCGTTTTGGAACTAATTGTTTGTACATTAGTCGAATAATCCCCTTGAATCTTGGGATCGGACCAACATAGAAACCTAGGAAGAAACTGTATTTGATGTATCTTTGTATATCGTTTTAATTAATTCCCATTGGCTCAAGTTTCGATGATTTTCATGTGATTTGCTTTATAGAACTTGACGAAAATGCATGAGATCTTACCGGGAGGTTTTTTTTTTTTTTTTTTTAAATGCACATGAACATAAAGACATAAGATGTCAAACTGTTCTTGCTGAAATTTAGCCGATCAATTGTTTATATATGAAGTAATAGTCAATGACTTTGAAACTTAACCGCACGTACACAATTTAAAGGAATAAAGAATATAGGGAACTACGGATCAAACTATGTATCTGGACATATCAACAATATGTTAGTTTTATTCTGATTAACGGTTTGATATCCCCTAAAAGGAACTTGTAAGTATTTTCTACACTTAAAAAGTGTATTAATATTTTTTTTTGGTATAAGTATTAATTTTTGAATACTTACGAGGAATGGATTTCACCATATGTCTTCAAGTTTATATATACTAGGTTTTTTTTTAGTTTTTATATGATTAGATTAATTAAGTTCTCTTTTTTTAGGTAACTAAATGATGTTAAAGTGTGCAACCACTCTGGGCTGGAAAGTTATCTACGCTAAAGCCCTACCCAAGTGGGTGCCTTTAGGATTCAAATATTTCCCACTTCATTGACAGAGAAATGTTATGGGCCTAGCCAACAACCGCTAGACCAACCTACTTTGGGTTATTAGGTTCTCTAACATCCACAATCATATCTCTGTTTTTACTTTGAAATCATCATTAATAGGATTACACGGTAAATAAAAACCACATGTCACGTTATCAAGCAGTAGTGAAGCCAGGGAGGTGTGATCACCCCCTCAAATTCATCAGACATTTACCTTAGACTACATGCAGACTTAAAAAAAAAGCTATGTAACATAAGTTTACCCTCTTCATTTTAAATTACAAATGAAGAAAAACGAACGATCTAACTCTCGAAGAAGGAATATATACTGCAATTGAAATTATAATTGTAACCTACAGGGCAATAAAGTAACGTTAATTTCTTGTTATGCAAATTATCGAATAATTCCTCTCATACTTCCTTTTCGGCTAAACTAATATAACCCTTATCTCACAATCCAAAAAAAATATAACCCTTATCTTTTTTTTAGATATAATAGTAGCATTGAGGTTCGAACCTATGACCTTGTACAGACTATCAAAACCTCTTAATTACCATTAGACAATCCTAATGGCTTGATATAATTCTTACCTTACTTATATAAATAGATAAAGGGGCGGTTAACTATGAGAAGAATAAAAAATTCCGATAATATTTAACAGTAATCCAACCAATGTACTCAATGGAGACAAAATTAGAAAGCTTATAGTATTTTAATTAACAAAATTATTGATAAATGGTATCAATTGATAGTATTTCCATTGATTTAAAACTGTACATCAATGTATCTTAAATAGAATAGGCTGTTACCAAACAGTCTGTTACCAAATAGTAAAACAACTTCCTAAAGATAAATAACTACACCTAATTACAATAGGACTCAGTTATACATATCCTAACAAACTACAGGTTACAACATATCACAGCAAATCATAACAACATATAGAATCTTCTATTCCAACACTCCCCCTCAAGTTGGAGCATGAAGACATGAAATGCCTAACTTGGAAAGAACGGCAAGAAATGGAACACGACCAAGTGCTTTGGTGAAAATGTCTGCGAGTTGCAAATGAGAACGAACAAAAGTAGTTCGAATCGTCTTAGAAACCAACATTTCCCAGACAAAATGGCAATCAATTTCAATGTGTTTAGTTCGCTCATGGAACACAGGATTTTCCGCGATATGTATAGCGGCTTGATTATCACAACATAATTACATAGGATCATCATGGATAACATCAAGTGAAGCAAGAAAAGACTTCAACCATATCAATTCTGCTGTCGCGGCAGCCATGGAGCGGTACTCAGCCTCTGCTGAGGAGCGTGAGACAGTGAGTTGCTTCTTTGTTTTCCAAGAAACAGGTGAGGTTCCAAGCATAATGAAGAACCCAGAAACTGACCGGCGAGTTAAGGGGCAGCTGGCCCAATCTGAATCACAGAAAGCATGAATTTTGAGATCACTTTTGGAAGAAAGGAGGATACCTTGGCCAGGATTCATTTTGATGTATCTTAGTACCCGAATGGCAGCCTCATAATGTGCTTCCTTTGGAGCTTGCATGAACTGTGAAAGAGTGTGCACTACATAACTCAAATCAGGACGAGTGATCGTAAGGTACACTAGCTTGCCGACAATTCTTCTATAGCGACCTGGATCATCATAGTCAGGTCCATCTGCCAGAGCTAAGCGATGATTCTGTTCAATTGGAAACTGAACCGGTTTACAATCCAACAAACCTGTTTCTTTGAGGATATCTAATGCATATTTTCGTAGGCACAAGAAGATACCCTCATTGCTACGGGCAACCTCGATGCCCAAAAAATATTTCAAGTGACCCAAATCTTTAATTTTAAAACACTTGTTAAGATAAATCTTAACCTCTTGACATGCTTGGGAATCATTGCCTGCCAACACCAAATCATCAACATAGACTAGTATGGTCAAGAAGGTAGAACCACGCTTCAAAGTGAACAAAGTGTGATCTGCTTCGGATTGAACAAAATCGTATTTAATAAGTGAGGAACTCAACTTTGCAAACCAATTCCTGGGAGATTGTCGTAAGCCATATAACGACCTTTGCAAACGACACACTTTTCTTCCTTGTCCTTGATTAAAGCCTGCCGGTATGCGCATATACACTTCTTCGTCCAGTTCTCCATTAAGAAACGCATTATGAACATCCATTTGGTGCAAGTACCAACCTTTTGCAGCTGCAACCGAGAGTAGAGTTCTAACACTCACCATTTTCGCTACAGGAGCGTAAGTTTCATGTAAATCTTCTCCTGGAACTTGATGATTACCTGCAATTACCAACCTTGCTTTGTAGCGCTCGATGCTACCATTGGAATGATATTTAATTTTATATACCCATTTACATGGAAGGGCATGTTTGCCTGCAGGTAAATCAGTGATAGTCCACGTATTATTTTCTTCTAGTGCATGTATCTCCTGAGCCATAGCTTTACGCCAAACATCATTGGTCATTGCTTCTTTAAATGACCGAGGTTCACTACCTGCATCAATAGCAGCAACAAAAACTCGATGTTTTGAAGAAAAATTGTTAGTATTCACATAGTTGGCAATTGGATACCGTATACCTGAGGTGGAGCTAGAAGAGGTGAGACTGGGAGTGTATGTATGTGCCTCAATCAGATTACATTTGTAGTTACTCAAATAGGACGGAGGCCTTCGTGTGCGTGCTGGACGAAGAGAATCGTTTTGAGCTGATTCTGCACTTCTTTGCACAAGTTCGTGAGCTGAATCTTCATTCCTTTGTACGAGAGCAGGAGCTGGATCCTCACTCCTTTGCACTTGATCAGCATTTGATGTAGAATCTTCATTCGGCTCCCTTTCAGACTGATGGACACTCCCCCTATCTTCCAACTGCACTTCTGCCTCACAATCATTTGAAGTTGATTGAGATACTGGATTGGCAGAATCATTAGAATCTATTGGTATAAATGTAGGTAATGATGGGCTAGGTGTAGGCACACTTATAGCAACAAAAGGAAACTCATCTTCGTGGAAACTGACATCTCGTGACACAAAGAATTCCTTAGTATTAAGATCATACACTCTCCAACCTTTCTGCCCATGAGGATAACCAACAAACATACACCGCCTAGACCGTGGACTAAATTTGTTTGTAGGTTTTGGTTGTGTCACCGCATAACATAGGCAGCCAAATATCCTTAAGTGACTGTAATCAGCAACAGATCCATGCAAAAGCTCATAAGGAGTTTTGCCATTGAGAAGCTTTGTGGGAGTTCTATTAATAATATGAGCTGCTGTCATCACACTCTCTCCCCAGAATTTGATTGGCAAGTTTGCTTGAAACAAAAGAGCACGAGACACATTTAGAATATGCCTATGCTTCCGTTCTACCCGACCGTTCTGTTGCGGCGTATGAACACAGGATTTCTGATGAAATATACCATTGGCAGTGAATAATTCAATCATCTTGTTGGAAGTAAATTCAGTTCCATTATCTGATCTAATACTCTTAACTGTTGTATTAAACTGATTTTGCACCATTAAAAGAAATTTTCGTAACACACCAAAAGTTTCACTTTTGTCACCTATCAAACAAACCCAAACAGCACGACTGAAGTCATCGACTATCGTTAAAAAATAATAAGCACCAGAGAAAGAGGAAGTGCGGTAAGGACCCCATGTATCACAATGAAGAAGATCAAAAATTTTATTACTCTTTCGATCACTAATGGGAAACGAGGATCGATTTTGTTTGGCACGATAACAAATATCGCATGCCTTATTGTTTACATTGCCAAATCGAATGCTACTAGAAAAAGGAATCAGAGAAAGTGCTTCGGATGATGCATGGCCCAACCGCTTGTGCCAAAGTTCTTGCGTATCACTGGAGCGAACTGTTAAAGCTGCTGCTTGGCTTAGTCGAAACACATACACACCATCCCTGTGATCACCCAATCCAATCTCCGTTCTCAGCTTGCGGTCCTGCAAAACACAACTATTATTAGTGAATACCACATCAACATTATGTTGTCGTACCAACTGAGATACAGATATCAAGTTACACTTTAAATTTGGCACAAATAAGACATTGGATAATGAAAAAGAAGGAGTAAACGAAACAGATCCTTGTTGCACAGCATAAGTAATAGCTCCATTGGGTAAACCGATTGCCAAAGGTTCAACATCTGTAACATTCTCCAGCAATTCCAATACCCTTGTCATGTGGCGTGATGCACCACTATCTATAAGCCAGTGACAATGGGAATCTTTACGATTTAATTTGTCCTTTGAGCGTTGCGGGTTGTCAACCAATGGTAACAATTGTGTCACCACGTTAGGTGTCAGAACGGCGAATGCATTTGCTTGCTCTAGTGGTTCCTCCGTTTGAGCTGCGTGTGCACCAAATGGCTTTGCATGGAATCCTCCTTGTGGGTTACTGCTCCAATTCTCGTAGTTGGCTTCTCCTCTCAGCATAACGGTTGTTAAAAGAATCCCTGGGCTATCTGATCCAGTCAGATAGAATGGTGATCCAGGGTCTGATGGCTTCAACCTGCTGCTGTTTTCATTGGCCATCTTCAACAGAAGCTATCTCCTGCTCACTGTTTTCAGAGTCTACTCGTTGCGGAAGTTTTTTTTTTTTTTTTTTTTTTTAATAAGGGATCGCTCTGATACCATGATAAATGGTATCAATTGATAGTATTTCCATTGATTTAAAACTGTACATCAATGTATCTTAAATAGAATAGGCTGTTACCAAACAGTCTGTTACCAAATAGTAAAACAACTTCCTAAAGATAAATAACTACACCTAATTACAATAGGACTCAGTTATACATATCCTAACAAACTACAGGTTACAACATATATATATCACAGCAAATCATAACAACATATAGAATCTTCATTTCCAACAATTATTCTCAAGAAAATTTCATCACGATACAGGAGTGTGGTTAAATGTGCAAGTTGATAATTTGCTATTTCTTTATATTTCCTTATTTTATATGACACATATAATTATAAAAGAAAGTCAGTATCTACTTGCTCATTTTTAATAATTTCCCCTTTTTTTTTCTCTTTTCATTTTGTTCCCATACCAAAGGCTAAGGATTGACGGGAAATGGAATAAATAAAATGAAAGGATAAAGAATAATGATCTGATTACGTATCTCACAGCATAATATATGTTTTCATGTATTGATTACTTTCATTCATTTATCTTTTTTATTTTCAATTCGTATTCTCACCAAACATACTGGATCATAAATGGAAACGACATACACAATTTGTTCAAACCTAGATTTAGCCATATTGAGCAAAAAAAGTTCTCATTTGGAAGTATATAGAATTGGGTTGTGATGAATCTACGTATGCTTGAGTTTTTCCATTAAGTGGTTGATATTTACCAGTAATTCTCAATTACTGCGAATAGTTGTGGCTGATAATTAAGGCGAGGAAGAATGAGAGACTTATCTTGTTATTGAGAATCAAAACAAGCTTGTGTCTTATGCGAATTAATTGTGGCATCAAGGAGCAAAACTTTGTGCCTAATGATGTCAGTGTCCATTAATAAAATGCAACATAACCAATCCCTATAGTGACAAGGAAAGAGTGAAGAGGAAACTTGATATGGATTTGATTACCTTTATTTTCAAAGTTAATGATGAACATATTTTAGTGGGCTTGCCTCGGAAAGGACCTAATCCAATTGGATTTAAACAACTCACATCTCATACGATAATTGGATTCGCGATGTTGGGGAGAACAACTTAACAAACTTGTCTTCTATCTTTTTTCTCCATAAGCATCACTTTTTTAATTAAAAACAAAAAAATCAGAAAAATGGATCTTTGAATGAGGAATATGTACGTTCAACATTAATTGAGATCCGTGGTCCTTAATTTGATGATGGGCTTTGCTTTTTTAAGGGTTTCTTAGGCTTTCCTGATTAATGAGTCGATGATAGAGGCATAGAGCACACCTTCTATGCATGCCACTTTCTTTTTTTACATACGTATAAAAATTAGTCATCATGATATGTAAAGCACAAGTCACAATGACGCTATATTTCAGAGATGTGAAATTGGGTCCTACACTTGTATATTTTCATGTTCTTATTCTTTTGAAATATGTATCACTACTTCAAAAAGATTTCAATCATTTTCATTACTTTTGTAAAATCTAAGAAGTCTTTCTGTTGCTCCAGATATATTCTAGCTATTACCTTCTCTCTCTTTTTGGTTTTGTTGCGGGGGTGTAAACACTAAAATATTAACCTTTCGTAAGCGTTCAGATTAAATCATATATATAACGTCATTCCAAGTAAATAGTAATCAATAAACCATGGGCAGGGAAAATTTGAAATGCATGGTAGAGGCTCCGTGCAAGCCGCTTCCCCCACTAAACAAAACCCAACAAAGAAACAAAATGGGGATCTTACTTTAGAGGATAACTACTTTTGAAGTAGAATACTTTAATTTAGGCATGGAGAGCATAACCAAAGTGCAATCAACTACATAAAAATAGAAGCATTATCTAGAGCTCATAATATTCTTGTTTATTTTCCAAAGATTTGATTCGAGATGCAAAATGAAATATTTTAACCTTTAAACTACACGTTGCCCGCTTAATATTCACCACCGTTCACTCATAATCATATCATATAACTAATGTTACTTTTTAATATTTATTCTTTCAGTTATTTAATGCCTAACAACTCAATCCCGGTTATTATATCTTCCATAGGCTTCCTCTACAAATTTGTACTTTGTATGGTGTTCTCTTGTATGAATCTTTTAATGTATAAATTTTAAATAATCAGATTATGGGAAAGAACATAGTTAATTATTTATTTATAGAATATTAAATGATTAACAATTGAAGTAATACTTTTTATTTGCTCGTCTTATCAACTTAATTTAATTTAAAATTAAAATTGTGACAGCTAATTTATGAATAATTAATTATTATTTTTTTGCATAACATAATCATGTTAAAATAAGATCCCATAATTTATTCACATGTTATCTAATCAATAATGTCATTAGTTTTTTTTTTTTTTACACATATATATTGGGATAATGCAAGAAGAGTTTAATCATACCAGTTAATATTATTTTATTGTAAAAGCACAATTTAGCGGAGTTGATGATTGGATGTTATAGGAATCATATCATCACAATGGAAGATTGTGTTAGCACTTTAATGTGCTGGTGAATTTTTTTGTACTAGATGACAAGGAGAAGGTCCTCTCTCTCTCTCTCTAGCTCCCACACTGTACTTTTCTGAACAGATTCAAAACTTTGTTTCTTAATCAAAAATTGACAATTTAACCCAAAAGAAAAAAAAACTCTCTTTTAAATGATCATTTAGCTATTAATTTTATTTAATAAAATGTTAGTTTTTAAATAAAAATACATGAAAGGAAACTAAAAAATGAAATAGATGATTTGATTCCTTTGGTGGCTGCTCTCTCCCCTTATCTATCTATTATTTTGTGATGTTTGATTTTCATCAGCCGTGCGCATGCAAAGGATATTTGACATTATATATATGAGAAATAATAGATACTAAGAAAATTTCATTTCACATATTTTACACAACTCTATCGCAACCACATACTTTTTTATTTTATTTTTGGAGTTTCCTGCAAATTTCCTGTTACCTGCATGGTGGTGTACATTTCCCTAGAGCTTTATTAATCAAACAAAAAACATGAAGCACTTGTCATTATTTTAATGATCAATTATTATTTGATTTTGTCATGACAAGGATCTCTGTAAAACTTAAATAAAATAGAAATTTAAAAGGAAATAGTCAATGGTAAGTTCGGGGTATCTAGAGTTTATTCCACGACTACAAGGACTAAAATTCCAAACCCAAAATTTAAAATAAAGTATTGAGAATAAGCATAGAAAGTGAAAGTTTGGGGGGACTTGCATGGAAAGAAAAGACCATTGCAGTTGAAATGGGAAGGGAAGAGGCCAAGTCGCTGTAAGAGTCTTGAATCTCATTTGAAGTTCCAAGATAGAGTTTGATATGCAGATTTGGTCTTGATTTGGTCTTTAATGATGCAACCAGCCAAATATGTCACCTCACCTTTAATGTATTGCTCATTTTCCTGTCAAGAGACATACACATTCATACACACACTCACACACACACACACATATATATATATATATATATATATATATATATATATATATATAAATAAAAATAAATAAAAGTGTGTCTTCCACACTATCAATTAGTAAGAAAAACAGAGATTTCATTCTTATTTTTTCATTTATGGTGTTGAAGTGTTGCAAGAGAGGAAGATGTTAGAGAAAATTGTTGAAAATCAGTAGATAAGGCAATATCCTATTTAGTTTCAAATGTAATTAAGATAATAGAAGATAAGGGTGATCCTTATCATAAGTTTAAATTTAAAATGTTGCTTGACTTATTATATTTTACTCTATATAAGTTGATTGGAACCCTCCCTAAGAAAACAAGAAGCAAGGGAAGTATTTTAGTGTGAGGAAGTAAGTCAAAATGACTGAACCTCATTAATTTACTGTGTCATCTCTCTATTTACTTTTCTATCCCATGTTTTTAACATGGCATCATGAGCAAGGTTATACTCATTGACCTTTTTATTCCTAATTTCGCTTCCTTATTCACCTTTACTTTCACCGCTTCGAAGACATACTGCAACAACAAACTTGTTTCAAGATTCTGAAAATTTCCCATGGCATCTTCAAGCACGACAGAGAAAATTAGGACCACCGAACCTACAAATTGTCTCACTGCCACCCTTCTCAATGTTTGAAATTACATGTCTTAGGCTAGGGCTATCACTGTCACTCTTCACGGTCGTTCAAAGACAAAATACATTACTGACTCTCCTCCGACGACCATTAATCCAAAGTATGCATCGTGGAAGTCAAATGTTAATCAAGTTATAACATGGATCTTTAATTCTATGGAACCTGAGGTCTACGAAATCTTCGCATATTTTGATTCATCCAAAGAACTTTGGGATTCCATTAAAGAATACTACGAGAATGAAGACAATATGTCTATGGTCTTCGAATTGTAGCAAGAAATTTGTCAAGTGAGACAACAATCCTCCCAATTGTTCAATGAACACCTAGGCCAGATGAAGAAGAAGTGGGACAAACTGAAACAGTATTGCCCCACAGCATCCACAGTTGAGGAATATGATAAGCGTGAAGAACATGACAAGGTATTTACGCTTCTTGGAAGTGTGCGACCTAAATACGAAGGCGTTAAACGACAAATCTTGATGACGAATCCATTTCCCTGCCTCGATGAGTAACACCATTCAACGGGAAGAAACTCGTCAATGAGTCATGAACTTTCATTAAGTTCTTGGAGGAGATCTTTCGGAAACCTTTGTGCATCATATATCTAGTTTTAGAAATTCATCTAGTATTCCTCAAAATTCTAGTCTCACAAATCCTTCTCCCATTGCATATATCGCTAATTGCATGATCGAGAGAGGCATGGGCAGGGGGCATTGACCAAGACCTCACTACGACCATTGCAAAAAGGATGGGCACGTGCAAGAACAATGTTGGATCCTTTATCCTCATTTGAAGCCTCAACGAGAAAAGAAAATTGGAGCACTGACCACATCCAACTTAAATGGGGAGTCATCTGAGTTAGAAAGCACCCTTGGAAAAATAGCACAAGAATTTCAAGAATTTCTTCATCAAAATTCCAAGCTCAATGACTCCAGTTATTTGACTCATTTGGGTAAGGCTCTTACCTCAACTAGTAATTTAACAAAATCCTTCATTACTGACTTTGGAGCAACAAAGCACATTGGTTATGACACTAAATTTATTTCAAACATATCTGAGAATTCTCATGGTGCATCAATTACAGTAGTCGATGGTAAACAAGCATCTGTTAAGGGACTAGGAACGATCAATTTATTTGATAAACCTTCAAGCATTTTATTTGTTCCATCATATTCTGCAAATCTTTTATCAGTGGCTAAGCTTACCCGTGAATTAAATTGTAATATTGTTTTTTTCCAACAAAGGTAATATTTCAAGACATACCATCCTGGACGAAGATAAGTGAAGACTCCCTTTAAAATGGTATGTACGTATGAATAAAGAGCATCATAGTTTAAGTGAAATAAAATCAAAATCTGAATACTCAACCATATGGCATTAGCGAATGGTACATATTTTTGATAGCATTTTATATAGCATTGACTCTTCTTTTTTAATTGATACTACCTCTTGTGAAACTTGTCATTACTCTAACCAACATATATTTTTATGTAATAAAAGTTCATATATTTCTCATAAAGTGTTTGATCTCATACATTTTGATGTTTAGGGACCTGCTCCCGTTGAGTCACTAGATGGATTTAAATGGTTTGTCTTATTTGTAGATGATAAGTCTATAAATGTTTGGCTATACTTAATGAAGTCTAAATCTGAAGTCTATCAAATATTCCAATATTTCTATCATATGGTCAATACTCTATACAACTATGGGATTAAGGTTCTACGGACAGATAATGAGACCGAATATGTAAGTGCTCCTCTTCACAACTTCCTTAAATCTGTAGGTATAATTCATCAGCTGTCTTGCTTGATGCACATAGCAAAATGGCATAGCTAGGGGTGGCAATACAGGTATTGACCCGCGGGTTGACCCGTGACCCGACCCGCCAAATCACGTGTCGTGTCAACCCGCGGGTCAGGGCGGGTCGTGTCAGGGTTGTGTAAATGTGACCCGTTTTTTTCGTGTCGGGTCACGTGTCAACCCGCACAGTGTCATTTTTTTATTTTTTTATTAAATATTTTATTATATTATTATTTTTATTCATTTATATATTGATATATATATAGTCATTGTTTAGTATAGAAAAGAATAGAAAGAACTAAAAATCTCAAAAAACAGAAGCTAATCTTTTTTTTTTTATTATTGTTTTTAATTTATTTATTTTTCAAAAAATCCCACTTTTTTTTTAAAATTTTAAATTTTACGGGTCGTGTCGTGTCGACCCGTGACCCGCAACGGGTCGTGTCAGGGTTTGTGTTTTACGACCCGTTTACAAAACGGGTCGTGTCAGGGTCGTGTCAAATATTGTACGGGTCAAAAACGTGTCGTGTCGTGTCGTGTCGGGTTGACCCGTATTTCCACCCCTAGGCATAGCTGAGAAAAAAAATAAGCATCTCTTAGAGATGACCTGAGCCTTACTAATTCATGGCAATTTGCCATCCACTTATTGTTCATTTGCTATCCTTACTAGTTACTATTTAATTAACTGTACACGAAGTAAATTCTTAGTTTATTGCTCTCATTTATCTATTCTTCTTGATAGACCTGTTAACTTAACTTATTTAAGAGTTTTTGGGTGCATTTGCTATGTTCTTCATCATCTAGGAAACAAGCTAGAATCAAGATCCAAGAAATGTGTCTTCTTGGGATACTCCTCAATAAAAAAAGGCTATACTGCTATGATCCAGTTACTAAAAAAGTTATCATCTCAAGAGATGTGTTTTTGTGAAACTTCTAATTTTTTTCTCTCAAAAAGATCAAAATTAGGGGGAGAACATATTACTTAATTTTTATCCTCCTATGCCAACAACTCAAATTGAATTTGACAGTGCCAATATAGAAGGAACAAATGCAACAAATATGCACATACAAATTGATCATAACAAAGGTACTGCCCCTTCATCAATTCAGTAGTAGCAAGTAAAACCCGACAAAGCAACTCAACAATAGTTGCACAGGTCTAACAGAATCTTAAGGCCTCCAAACAGATTTAATAAAGAATTTGTTTCGAATGTTTCTTATCCCATCTAGAGTCATGTTTGCTACAATAGTATTTCATCAAAACAAAGATAATTTATTGCAACCATTGATACTCATTTAGGACCAAGAACCTATGAAAAAGCTTGAAAAACTCCAAAATGGAGAAACACAGTGGATGGAGAATTAGCTGCTCTTGAAAGAAATCAGACTTGGGATATTGTACCTTTATCCAAAAGAAAACATTGTGTTGGCTGCAATTGGATCTATAGAATAAAATTCAAAAGTGATAGTACAATTGAAAGATACAAAGTTCGATTAGTGGCCAAAGGATACACTCAAACACATGGTGTGGACTATAATGAAACATTTGCTTGGGTAGCAAAGATGAACACAACTAGAGTTTTAATGTTAGTGGCCGTAAATCTCGATTGACCCTTATTCAAAATGAACGTAAAATATGCATTTCTGCATGGTGAGCTTGAAGAAGTATACATGGATCTACCTCTTAGTCAATCAATGACAGATCATGTTGGATAGACTTGGAAACTAAAAAAAGGAAATCTATAGTCTAAATCAATCACCTCGTGCCTGGTATGGGAAGTAAAGCTCAGCCTTAATGTCCTTCGGCTTCAACTAGAGCAAATCAAATTATACTTTATTTGTCAAGTACTGCTCCTGATTAACCACTGTGGTGTTAATCTATGTTGAAGATATTGTTATCTCAGGTAGTGATTTTGAAGAAATAAATAGACTTAAACAGTTCCTTAATAAAAGATTCGACATCAATGATCTAGGACCACTCAAATACTTCTTAGGCATCGAGGTGGCTACTTCCAAAAAAGGCTTGTTCATATCACAAAAAAAAAAAATATGTTTTGGATCTGTTAAAGGAAATAAGAAAGCTAGCAGTTAAACCTTCTATACTCCAATGGAATATAACAACAAATCTGAAGGTGAATACACTTCATTGTCGAATCCTCAGCAATTTCAAAGGCTGATATGAAAACTAATATATCTAACCACTACTAGGCTAAATATTTCTTCCATAGTGAGTTATATAAGTCAATATTTTCAAGCTCTCACCAATGGTCACATGAATTTAGTTGATAGACTTCTCTATTATCTAAAGGAAAGCCCAAGGAAGGGCATATGGATGAAAAAGAACTACAATAATAATATAGTAGGATATGCAGATGCAAATTGGGCAGGAAATTCCATAGACAGAAAATCAACATTTGATTTTTGAACCTTTGTGGGGGTAATTTAGTTACGTGGAAAAGCAAAAAACAAAGTGTTGTTGCAAGGTCCAACATTGAAGTAGAGTAAAGAGCAATGAACTCAACAACTAGTGAGATTGTCTGGTTACGAGCTCTAATACATGACTTGATAAATGAAGGCATAAAAAGACCTATAATACTACGCTGTAGTAACCAAGCAGCAATTACATCGCTACAAATCCTGTCTTTCACGAAAGGACTAAGCATATAGAAGTGGACTGTCATTTTGTACGTGAAAAGGTTCAAGAGGGAATAATTGCTACTCCCTACAATGAAGATTACCTTGCCGATATATTCACCAAAGCTCTATTGAAATACACATTTCATAATATAGTTGCCAAGTTAAATCTAATATATATATTTGCTCAAACTTGGAGGGGATCGTGTTACAAGAGAGGAAGATGTTAGAGAAGATTGTGGGAAATCAATAGATAAGGCCATATTCTATTTAGTTTCAAATGTAACTAAGATAGTGGAAGATAAGGGTTATCTTTATCATAAGTTTAAATTTAAAATGTTGCTCAACTCATTGTATTTTATTCTATATAAGTTGAATGGAACTCCCTTAAGAAAATAAAAAGTAGGAGGAGGATTTTAGTGTGAGGAAGTAAGTTAGAATGACTCAACCTTATTTTTGTTGGGTACATAATAGGGCAAAACAGAAACGAAAAAAGACAGAAACAACAAAAAGAGATAAAAAACAGAAACTAAAGACTCAAAGGAGGAACCGGAAGAGGAAAAAAAACTAAAGACTCATATCTTTTCTTTTCTTTTTGATAGACAAAAGACTCATATCTTTATTTACTTTTCTATTTCTCTTTTTCAACATAAAACAATTTTAATGTTCAACTTTAGATACTATTTTTTTTTTTTTGGGTAAACATTTTTAGATACTATTCTACTTAACAGGAAACTTATATTAGCTCCATAATGTAAATGGAATTAATGTATGTCAACCATGTGACTATTTTTGTGCCCTATAAGTATTGTGTCAAATACCATTCAAATTGGAAATGAAAATAAAAATTGGGAGAGCCACTCTTATAATGAGTACGAGTGGATTCGAATAGAATCAATTGGATAATCAATAAATCAGTGAATATATTTAAATCATTAAATGTATCTTTTATTCACTATTTAAGCGAGATAAATATATGCATGAGAAGAAGCAACTAACTAGCCTTCTTTCCCATCAAATAAAAAATTAAAAACTATCCTTCCATTCTTAAATTGGTAAGTGGGTTTTTGTAATTCTGATTGTTACTTCTATCAAATAATTTATTAATTGCGACTTATATCCAAAAGTGAGAAACTTCGACTCTGACTTTCATTTTGAGCAATGAAAAGTAAAAGGGATGTAATAACCTATCATCTTCATGTTAATTCCACTGCAATTTCTTCATGGTTATATAATTTGGCTGCAACTATGATCATGAATAAATTAAACAATGTCATAAGGCTTGGAATATACCAGACAGGTGTCTCCTGGGCATGAAGCAAATCTCAAGTCCTAAGATTGGTTGATTTTGTTCCGTTGAAATTGAAGTTGGAATTGTTCAACACAAGGAACCATGGGTTGGTAAGCATCAAACTACGTGCTAATTGTATTGTGACGTGGGTTTAGACCTAATGAAGTGACATCGAGGGACTTAAAATGAATTAAATATAAATCTGTCCTATCTAGTGTTTGAACAAAATTTAATCACCCAACTAATTTGTTTCCCTTGGTACAACCTAGTTTCATTTTGGGTAGACAACATTCAATGTTTTGCCGAATATGTCTATAGTCAACTATGAATTATGAATAAGTAACCAAAAAAAAAAAAAAAAAATCTTAAACTTAATTTAACTCCATAGAGCCTTGTATTTCATAAAAGTTTATATTGCTTATGTTCTCATTATTAATAATTTTTTATAAAATCTTAAATGTAGTTCACATCACAATTTTCTCTATTTCTTTTTTTTAATATTAATATCTTTTTGTTTAACTATTATGCATAATCTTGAACTTTTCCTTTCTTATATTCTCTTTTTATGATATCGGCTATGTTCATAGGCCCATTATGGAGTGGGTGGCTACATAAAGCCTAGGCGATATTTCAGGTAAAAATTTCCCCGTGTTCATGATAGGCCTAATCAATCATAAACCCATTGTCTTAACCCAATCCCATGAAATGCTAACTGGGCCATTACTACGAACAATCATTCAGTTAGTGGAAAAATCTAATTAACTTTTTTGTTCAGACCAAGTAAAAGTTAGTTTGACAAGGAAAAAAGTATTTATTATTATAATTATTCAATAAAGTAGAGATAGATACTTTCTTTTACATTAGAGATCAAATTTAGTTGCGTAAGGAATATTTTGATGATCATATTATGTTATAAATTAATACTATTATTAAACCTCTTCAAAGTTGAAATGTTTTCCATAAACTGATCACGGCAGAAAAAAGTATTTCTGTATGACTGTGTGGCTCTCAACAGTCTGAATTTTGAATGGTTTAGATGCTAATTAATTTTGTCCATTAATACACTTAGCATAAATCTCGAGTAAAAATAATTAATCTCTTGCCAGCAACAATATTCACTAGGGGTGTAAATAACTTAGCCAACATAACAGGAGCTGTTCGACCTACATTAAGCTTGATTTGGCCTATTATACATAATCAAATAGAATGGGCTCAAACCTAAAGAAAGTTTATTCAAAAAATAGGCTATAAGCTTTTTTTTGCATGTCGGGCCTATAAGCCTACAGGCCGGCTTATATCATATTATTTATTTTAAATAAAATAAATAAGTTATTATTTTAATAATTTTAAATAATAAAGTAATATTATTTTAATTATTGAATACCTAATAGACTTAAACAAGTTAACAGACTTAAGACAAGATTTTTATTTTTTAAATATAGATTAAATCATATTTATAATCTGGTGTGTCTATACAAGTCTAACAACGTGATTTTGTTTACAATGAAACCGTGTCACTTCAAATTAACGTGATATTGATTTTATTTATTGCATGACATACTTTTCAAATATGAATTTTGTAAGACCGCATACAAATGAAAACAACAGAACATTTCTTTCAATCTCAAATTTGTTGTAAAACTAGGTGACGATCCTCAAGTCCTTGTATAGAGTCTAGACGTCAGAAAGAAGTGCCCAACAGCCCTTTTGCAAAAAAAATATAAACACTATAACAGGCCCAATTTGGCCCACTCAAGCTAGTCTGTTGATTTAGATGGGCCATAGTGGGCCTTGTGATTAAACAGGTCTAGGACGTAGGATTATTATCTTTGAGAAGTCCATGCAAGAAGATGCTACACATTATTGCAAATGATGTGCTGAGTTTATTTCTCTCATGGGCAGGGAATTCACATTACATTACTGTTCTGATCCTACTCCAATTTATTGGACTTTGAATCTCACATCGAAAACATAAAGTTCTGGTGTGAGGTTTATATAAATTTTGGACTCTCTTATCTTATGGGCTAGTTTTTGAGATAAAGTTCTCCCAAAATTCGTATCAATTACATAATTTCAGTGTACTATCATTTGCAAATCTTTAGTTACATGAACAACTAAGTACTAGAAATAAGCAAAGCATTCTTTCTTTATGTGGATCAGCGTACCTGCAAAATGCTATTTAGCAACTTGGGTAGCAAAATTACCAATAGATGTATTCTTTAAGGATTTATATGCTTGCTACAAATGTTGAGACACATAATAGAGAACATTGACATGGGATGCAAACATTCTATACAAGTGCTGCATAAGAAGATGACACAACAACTTTCCACAAGTAAATAGAAATAAGAAAATAAGATATAAACATAACATGATTGTCCCTTAAAACTTAAAGCTTAAGGTTCTTTACAAGATTCATAAACTACAACAGGAATTGAAAAATCTTGGACCTAGTAGTAGATGGATTCTATTAGTTTCAAGATAAAAAAAAGCATCAGACTATAACTTCATCTCAACATTTATTCTCTCTTTACTTTGTGAGGGAACATTTAAAACCGTTAAACATAGTCAGCCATGTGACATAGAGATAAAGAGTTATTCTCTTCGATGTTGACAAGGATAAAGAAACAGTGCCTGAATCTGAATAATTGTCACTAACAAAATGCTAGGTTTTTCTCATTAACCTTCTGATAGGATTTCCATGCTATTGCTGCCTTTCATAGACAGAACAAATAACAACTTCCTTTTCTCATATGTCTATAACTTGTATGTAGTATTTGAGAAAGTAAAGAATGTTCCTATCAAAGTGAACAAAAATAGCATTACCGAGAAAAAAACAAAAAAAAAAAACACAACCAAAAGTAATTTCTCAAGTAACAAATAGAAATATAGAATCTATACCTTAATGTGACTACTTTTGAAGTATGTTGTGCAATTTCGAGCCTACCTACACCCTCTTGTGCAAACAGGTTTTTGCACTCTACTAGGGGTGAAAGTGGGTTGGGCTAAGCTTTGTCCCGAAAAGCCTAAGTCTACGTCAAAAAATTTCAATTTAGCCTGACCCAAGCCTAGTATGAGTCTAACTGTTAGCCTAGTTTGGCCCGTTTATAAAAAAAACAAATGGCCTGGCTTGACCTGTTAGCCTGTTAATTATTAACTTCCAAGCATAACCATGAATCAACTTTACAAAGTACTCAAATTTTGTTGCTACACCAAAAATCATAATTTCAACGTCCAAACAGAATCATGAATCATAACAAAACTAATACAATATGCATTTAAGTCATTTTCAAAAGCAAAATGCTCAAACTAAATAACATATATTTCATCAGATAAACAAATACATACTATGTAAATTAAAATAACTACATGAATCCAACAAACACATCATGATGCTTGTAGTAAGTATAACCTCTCCCAAAAATCTTTTAATATATTCATATACACAATCTAACATGTTGAGATGTTGGTTCCTCCTATATAAGAAATAAAGTAAGATTTCTATTAAAATATAATTGAATATAATTACGTTATAAATAATTGCAATTGATTAAATTTATATTTTTTTTTCTTCAAGACATACTTACTCTATTTTATTTTATTTAAAATAAATAGTACAATATAGGCCGGCTTGTAGGCTCAGAGGCCCAGCCTTTTGAAAGTGAGCCTACGGCCTTTTTATTAAACATGTTTTTTTAAGGCCCGAGCCTGGCCTATAATACAAAATATATTAAGTCAGGTTTAGCCTGATGTAGGCCGAGCCGTAGGTCCCTGTAGGCTGGCCCGGCCTAGTTTCACCCCCACACTCTACATTGCAATCACAATTTTTTTATTTTTTTTTTTTATAACAGCAATCACAGATTTTCCGTTTTGTTTTGTTTTAAAGTGCTCTATTTTGCTTTGTTTTAATTTATTCTCTTTCTTCAAATTTTCCCTTTTGTTTATTATACTCATCTTCCGTTTCTTCTTCTTTTCCTTCTAGTGCATCACAAGTAAGTATCCGTCCTTTTGTTACAAAAATGAAGGATACTTACAAAAACAAATAGTCATTCTTCATCACCAATTTCAATTTTTAACAAAAGGTTGTTACACCATCCACTTCATAAACTCTTTTCAAACAAAACTTTACTAAAATGCTAGCATTCATATTCTGTGAGTTTTGAGTCCTTATATACACAAGAGTGAACCCTCCCATTAGTGTAAACCGCAAATTTTAGTATGTATTTTTTGAATCTCCTTAACACGTTTATCCTTCGGATTAGTCCGGTTCAAGTGTTGTCATACCTTATAAAGGATGGCTCTTTCAAAACTTTTTTTTCATTCCCAATGCTCGAACACGGAACCATCAGCTAAGAGACACGATAAAACATATTGGTTTTGATAAAATTAGTTTTTGTTTAAATGATAAGTGAAATTTGAAGATTTTGTTTATATTATTTTAAAAATTTATTGTATCTAGTAAATTACCAAAATAAATTTGAAATATTTTAAATATTATTCGGCAGAAGGTAAAGAAGAATTTTTGTATACAAGTAATGAAATAAATAAAGAATAAAAGACCTTGAAATTATAGATGCTAAAAAACGACTTTTTTAAATATGAAAAATAATCAACAACTTTTAATGTAACAACCCAAATATATTGCCAAAAAATAAAAATAGATTTTATATAAAAAAAACTGTTTTCAAATATAATCTCGCAAAACCAAATATGTAGTTAATAATATTTTGATGTTTGAAACTGTTAATAAAATCGGTCCAACGGGGTTGATTAGGGAATTGCTAAGTCGGTCAAATAATGGGTCTGGTTAAAGCAACGGATCGACTATGCATTAGAATCGATGTGACCCGGCCGGTTAGCTGGTGATCCGGCCCGGTAAAAAAAAAATCCAATTTTTTTTTTAAAAAAAATCTTAATCGACATATTTGAGTATTTTTTGCTTATTGACTTACATAGGATATATATCTACAACACTAATATTATCTTAATTATATACTATGCAGAAAATTTTGATTTGATTTATAGTTAAAAAAGTCATTTACTAAACCTGAAATCCCGTATCACGATCATTATATTTTTGTTTGACCGGATAATAAAGTGTGATTTATTATTTTTTATATTAAAATATTTGAAATTTTTATCATTTTTTTAGATATTGCTGTATGTTTATAATTTTTTAATATAAATTATAGAATTGCATATAATTATCGGGTCATACGATTCAATGACTCAATACCTCAACTGGATCATTGACCGGATCAGTTTTAATAATATTGATTGGAATAAATCTTTGGTACTACTACTGTACCAAAGATTCAGTACATCCCATCAATAAAAATATTACATGTCAGTTAAAAATAAAATTCTGTCAAATTAATTAATGAGATGTACTGAATTTAAGTATAGAAGTTATACCAAAAAATTATTTCATTGATTGAAACAGATTTCAATGACCCACAACTGGTAATTACGTGTTAATTCAGTTCAATTAATTAATTAATTAATTTTTTGACTGGAAGTTTTTAGCAACCTTAATATACATATTTTTTATTTGAGTACCGATTATAACATGTGCAGTTGTGATTAAATTTATTAATCGGGTGCGATGCGACATGACATCACTTCTATTAAATTTATGGAAAAAATTATTCTTATGTTGTATAAGAGTAGTTTTATCTCCTACACACTCATCAAAAATCATGATATTCATTTTTTTTTTTCTTTAAATGACAAACTCCATCACATATGTGTCACAATATGAGAGAAAATCTCTCCTTCAACATAAGATTAAATGAACCCTAAATTTATTTATATCTAGTATTAGAGAAAAAGAAAAGAAGAGATGTCGCAAAAAGTAACGTTGGAGTTTGTTGACCATTATGACATAAAAAAACGACAGTAGCCATCCAACTTTGCTAGGTGGAAACGGCACTGGAAGACACCTGGACACCTAGCTGGTCTTGATCAAAACGACAGCAGCCACAGGAGCCCAACTTTAGTACATCCGTCGCATGGAATTGAGTGTAATTTTTAGATTTTATACAATGTATTATTGATAATATATAATATAAAACAAAAAAATCATTTTCTCTTTCCTTTCTAATACATTAGCTGTTGAGGAGACACGCTTTTATTGGTATGTCGCACATACATTAATAATATATTAGATTTTTTCCAGCCACATATGAAGTATGAGTCATATCCAACAGAATTGAGTGTTGGTTTAGTGGAAAAGGGGATCTCTTGGGTTCTCTTGAAGCTTAGGTATGTTGGTTTTGAGGGAGAGTTGAAATCTGTTGAGTTTATTTTCTACCATTAGTATTTGTAAAGCGTTTGTCTCCATTTATGTTTTTCATCAATTTACAAGCAAATTCAATGTTATTTTTCTGGTTCCATCATTAATATATGGTGGTCAGTGTCATAAGTGTCATATTAAGAGGGCGAGCCTCAAGCAGTACTCATAGTGTTCTTTTGTGATCGAAAGTTCACATGTTCGAATCGAAAAGTCAGTCATTTTTGTAAATGTTACCCTTATTAATCGGGATTTAACGGGGAAAGATTTTTATGCTGAGTTTTATATTGCAATTGCACATAAATATTTGACCAAAATTCACCAAAGTACTTGGGCATGACATTGTGACAATTCTTGCAAGGTTTATGCTCTGAAGGTGAGAAGAGGATGTCCAAAAGTCATGGAATATAAGCAGAAGATCAAAGGCAAATGCTGTCATAGTTTGATATGATCATTTTCATTCTTCAGTAGCCTTTATTTGCTAGGTTATAACTCCAACTTACTGTGACATTGAGAAGCTCAAGTGATTAGCATTTAAGAACTTTCTGCTATTTTACAGGCTTAATGAAATGTATATCTGCATTTAGTGGAATTGTCTAGATCTTGTTTTGCATATTATTTAAATTTTGTAATAGCAATTTGGCTCCAAATTGGCGAACAATTTTTGTAAGGCAGGTTTTAGCAATGTGAGAAATTCATTACTCCAAAATCCCAAAAGAGAGGCAATGTAAGCCCTTGTTTGTGGTAGCTGCGTTTCATTAATTCCTATGTTATTCAATAGCCTGTGTCCACACCATAATAATGTGGGGTGGGGCACATCTTGGCTTGGCAGCTGGCACACCATAATAGCTGTTAATTTTTAAAGCGTGATCCTACTTTAATGTTTCAATTGTCAGTAGAAAACTAAGCATACAGCTTCATAAATTATAAGTACATAAAAATGTTTAGCTCTTGATCTTTTTTCAATAAATTTGTCCATTGTAACTCAACTGAATCTATCTCTGTGAAGTGTGAACTAACAAGTTGATAATATCATATTTTTCAGATTTGACAGTTTTTTCTCTTCAAAGGGCAAACTAAGGACAAAGCTCAGTGCATAACGCTTCCCAATTATGTGAGGCTTTAGGTGAGAATTGATTGTATGTAGTTTTACTCTCGAGTTTTTGTAAAAAAAGTTGTTTCTTATACTCCAACTCATGACTTATAGATCACACATGAACAACTTTAGTACTCTTTCCCTTTTGGAGTGTGAATTGGTTTTCCACATAAATTTATGGAATTGGTGGTATTGCATAGTCAGGCATAATACGCATGTTTGATGTATGTGCTTCATGATGTTTCCGAAAGTCAATTTTGTTATGTTTATTGATATATTTTCCTTGTGGATGAAAATATGGAACTTTCCTGATTTATATGCAGTGTGAAACATTCATATATCCAATGGAAGCATTAACTGCATTGAAAAAGCAATTTATTAAAAACTAATTACATAAGTTGGGTTTTGGTTTCAAACATTGATTGATTGCCAACTACAGATTGTGCTTTTCTTGATCTCTCTTGTGCACACCAGTTTGCAAAAAACATAAGATTTCAAGCTTCCTTGGTGTCCTTAATTCTATAGGAGTCCTCTCCTTTTGGTTATGCAACTCTGCATTTTTTTTTTCTCAATTGAGCTCAATGCAACAGCAACAAGAACTTTGGTTATCACCTGAAGTCAAGAGATTGAACTCCATTTTGCAGATTCTGGACAAGAACAAGTAAACTCAATTTCCTACAAACTGATTGATGTACAGAAAAATGTCCACTTTCCCATGGCCCTTGATTTTACCCTGCCAACTTCTTGAACAAGAGAATGGCTGTAACATCATATATGCATACATTTCCTCAAATCCTCAAACACAATTTTGGGTGTTCTGTTTCATTCAGGACCAGAAGTCCCACCATTGATAATCACTGGTTGACTGGCCTAACAGATCATTGGAATCAAAAGTACCCCAATCTTCTGAAGATGTCAAGGAACCATCAGCATGCTCAACAAAATTCAGAAGACCAGGTTCATCTTCCAAGCCAAAGTATTCTACCTTTATGCTGGAGTCATCATCAGAGGGAACATCAAGTACATGTTCTGATCTTTCCATTGATGGGCTTGGCTTTACCTCAGGTTCACTACAATTGATGGTGGCTTCTGATTCACTGTCCATGCTGTTTGCTACTTTAACTTGTGTAGAACTTTGAATTTGCTCTAGTGGCTTCTGTAGTAGATCATTCAGCTTCTGCAACTGTTGAAAATCAAAATTACAATAATCATCTAGTAAAATAAAATGGACAGAATTGTATACTAGTTCATTCTAAAGAAAGAAAGAAAGAAAAAAATTGTATTGTAGGAGTACCTGTGTTCGTAATGTTTGCTTCTCCTTCTTCAGTGCTTCAAATCTTGAAGCCAAATTGTTATAATTGGCTTGAAGAATGCTATAGTCTCTCTCAAGTTGCTTTGACTTCCATCTAGCTCTCTTGTTCTGAAACCATATAGCAACCTGTCGTGGCTGCAATCCAAGCTCTCTAGCAACCTGCAACTTCTTTCTAGGTTCAAGCCTTGATTCTGTCTCAAACATAGTTTCCAATGATTTGATTTGTTCATCACTGAACCTTCTTGTGTTTTTGTTTTTCTTCTTTCTTATGGCACCTGGTGGAGTTGTGCTGCTAGTGGTGTAAGCTTCTGCCTCTGCAGCTTCTGCTGAAAAAGTATATTCCATATTGTCTAACATCTTGTGGGGATTCACACTGACTTGCTTGGACTAAAAGCCCTTATGGATAGGTGAATTAGGTAATAGAGGATTGTGTTTTTGGGAGTGTGTGCCTTTCTGATATGCATGTATCTATTGGCTTTAACTTATTGTAGTGTTCATATCATGCTAGTGTTGGTGGTCATGCTGAACTCCCCAATTGCTGGCTTTATATCCAGAAATTATTGATCCTGTCAACAACTTAACATAGAATGCTCTTCCACCTGTGCTTTGTGAATATTACCTATTTTCCTTTTTTATTATCTCAGGGGACGTTTATAGGAAATAATATAGGAGATAAAGTTTATCTTTTATACGTACATAAAATATGTTGAATTCATATTATTATTTTTTCTTTTCTTCTTACATGATTGAATTTCATGTACTTTTATACGTGTATAATTAAAAGATCAGAAACATCAAACTTTTATATATATATATATATATATATATATATATATATTGTTTTTTCTTTAGCTTTGAGATAAACTCTGCACACAGTTTTTGGATTTGAGCCATCTTTGTTGGCTTGGCTTGCCTTCTCTGGCTTGCTTAATGCTTCAATTATAATTTATATACTATCTTATTGTGTGGTCACATTACAACGTACTCTTCATTATTTCTCTTATTTAATCACCATTTTAATGATTTATGTGAGTGAGAATGCTACATTTAATATTCATTTGGTCATTATCACTGCCATCATCCTTGTAACATCAAGGTTTTGTCCTAGTAATATTTTTCGGTTACCTGATTCACGTTCTTCATTAAAACTTTTAGCTTATACTAGTTTAACAATTAGTGGAGCTCGTTTATTAATTTAGTAATGTTATTAATACTATTTTTTTATATAAATAAAAATTGAACATATAATTTAATACAACTTATTTAAATTTGTCACCACTAGATCAATCCTATATATATCAGACTATTGCTAGTTTGTGTACATAAACTTATGAAATGACATCAAATAAATTATTAAAAAAATGAGATCAAATAAAAATAGTAATTTTTTTTGGTAGAGAAGCAAAAATGGTATTATTTTAAGAAATCTTCTGGGTTTAGTCAAGTTTTATTTATTACTTTCTTAGACAGAAGCCTTCATGTAGCGTGATTCATGTGTGACTTTTTTATTCACTTAATTCAAATGTATTTTAAAATGAGGTAAGAACGTGCAGATAACACAATTTGAGGTTCAAGTCTAGTGTGTAAAGCGTGAAACAAAAAATGGAACCTAAATAAACAAAGGATTTCATTTTCGTAAAAGAAGAAAATAATTTTTCTATAACATGAGAAAATAATTTCTCATAAATAAATGAATAAAATGATGGTATTGATTGGTGCAATTAGTCAAGTGTGAATGCAAGAAAATCACTTTTTAAAAATTTTAAAGTGAGTAAGTAAAAATGAATTTATTTAAAAAAATTCGGAAATACTATTCTTCTGTCACAGCAGAGTGAATAGTATTTCCTGCTGAGACATTGAAAATTAGATTTTTTTTTTTAAATAATGGGACCCACTGATATCTGAGTGTGTAGGAAAATTAACTTACCCACTGTCACATAAGAAAACTAAACCCCAAAAAAATTTAGTAAACTAAAATTATAAAATATTTTAAATCAAATCAAAAATATATATACACTTAATTGCACTCTTTGAAAATAGAGTAAAGTTCGTTTTGGGTCCCTAACAAAAAATGTGATCCCCGCTTTTGTCCCTTATAAAAAAATACATATATTAGTCCTTTTTAGGGATTAAATTGGGTCTTCATTGAATTTCTGAGGGATCACATTTTCAAAGAATTAGAATTGTAGAGGGACCAAACGTTGACTTTTTTTTTTGTAAGGGATAAAAGTGGAGACTATGTTTTTTGTTAAAGACCTAAAAGGGACTTTACTCTTGAAAATATTCATTTTTAAAAAGTCATATCCTATAAAACTATTTACAAAATTATACTTATTTTGTTTCATAAAAAAACAAAAAAATTATTATTTTTCTCATAATTAAGAGATGTTTAGGAGACAATATAATTAGATTCAAGTAAATCAAATTTATTGTAGCAATCTTAATATATCCGTGTAAACTTAGCATGTAGAAAATTGAAGACATTTGAAATAAGGAAATATTCTCATATGACAATGTCATAGGTTTCAACTTTCAAGCAATGTTATAAAATTCGGATCGGATTGATTGGGTTGACCTGAGTTTCGGTAACTAGGTGTTCTCACTGATTTAAGTTGCCATAAAACACTGGTTCGAGTTGGCCATATGTTGGGTCATTTAAGTATGATAAGTCTCACATTGGTTGGTAATGGGTTAAGTAAAATGCATTTAAGTGAAATGACCCATGATCCTAATGTCTTAAGGTTTTTGGTTGAGACATGGTGTCAGACCCACTTGATTTTATTATTGGGTTATTCATGTGTGATGAGACTCACATTGATTGATAATAGGCTAAGCGAAGTGGATATAAATGGGAGGACCCATTAACTCAATGCCTTAAGATTTTGGGTTGAAATATGGTGTCAGACCCACTTGGTGTCAATGGGCTAGCTTAGCCCATTGATGGAAATCCCCCGCCACGGGCTCCTCTTGAACCCGCCTGACACCATAAGATTGGTTATGTACTCGAACCAATATTAAATCGGTAAATCAGACCAAAATCAAGTTCATCTGGTGTTGAACCAATACCGATTTTTTTAGTCCTACAACTGGACCATTTTTATTTGTTGGACATAAGTTTATAATTTAATATTTATTATATGCTATTTTATAAATTTAATTTATGCAGTTGAACCGTTGACCCACCGCTTGATCCATTGATCCAATATTTCCACTGAGTCGATGATCGGGCCAAATTTTAAAACACTGGATTCAAGTTGGTTTGCACTTCAACCATCATTAGGACAAATTTTCCTACACATCCTCGTATCAGTAACTCTTTCAATAAGCATTTATTAGATATTTGGTTAGGGATGTGCATGGGTCGAATTGAACTGAATTTTTGAAAAAATCAAACCGAATTGGTTTAAATGGGTTCAGTTCGGTTCAAATCTGATTCAGTTCGGTTAAAATGGTTCGGTTCGGTTCGGTTGGAAACAGTTTGGTTCGGTTCAGAAACAGTTTGAGTCGACCCTATTCTGAAAAAAAAAATTAAAAAGTTAAAGAAATAAAGTAATAAAAATAAATTTGATTTGATTCGAAAATGGTTCGATTCATGAACTAATTTTTAAAAACTGATTATTTTAATTGCAGTTCACTTCAATTCACAGTTTGATTTATTTTATTTTTTATTTTGTACATCCCTAAATGTGTATATGGAGAATTCTTCAAATGGCAATTAGACTAAAGCGGTTAGATCTCTTCATTTAGCTAAAAGTTTGTACTATTCACATATGCTATGCATTAAACCACTTCAAGATAAAGAATTCTTAAAAAGATAAATAAATCTAGAACTTGTCTGCATTTATTATAATTTAATCCGGTCAATATTTTAAACAAAGAAAAATAGTTATTGGATGATAAGATTCTACGGACACATGATAAAATTTATCACCTGCCGCACGAATAAAAAAAATACGGGGCCCACGAATAAAAAAGGGGCAGGATTTTCTATGCTAGTGTAAGAGAATTGCAATAAGAAAAATTCATTCCACGTAGTGGATATGTAAATATGGATTGAACTTGATGAATCAATTCACAATTGACGAAAATGATACATGTTGAGTTATTTATTTCAACCTATTAATTTGCCTCGTCGGGTTAGAGGTCAAAATGGATTGGCCCATCAGGTCTTTTTTTATTTTATTATTAAATAATATTTTATTTGTACTAAATTTTTGTGATATCAATTTTTTTTTATCCTAGTACTTTTCTAGAAAAATAATGAATTTTTTATTTATTTATGACAAAAGTTATCCTTATATGGAAGAAAAAATAAGTTCATAAATAATATCTGACTAAATATTAACATATATTTAAGCTTGAGATTAGAGAAAAACTAATGGGGGTATAAAATGAAAATAAGTAATATTGTAATATTCATAAAATATAATTTTTTTTATTTTTTATTTTTTGGACGGGTTGACCCACCAACCCCCATTAAATAGGGCGGGTTGGTTTTTTAACCCACATTCAAAAAGCGTGGTCGGCGAACCCGTTTTTGGCTGGTTGGCGGCAGATTGGGTCGGGCCGACCCGTTTTGCCACCTCTACCACATAGTGAGTTTTGTGTTTATCATATTATAGGAGATAAATTTACCTCTTATAACATGATAAACATTAACCCTTTTATTAAATTAAGAAAAACATAAATAACTATGGATAAAGTATTTCTCCAATTACTGAAGATAAATTATCTCAAGTGACCCCCAAAATTACGTTATTTTGAATCAATGAAGGATATTTTTGTTATTTTAGGGAAATTAATGAATGGTATTTTGATAAAATTCATTGGATAAAAAATACAAAATTAAGAAAACACTCTTCATTAATTCAAAAAGATATAATTTTAAGGTTTACTGAGTTATCTCCAGTAATCGAAAAAATACTTTATCTGTAAAGAATCTTGGGATACACCATCCCAAAAGCTAGCTCAAAGGGTGGGAATGTCCAAGGCCTTATAAAGGCCACATTAGTTGCCACACAATCAATGTGGGACTATATATCTCAACACGCTCCCTCACACGGGCGCCCTTTGAGCTTGAAGTGTGGATAATGCACAGGCCCAACTTTTGATTTACCTTTTGTGCTTTCTATTTTAATTTCACTTTAAAATGGGGAGCGGTGAAGATCGAATTTGTGATCTTATAGTCACTCAAACTCTGATACCATGTTAAGAATCTTGGAATATTATCCATTCACTATACCCCCATGAAATTATTAGATAACTTTAACAAGCGAGTATATTTTTAATTGAAAGAGGGACTAAAAAAAATAATTTGTGAAATCAATACATTAGTAAATTCGTATACTATTGTGTTAGCTACAATGACAAACCAACCACACTAAAAAAAGATGTTCATTGTATAACTGAAAAGATAAATCTCACCCAAAAGCATTAGTAAGAATATTCTTAAAATAGGAAAGAAAAATACGACTATTTGAAGGCTTGAACTTCATCAGCCGCTAATTGAAGCCTATTTCATTCGGCTACGACTATGACTTTGAATACGAAAGGTTTTGGTTGAGTCATTGTCACCAACAGTCACAAAACGTCGTGCCCATCTTTCATTCTTCGGTTGGAATATTTCCTTTTGACAAAAAAAATAAAATTCCCATTCATTATCATTATTCAAAGTTGCTAATTTTTTTCTTATAAAATAAACATTTTCCGTCCTATCAAATCAGTTCCCAAGAGACACGAATCTGTCTCTCTGTCAAGCATCAACCAATGGGCTCTCGACACATGAATTACATCAAAACATAGTATCCCATTACGTCGTCTTTTTCTTTGGTGTTTTGAATTCCTATCTTGCTACGTGGCACCATCACCGTGGCCGTGCGTTGAAAGCAAGAGCGACACGTGGCGCTCTTTCATCTAATATCGTAGCTTATTTAAACTCTGATTCAAGGGGGACAAGGTTTTTTTGCCGTACATGTGTCTCGATCTCCTTTTTGTCTGCACTTCCTTCTGGACACGTAATTTGTTGCATTTAATATAATGGGTAATAATTATCTGATTAGACTAAAATTGTAAAAATATAGAAAAATATGATTTTCTTATTTAATTATTAATATCTATGCAAATTTTCATTAAAAAGTTATTAAAGTGATTGTATAAATTTAAGATCGATTGTGTAAATATATCCCAATTTTTTTGTTGTTATCTGTTTATTGTGATGGCATTGCTTTTTTAAAATCTTGAAATCAAGTTTTGGGGTGATCTGCCTCCATATAATTAACATGTTAACTAAAAATTAACATTTTACCTAAAGTTGCTTATGAAATAAAGATGGATTAAGTTAACTAAACATTGTATTAGTAGCTTCTAGATCCCTGATTCCCTTATTTCCTTTCCTTTATTTTATTTTTCCTATCTTTTGTATCATGTTAAAAAATCTAAAACACTTGGTATAAACATATTCGTTAGTTTAGATGGATTATCATCTTGCGGTCCTTCCAATTAGGTAAGGACATTCCATATACCATTGAAAACGAACATGTCTGATACTATTAACCTATTTGTACAAAAAAGAAGAACGTGTAAATTGTCGTTTTTTTTTCTTTCTTATTGTTTTTACATTTCCTCGAAGTTCAGGTCTCTGTCTTAGTACCTGCACAATTGGACAAGGTAAATCATTAGCCAAGAACATAATATGTGGCCAAAAATTTGTTTAAAAAAGGAGGTGTATTAATGTACTATTGGGATCAGATTTATCATAATAAGGAAAGGGGAAATATTGTGATTAAGATAGTAAGAGAATAAGACTTTAGACTTCTACAGTTTGTTACGTGTATAAGGAGGTTGATATGATTATTATTTTTTAGTTCTTAACATTTGGCTAACTATGGAGAAAAGGGCCAATCTAGAGTAGCAACGAAGCAATACACGGCCCCTTCAAAATCAATGAATCTACTGTTTATGGAAGCAGGAAAATTTGAAAACAAATAAGTTCATTGACCTGTTTATTTGGCGTTTGAAAAGGTTTTGCAAACAATAGATATACATGTTAGAGATTTTATAAGGGGAAGGAATCAAAATTATTAAAATTGGCCTGTTCATTTGCCCGATTGAAGTAATCGATCACTAGTTTAATTAGGTCATTAGTTAACTGCATGACACGATAATTATATGTAATTTTATAATTTATATTAAAAAATTATAAACATATTCACATATTTAAAAAATATGATAAAAAATTCAAATATTTTAATAAAAAAATAATAAATCACATATTATTATCTAATAAAGAATCAAACAAATATATAATGATCGTGATACAAGACTTCAGGTTCAGTAAATGACATCTTTAACTATAAATTAAATCAAAATTTTCTGCATAGTGCATAATCGAAAGAATATTAGTGTTGTCGGTATATAACTTATGTAAGTTAATAAGCAAAAAATACTCAAATATGTTCATTATGATTTTTTTTTAAAAAATTAAATTTTTTTGGGACCGGGCTGGGTCGCACAAGATTGTACCGGTTTTGATGTATGGTCAGTTTATTACTTTACCCGGACCGATTATATGACCGATTTATCGATTCTTGGGTCAGTCTGATTTTATTAACATTGAAAGGAATAAAAGAAAGATGTGAGAGGGGATATTATAAAATATATTTATTTTCATTTTATTTATATAAGAAAACAATAAATATATTTTCACTTATTTACTTTGGCTGTGAAAAAGTGAAGAAACTAAAAAACACTGAATCAGCATATTCAGAGAGAAAGTAGGAGGACAAATTCTTTCCAAGTATTAGAACATTAGCAAAAGAAATATCTGTTTTAGCTTCAAACGAAGGATCATGGTAGTTAAAATTGAGATTTTATCTAAAATTGAAAGTAGAATAAAAAATCATAATAAGTAAAATCTTAACGTACAAAAAATCGTAAAAGCGTTTGAAATTTTAATGAAATCATTTTGATTAAAAAATATCGTAAATTCGTAAAAACACAGATTTAAAATCGAGATTTTAACTACCATATCTATTTTCCAACTTTTTCGGTTGAGAGGCTGAAAATAGCAATAGCCCAAAGGATTAAAACAAAGTCCACACTAAAAGCAAGAACAATATACAAAGTACAAACATTCAGTTTTTAATTATGTGTATTGCAATGAAAAAAATCTAACTATTTAAGGCAATAGTTATGAGCCGTAAAACAGGCTTTTTGATCCTTATAACTCTTTATTAATAATTAATTATCAAATTGACCTTCATTTTAAACTATTTCAAAAATTTAACCCCTTCCAAAAACATAACACCAATCTGTCCTTGTTTGACCGTTGACCACCAAGCCTACTCGGGTACATCCCTCCCTACCCGGGTATTTTTTGAAATTTTATGCCTACCCGGGTAGGAAGGGGTGTACCCGGGTATATTTCTTGAGATCTGGAAAATTGCTTGAACTATTTACCCGGATAGGGAAGGGTGTACCCGGATAAATATGTGTCTGCAGCAGTTTTGCCTTGTTTTATAGCCTAAATTGATGCTGGAACTTATCTTGGTTTAGCTGCTATGTGTTCGGATAATGCAATTTTTTTGGGGGGGGCTTCTAGGTTCGTGGCTTTTTGGGGCAGCCACAACTTGAGAGTGCACTCACTAGCATGGACTTGGTAGTTATACTTGCTGGTGTGCCAAGAAAACCTGGAATGACAAGGGATGATTTATTTAAAATAAATGCTGGAATTGTTAGGACCCTTTGTGAAGGAATTGCCAAGTGCTGCCCCAATGTTATTGTCAACTTGATTAGCAATCCAGTGAATTCCACTGTTGCAATTGCTACTGAGGTTTTTAAGAAAGCTGGTACATATGATCCAAAGCGGCTCCTAGGTGTTACAACCGTTGACGTTGTGAGGGCAAATACTTTTGTGGTAAGCATTGCTTTCCTGTTCTTATTTAAACAGCCTATGGCCCATAATTAAATTTCCTTCTTGTTGTGTTGCAGAACTAAAATATTGAAAAGGAGACAGAAAGTTTAAAATATAATTAAGGTCTTGAATCTATAACTAATGAGGATTCACATAACTCCTAAATGTTAACTGTTAGATCCAATTAGTTTATTTAAGTTTTTTTGAGAAATATTTATAATTATAACAATGGGTTGGACATAACAGATATTTCCATATTGTGAGATTTATCTACAATGCTACTTTAGTGGAATTGCATGAGTAAGGTTGGTGTTGGTCCTGTCATGTTTTTTTCTTGCAGGCAGAGGTACTGAGAGTTGATCCAAGAGAGGTTGATGTTCCGGTAGTGGGAGGTCATTCAGGAGTCACAAAACGTTCTCAACTCATTGCTCGCTTTCCCCAAATGGAGCCTCTCATCACTGTTCAACCAAATCAAGCAATTTACCCGGGTACACCCCTCCCTATCCGGGTAAATAGTTCAAGCAATTTTCTAGATCTCAAGAAAAATACCCGGGTGCACCCCTTCCTACCCTGGTAAGCATAAAATTTCAAAAAATACTCGGGTAGGGAGGGATGTACCCGGGTAGGCTTGGTGGTAACGATCAAACATGAGCAGATTGGTGTTATGTTTTTGGAGGGGGTTAAATTTTTAAAATAGTTTAAAATGAATGTCAATTTGATAATTAATTATTAATAAAAGGTTATAAGGATCAAAAATCCCGAAAAACATGAAAGGCATTAAGATGTTTACCTGTAGCCAAAAGCCAATATAAAACATGATACTAAAAGATGAAACTACGTACGTGTTCATATTCTAAAGAACTCTGACACTAAAGCACTTAGAACAGACACTCTGTATTGGATGACTTGTCTAATGAAGTCACATTACCTACCTATTTCAAATCCATACGAACTAGCTAATCATGAGTAATGTCAAAAGAAAGCACAAGAAAAACATCGGTGCACACATGGAAGAGGAAGACAAAAGAAAGACACGTGCGGGTTGACAGAAAATTTAAAAGGAAGAAATGAAGATAAGATAAACAAAAAAACAAGTGCCAACTCACAATGAAAGTAAATAACATAGAAGAATTCTAATTACCATAACCCTTTCTAAAATGTTACTGCAATTTTCATGCACGATTGTTTTTAACATCTTGAGAAGTGAAACAAATCAAAATGGCAGAAAGATGAGGTAATGGATACTTCACAGCAATAGATGTTAAATGAAAGGAAGATGAGCAGAGAAGAGCGATAATGTAACTAAACAAGAGTTAATGGCTAACTTAGGACTTTCGAATAACACGTAATAGCAGATGCAATGTAAATAAATAAGCAGCCACCGATTGAGGAATGTATATGCATTAACAAATGGGAAATACTAGTCACATTTATAGGAGACTAATATTTTATATCATAGACATAAATCATGTCGGGCCCATTCTTACGACAAAAAAAAAAAAGTAGATCTCACCTTCTTTGGATCTATAACATGAAATACTAATCTCCTACAACATCTTCTTTAACAAATAGAAAGATTTACTGATCAGTGCTCAATAAGCAGCCACCATTTTATAAACAAGGAAACCTTGGTGCTATAACCCTTGCGTGGGCATAGGTCTATACAGCAGGCGACAATATCTGGTACTTGCAAGATGTTTACATGATTTGAATATGTGATTTCCGTGCGAATTTATATTTTGAGAAAGTAACAACTCATAAATTCAGTAAATTAAAGTAATGGCAGAGCCAGATCATATTTTTAGGTCGTGCCAAGCATCAATTTTTGACAAGATCAGTCAGGGCCAGCCGTAAAGAAAGTTGTTATTTCCTTAGTTTTATAATGGCTCCGCCTTACGGAATATATATATATATAGAGGGTCAGGATCATTTTACACCAGTGTAAGTTACACTCTTAATCTTGATCGTTGATCCTATTTTTATCTAATGGTTTTAATTTATTAGATATTTGAACCGTTAGATTCAAGTAAATCAATGATTCAGATTTGGTGTAAGACTTCTAATTTTTACACTGGTGTAAGAATATCATGTCCCATATATATATATATATATATATATATATATATATATATATATATATATATATATAGAGGCAGAATCATCTTATATCGGTGTAAGATTTATTAATCTTACACCAAATCTTAACTTTTAATTTTTGTGCATTTAACGATTGAGATTTATTGGAAATTAAAAATTAATTAATGAGTGAAACCTAATAAATCTTAACTGTTAAATACACAAAAATCAATAGTTAAGATTTGATGTAAGACTAATAAGATTTGTAAACGGATCCTTCCCATATATATATATAATATTCCCAGGAGAGAGCGTGCATGAGGTAGCGCATTATCAATATGTACGAGATTTTTTTTCAGAAGTGGGCCTTTAGAGGCAGCCCATGAGCCTCAGCAGTGAGGCCGGTCGAGAACAACCCCATAAACCAAGCAGATAAGATGAAAAAGCCAAGGATGAAAATTATAAGTCAGAAAAGAAACTCACGTTGCTGTCATTCAATGCTGAAGCTGTACCATACATCTCACTAGTTTCACTCCCGCAAAAAATATGTTTCTCAAATGTTGAAGTCATTAACCAGGGCTATTTGAGCATTTTGTCCTTTATTAATTAATTAATAATTATTTTACCTCTGATTCGAAATTATCTATTAATATGTCTCTCTTTAATCGACTACTTTGCATGTTTAATCGACTAAATGGTTGTTGGAAGATTTAATCGACTAAATCTCTCTACTTAATCGATTAAAATCATACTGACTTATTTTTTTTGTCAAATATGGAGATTTAGTCGACTAAATCTCCTAACAACTATTTTTTGTCTGTTTTGGCTATTTAGTCGATTAAAAATGCAATGTAGTCGATTAAAAAGAGGCAGATTGATAAATAGTTTCGAATCAGGGACAAAATAATTATTAATTAATTAATAAGGTGCAAAAGGGTGAAAAAACCCATTAACCAGGGTGTCATTTTATGTTTTATTTTTTTGAAAAATTTACGCACAATTTAGAAGAGGATTGCTTACTCCTTAATCTGGGAGTGGGGAAGTTGGTGGTTGGTTTGTTTAAACTGACTGTATAATCCTTTACAATTCACCCGGTTTGTTTGGTCCATTTTGCAATTTATCATTTTCCGCAAACTCTCTCTGCCTCTCCCAAAAGTTCTTTTTTAAAAAAAAAAAAAAAAAACAACAACGTTGTCTCCATTCCTAACATTTACCAATAACTAAAAATTTTAGACAAGTTTCCATTCAAGAAAGAAAGCAAAAATTCTATGGTTGCACCGTTTGAAAGGGGGAGAAGCACCTACATGAAATCAAAGGAAATTTATGTTGAATTTTAAAGGAAAAGCTGTGATAAAGAGAGACCGAGCAAGAGAATATTGAAAGAAAGGGAAGACGAAATTATGCTTTAATTGAACTTTGAATTCGGAAGAGTTTTTTTTTTTGTAGCACACCACAAAAGCAACTGCTTCTATGCTATAAAGAACTTTTCTATTCAATCTATTATGAGTCTGCATTGCCTTACTTGATGCATTTCAAATAAATAGCTACAGATTGTTGAAGTCTATGAAACCATCTTTTGTAAACAACATTTTCAGCTAATTGATTGAAGTAAATCATCTGTGTGTTCCATAAAAAAAATGCTTATTATGGTTTAAGAGGGTTGGTTGCCTACACTCCACCTATTGAAACTATTAGAATTTATAGGTCATCATGGGTAGATTATGCTTGCTCTATGTTCCCCAGTTGATTCACCACAGGATATTATCCTAAGAACTGTGATCAAAATGTCACTGTTCACTGGCTTTTTTCCCTAAATGTTACGCGTACAGTATTATTTTTCAATATGTCACGGGACAAGTTCGCTACAGTGCCCAGTGAACTTGGTTTGCTAATGTGGCACGTTTCTAGTGGACAACAAGTTCGCTACTACTAGTAGCGAACTACGTTGCAATAAATGCTGACACATTGGAGAAGTTCGCTGCCACATGCAGCGAACTAGGTGTGCCACGTGTCTGACATGCACCAAGTTCGCTGAAGGTCCATGCAAACTAGGTGCCACGTGGCATAATCTCGTTACCTGATCAGAATTAATGTACCAATCACAATTAAAAAAACTAAGGAAAATGGCTATTTAATTAATGTACCAATCAAAATTAATGTATCAATCATCAATCACAATTAATGTACCAATCACCAATCACAATTAATGTACCAATGGAAATAACTTTTGACTGTACCAATCATAATTAATATACCGATCACCAATCGCTTCGGAGGGCCATAACTTTTGATTCAGATATCCAAATCAGATATTTTTTATTTTATTTCATATAACTTTTCGAGATCTACTCAATGACACCTCATTTGACATATTTTATCTCTCACAAACATCGTTCGAATTTGTAACAATGGTATCACAAACAATTAATGTATCAATCACCAAACACAGTTAATGTACCAATCAAAATTAATTATGATTGGTACATTAATTGTGATCAAAATTAATCATGATCGGTGATTGATACATTAATTATGATTGGTGATTGATACATTAATTGTGATTGGTGATTGATACATTAATTGTGATTGGTAATTGATACATTAATTAAATAGTTATTTTTCTTTGTTTTCTTTTTTTGATTGTGATTGGTATATTAATTCTGACCGGACAACGAGATTGTGCCACGTAAGACACGAAGTTTGCTACCCCTGGTAGCGAACTTCGTTCAGTCAACTTTTTTGCGACAATGTGTCACGTGTCACGAAATCATTGGCTACCAAGTTCTCTATCAGTGGTAGCGAACTTCAAGACGTGGCAGTCTGATAAATTTTATTATTCACGTGACATTTGAGTAAAAAAAGTCAATGAAGTCATTGTTCCTATTGTCCCATGAAATCTTGCAAAAAGTTCAAAATACTTAGCAATGTTCATGGCCATATTGGGTATCATGACATGTTATTTTCAATGGGTTGGACATGGTTATAACCCAATTACTAAACAGTGAGTAGGTACATGTTGATTTGGTATAAACATAAAATATATAAATTTGAGCATTACATATAGTGAATAACTAAACTTAAAGGAAGTTTTATAATCTATATTTTTAAACATATTAAATCATTAAAAAATCATTAACATATTATGCGTAGCGTGTTAATTTAAGTTTATAAATTTTGTAATGTATATTTAATTTTTTTTAAAGTTGAATTTTTTTTAAATATTATGTAACATTAATTTGAAGTGATTCAGCCTGAAATATAACTCAGTCCTGACTTAACAATATTACAAGGTCTAATTTTCATAACTCCAACTTGGCCTAATATAATTAGCTTTCGATTAGGTTGAGTCTTGAAAATTCGTACATCAAATAAATGATATTGTAACCACTATGGTTGGAGAGTGGTAATGTTAGTATGATAATTCTGCATAGTAGTTAGATTATATTTTGATGAGTCATTGCAGTAGTTATTTGTTTTGTTTGGGACTACATCATTAGGCCCATGGTACAGTTTATTATTTATTTTTTACTATAGGATAAAATATTTCTGTTACAAAATATCTCTTCACTCTCTCACAAATAACTATTTTTCCACTATTGAAGATTCGTTTCCCTCCCCATGCTTACATAGTCATTCAGGTCACACATTTTTAAATACTTTCTAATCATTTATACGTGATGGAGTTGCATATTGATTAGTAATTAATTAAATTACAGTTCATATACGTAAAGACCAATAAATTCAATATATTAAGATTTTGGATTGAATGATGATATTAAATCTATTTGTCGATCATGTTTGACATAAGTCATGTGATTGGCCATTATGTGAACCTTTCATTTTCACTTTGACTCAAATAAGACTCAATTATAATTTTGCTAAACAAGTTTTGTGATGTCTAAAAAATAAAGTTAATATTTAATATTGGAAAAAGTGTATACCATTTTAAAGGAGATAAAGTTATGTTATTTTAAGAGAGAGAAAGAGATAGATAAAAGAGAAGAGAGAGTTGACAAAAAAAAAAAAAGTATGGGTTTCACCTCCCTCTTTGTGAGAATAAAATGACATAAATTGTATCATTTAAAAGGATAAACACTTTTCATTTTAATATTTAGCTTGTCTCAAACTTTATATTAACAAACTTGACCCATTCACTTTAAATTTTCAAGTCAACTATTTTTACCGATTTTGATCTTTTAATCGATTAAATCTTCAAGTTAATTGATTAAAGAAAGACAAATTGATAAATAATTTTTGATAAGAAATAAAATAGTTATTAATTAATTAATGAAAAACAAAAGAGTCAAAAAAAAAATTCTTAGACCCGACGATAAAACTTTTGGTGCGACAGCTATAAGTACATCCATGTTACTAGAGAAAAGTTTTTTGGACTTAAAATGAATTGTAAAAAAAAAAAATATATAGATCAAGATGAAAAGAAAATTTCCTTCTTAGTAAAGGAAATATAGTTCGGTATTCCCATGATATTAAAAAAAAATCCGACTTGGACATATTTCCAATTCCATGCCTATCCGTGTACCTCTCTGTACGAGAAGATGCACCAACGGTGGCGTTTAAACTATTTTGTGAAACAATAATACATAAATGAAACTAACACAAGCTGAGGAAAAGTTTTTGTGGGGGTCTGGGGCGTTGAATGAGACTGTGACTTCTGGTGCAGCACTGCAGATTATGGGTGATGGAACAGAGATGGTAAAATCACATTGGTCAATTCAACAAAGGACAGTGATTAAGTTATAACGTGGGGAAGGGTTTCTATGCTCTCCAAAATATTTTCAGTATTAAGGATTTATCCATCATTCCGTATATTTTTTATCAAATATAAAAAATAATATATATATATATATATATATATATATATATATATATATATATATATATATATATATATAAAAGTAGGATCTTTTTATATCAGTGTTAAATTTGAAATTTGACATCTCATTTGATAGTCGTTAGATAAAAAAAAATCAATGGTGTCACATGTTTATAAATCAGAGTCGTTGATCTTTTTTGATTTAAAAACTATCAGATGAGGTGTCAAATTTGAAATTTGACACCAGTGTCAAATAATCCTACCTCGTATATATATATATATATATATATATATATATATATATATATATATATATATATAATATCTTATTCATACTTTTGCTCTTTTTAATAATGAAGTACCGAAAATATTTCTAATTTCCCTTTGGCTAATGTGTTCTCTCCCTTCTTCCCTTTGGCTACCTTCCCGGAAGATAGAAAACTTTTTAAAATTTAAAGGCACGAAAAAAAGTTAGGACCTGCTCATCCATATTTCTAATTTCCTTGATTGAAAACTTACAATCTTACATGCATGAAAAGAAAGATGGATCTTTTTATACAAAAAAAAGAAGAAGATGGATCTCCTCGTTTCTTTTACCAAAAACAAAACAAAAAAATTTGAAAGCATAAATGGAAATAAGAAATAAATCCTTTGAAAATGAATTAAAATTTAAATGGCTAGAATTTCCTTATTGTTTGCACATTCCTTTCAAATGGCTCTTGTTTGGAATTTTTCAATCTGACTTACATTTTTGACATCACTCTTTTGAAACACATCGACGCAAAATAAAAATTGACAGTGTTTAGTAAAAAAAAAATATTAATGTAGTATTTATCTAATAGCTTAAACTTTTAAGTTAAAATAATTGTTTTAAGAAATAGAGTATTATACTTATCTTTTTTGAGAAATGCATTTGTCATGTTACATGACAAATGAATAGTTGTTATGTTAAAAAAGAGACAAATTATATAATTGTTACGATCTGATAGATCGACATGTCCAATCAGAGATTGGTATGTTAATATAGGATCTGTTTGCCCTCCCTCAGGTACCTATGGGAAAGGTACCCTAGAGATCAGCGGATCACTGTGCACAATAATATATACGACATAGTCAAGGCGTGGGGTGTGTGCACAGTGACAAGCTAAGAGAGAGGGTTTAGAAAATGTGTACCTTATTGGTTTAACCCCTTATTTATAGATGAGTTACCTGGCAGGAGTGGACTTTTGGGCCTCCCAGGAGCATTGGGGGTCCAATTGTTGATCCATTGCTGTCGTAGTAGGATTAGCATAATTAAGGAATGTTTCCTTAATTCCCTCTTAGTTGTTAGCCCTATTTGGGCCTTCTAGAATGTAGGCATTTGTCAGGTCCATAACAGTTGCCCCCCAGCCCGGTAGTTTGGTTGTCCAGGCTGCCGGGGTGAATTGTCTTGCCTTTTGCTTTAGGTTTTCTGCTGAGCGCGTTTGAGTTTTTGTAAACTTTTTGCATATATGTTCCTTACATCTCAGGCGTTTTAAACTGGGGTTGTCATTTCCCCTTATCTCGGCGGGTTGTTTATAAACCATGGAAAATATTTCACGTATTTATATACCGAGTTTGGGATGAGCTTGAGTGGTTGGGATCCAACTGGCGAGTTGCCCCCAAGCATCATTCCATACGCACACGTCCTGAGCTTGTAGCTTTCTTTTGGAACTGGGAATGATTTTCCCTTATCAACTATGTGGACGGGTTATGCATGGACCCGACAAGATATTCTGCGAATGTGCTTGAGTAGTTGGGATCCAACTGGCGAGTTGCCCCCAAGCATCATCCATGTGACCCGGCTAAAAGTTGCCCCCCAGCCCGGTAGTTTGGTTGTCCAAGCTGCCGGGATGAAATAGCAGTAATCTCTGCATTTGAACTTCCTTTGCATATTTTATTCAATTTAGCAGTTGAATTCTTGCTTCGACTTGGCATCTTTATTGAAGCAATTTTCTTTGAGTTGGAACTTTTCTTGGCCGATTTAATTGGGTCAGCGATTGCAGATATTATCTTTGTTATTCCGAGGTGGAATTTTAGTGAACCGAGTATTGAATATGTTGTTTCCACATTTCTCCCTCAATCTTTTTTGGCTGAGTGGTGCTTTGGTGAGGCAGTGTTTGCCTCCTTCTAACATCAGGCTCGTAGTTATTCCTTCCGAGGCTTTCGCTTGGAGTCCAACTTCTTGCATTGTGGCTTTATTGATTCAGATTTAGCTTTTCAGCGTTAACTGAACAAAATGACCTAGCCAAGGTTTTTCATGCGAATTTCTCTTTTTGCTTTTAACCCAATTTTCTTAATTAGGCTTTCAAATTTGAGGCGTCATGGTGACTTGATCAAGTTCGTTCCAATCTGCCCCTTATTTTTCAAGCCTGATTTCATTTATCACAGCTTGTACACATGTTATTTATTTTGACAACGTTTAGGATTCAGAAGCGTCCTTCCGTTTTCCTATGCCTCGGCTAGAAGCCACAGTCCTGCAGTGTGTTTTTTATTTTTAACCCTTTTTTTTATCCAGGTTCTTGCACGTTGCTAGACGTAGGTTTTCAATACCTTGGCTTTATAATATTTGACGTAGGTGTCATTTTGGACTTCGTATTGTTTCTTCGTTTCAGATTGGGGCGTGATCCTTTTTGCAGGATCCCATCTCTCCAAACCCGTCTTCATTCTTTACCCCAGATTTTTATCATGGGTCTTTATCCTGGATTGGGGTGTGATCCTTTTTCTAGGATCGCATCTCTCCAAAATCGTCTTCAATTTGTCGCGGATTGGGGCGTGATCCTTTTTCCCAGGATCCCGTTTCTTCGAATCCATCTTCATTTCATCGCGGGATGGGGCGTGATCCTTTTTCCCAGGATCACATCTCTCCGAACCCGTCTTCATTTCGTCGCGGGTTGGGGCGTGATCCCTTTTTCCAGGATCCCGTCTCTCCAAATCCGTCTTCATTTCATCGCGGATTGGGGCGTGATCCTTTTTCGAGGATCACATATCTCCAAATTCGTCTTCATTTTATCCCGGGTTGGGGCGTGGTGATCCTTTTTCAAGGATTCCATCTCTCCGAACTCGTCTTCATCTCGTCGCGGGTTGGGGCATGATCCCTTTTTGCAGGATCCCATCTCTCCAAACTCGTCTTCATTCTTTATCCTGGATTTTTATCCTGGGTTGTTGGATGTCCGGGATACAGGGTTGTTGTGCATTACTCTTTATCGCATTGCGAATATTTTATTCTCAGTGTCTGGAAGTCGGCCATGTTCATGGTCCGAACCTTGTTAGCCTTTGTTGTATGGCTTCAGCTATCTTGTTATGTTGACTTCTTTGCCGAAGTTTTATTGATTCATTGATCCATGTTCTGAATCCATAGATTCTTGTCGATCCGTGTTTCGGATTGATTTTTGTTCTTTCTTTGGTGTCGGGCTTCATGAGTCGGGTGTTGTGTGTACTAATTCAACATTCCTACCTCAACCCTTTTTTTTTCTTTTTCTTTTGGTCGAGGTACGTAATTCGGACTAGTTGACCAGTCTTTTTGACTGTCTTACCGAGATCTTGAAGACTGAGGATTGCTGCTTTTTTCTTTTATTTTTGGTTGCATTCCTGCATTTGCCCCCAGTTCGGCAGTCGAAAAATTCGGGTTGTCGGGCTGTAGTGCGTTAATCCAAGTATCTTTGCATGTTTGGTTTGCAGAGTTGAGTTTCTCCTTGCTATAATTAGCCCAGTTTTATATACGGTAGCTTTATTTATCTGAGCTCGGCTTTTCCAGAATCTCATATTGATTCAACCCGACTGTGCATACCGTATTTTTCACAGATTTTGAATTGATCAACATCATTCACCTTTTTTAGTCTGGCTTGCATTGTCGTGACGTTCAGATAGAATGGGGTGAAACTCCCGCTTAATGATTTTGCCTTTATACTCGCATCTTGAGTTTTATGCGTCCCTGATAACTTAGATATATTTTTCTAAGTATTCAAGGTTCATCAGATTTCGGAGTTGCCTGAAGTATTCGTTAAATACTTCTAAGGACATAGCATTCTCTTGATTTTGATAAACAAGCTTGTATCCTTGTTATCTAGGTTTGTAACTTAGGCAATTTTCTAAGAATATCAAACCTTACTGGAGTTGTTCCTCATCCGAGATAGGTTATTTTTACAACTCGAATAAATTCTTATTTTCGCAACTCGTGCATTTTACGAGTTCCGATATATTGACCTGGCCGAGGTCAAAGCATTATACGGATTCCGGTTTTTGTCACTCTCTGTGACGCATGTTTGTTTTAACTTAACGTTTTGTTAAGTCAACATTGATGAAGGTGATCATTGTCGTCTTCAATCATGACCTGAGTTTCGTAACCCGGTACTATCCAAGGTAAAGGCAGTATTGTCACATGTCCTACTTGGGTCTTTCGACCTTAGTATAGAGCATTTCGACTTGATCAGAGTCAGCATGACAAATTGCGCTTATATCTTAGATTTATGTTGATGCATCAGAATCACAAGGATCCATATTTACGAAGGTATGTACTTGTTCCCTCGTTTCAATTTCAAAAGCATCATAATGACTTGATTAGTGTCGCTTCAATCTGCCCTCATGAATTTTAGTTCAGTTTGGATTACGGAAGCGTCCTCCCGCTTTCCTTGAACCAGGCTTTATGTCGCATGTATGCATTATTCTTATGTTTGAACCCGGATTGGGTCCTTCCAGTTTATATCCTGGATTTATTTCTATCCCGGATTGGATCTCGCCATATCCATCTTCGTTTAATCTCCGATTTGTATCTCGGATTGGATCTCGCCATATCTGCCTTCAACTTGGATTGGACTGGATCTCGCCATATCCATCTCCATTTAATCTCTGATTTGAATCTCGATCTTTATCTCGGATTGGATCTCGCCATATCCGCCTTCGACTTGTATTGGATTGGATCTCGCCATATCCATCTTCATTTTACCTCTGATTTGCATCTCAGATCTTTATCTCTGTCTGGGATTGGATCTCGCCATATCTGCCTTCGACTTGGATTGGATTGGATCTCGCCATATCCATCTCCATTTTACCTCTGATTTGAATCTCGATCTTTATCTCGGATTAGATTGGATCTCGCCAAATCCATCTCCATTTTACCTCCGATTTGCATCTCGGATCTTTATCTGTCTCGGATTGGATCTCGCCATATCCGCCTTCGACTTGGATTGGATCCCGCCATATCCATCTCCATTTTACCTCTGATTTTCATCTCGGATCTTTCGTTTAATTAACCATTTATATCCCGGAGGGCCGGTTTTCATTCTGGCTTGCTTCTTTTGTTGAAGCCTTATATTTAAGGAGACGCATTTTGCCTCTTTGAATTGCATTGCTTCTTCTTCTTGCATGGCTTTTTTAATTTGGGCCCCACTTCTTCGCAGTGCCATTTTATCTGAACCCGACTTCATTTGCTGTGGTCTTTTCATTTTCTCGAGCCCGACTTCTTGTGCCTCGGCTCTTCCTTCAGCTTGGCTTCTTTAGCTCAAGTCTTGCTTTCATCTAGGTGGATTTCCTTCTTTATTTGAGTGGATCTAGATCTCCTTCCTTTTTTAGAGGGGATCGCTACACCACCTATTTGATTATTCATTGCAAAAATAAATGCAACATCGTAAAGCATGAAGTAGGCTATTAGCAATAATTTTGCTTCAATCAGTAATTATCCGTGTGTAATCATATAATAATTATAATCAACAATTAATAGTTGATCAGCATAAATCGATAATTAATATTAGTTGACCGTATTTCATGTTATCAGATTTGATTGAGCATCTATCATAAAGCCACGTGTGTATATATATATATATATATATATATATATATATATATATATATATATATATATATTAAAGGCTGTATAAAATACATTATTCCAATCAAGACAAATATTTGATTTGTCCACAGATTACTCCCAAAGCATTCAATTTAATCAGGTTTTAATGAAAGGCTGTATTAAATACATTATGTCAATCACGACAAATCTTTGATCAATTTTATCAGATATCGATATAAAATATTAAAAAGGTAAATCCTTTAATCAGATATCGATATGAAATATTAAAAAAGTGGATCCTTGTTTCCCCTTTTCATGTAAATTTAGAATTTAAAAGGAAGGAGACTTAGCTTTTGCTCTTTGCTTGATTTGCCCATCTTTTTTTAACCTCGATCTCGGCACAATCTCGATTGGATCTCAGCCACGATTCTGATGACAGCGGTGGTCACGACCTTGATCTTGGTTTCATCACGCTCGTTGAGATTGGCTTTCATATCTCGGATTACGAACTCTGGTCCGCCTTGAGCTGTTGATGAGCTTTATTTAGTCTTTAGCGTCCATCGTATTAGGATTTGGTTGGTCGGCGGCTTTTACGCCTTTACCACATTTGGGTGGGAATCGAAGTTTATCGATCCCCACAGACGGCACCAATGTTATGATTTGATAGATCGACATGTCCAATCAGAGATTGGTATGTTAATATAGGATCTGTTTGCCCTCCCTCAGGTACCTATTGGGAAGGTACCCTAGAGATCAGCGGATCACTGTGCACAATAATATATACGACATAGTCAAAGCGTAGAGTGTGTGCACAGTGACAAGCTAAGAGAGAGGGTTTAGAGAGTGTGTACCTTATTGGTTTAACCCTTTATTTATAGATGGGTTACCTGGCAGGAGTGGACTTTTGGGCCTTTCAGGAGCATTGGGGGTCCAATTGTTGATACATTGCTGTCGTAGTAGGATTAGCATAATTAAGGAATGTTTCCTTAATTCCCTCTTAGTTGTTAGCCCTATTTGGGCCTTCTAGAATGTAGGCATTTGTCAGGTCCATAACAATAATATTAAAAGAATGAGAGGACACATTATTCAATCAATTTATCTTGTTTTTTCTTAACATAACAACTATTCATTTGTCATGTATTGGTAGAACAAGATATCTTGTCTTTTGTTTGGTACGCGATATTCTCCAGGATTCTCGGGAAATTGAAATTTCTTAAATTTTTATTTTTCGGATATTATCGTAAACTGAATGTAAAAATCATGTTTCTGAAAATCGAGATTCCCAGAAGAGCTGGCAAAACGGGCTCGGCTCGGCGGGCCAACCCGCCTAACCCGTCAAACGGGACGGGGCGGGCTGAGCTTTTCAACTCATCTCAAAAGCAGGGCGGATTCATTTTTTGGTGGGTTGATGGCGGGCCGAGGCGGATCAGTGTAAAATAGGCTCGGGCAGGCAGGCCAACCCACCCAACCTGTCAAACGGGGCGGGGCGGGCTGGCTCATTTTTTGGCGGGGCGGGGCGGGCCGCCCACTTTGCCACCTCTAATTCCCGGATAAAAAAAAAATTCTCCTCTACCAAACACCCCCTAAAAATTTCACATGCCGTGCTCTTAATATTTTTTTTTACCTTAAAATTTTAATTTGGTTGTTATAAAAAAAAAAAAAATTAATTTGGCACGAATATTTCTCTTTAAAAATTATAGCCGATATCACACTTTTTTTTTTTGGAGAATAAGCCGATATCACGCTTTAATTAGGGATTTAGCTTCTGATTAGTCCTTTTGTTTTGTTTCTATCTTTGGGGCTTAGCCCCTCCTTGTTATAATAGAAAAATAAAATAAAAATTGTTAGGTCCTAGAAGACTGTATTGCTATACCGAATGGTATGTGCTCAGAGATACCTTAGAGATAAGCACCTTGGATGACTTATAGTCAATATCTCATTCACTGCACACAAGCAATATGCCTTTAGCCAAGATGTGGGTGTGCGCACAGTGTTGACAGTAATAGTAATTAGGTCAAAAAGTGTGTACCTGCAGTCTTTAGCCTCTTATTTATAAGGATTACTTCTAGGATTTGTGTAGCAGTTCCAGTAGATTCAACTTCCTTGTTGTTAGGATAAGGATTCTATCCCAAGTATCTTGCTGTTTAATATTGTTAGGATAATTAAGCATTTATCCTTTGATGACTTCTTAAGTAGTTAGTTAGGATATCATATACGTATCCATAACAAAAACTAATCTTGTATTATCTTCAAATATAACACCTACTGGTCCTTTAAATTCCAAATATATTGAATCATTCAAATGTAAAAAAATAATAAATGTCTCATATTTAAAAGTGTTCTAGACTGGACCATTGGGCTCCAATTTTGGACCAATATTCATTCCTCTTTATTTATTTTTTTACTTTTTGGTTAGAACTGATAACAAATTTTTTCGAATTTTTATGACAAAAGTATCTTTATTACTAGAAGAGAGAAGCAACTAGAGGACAAAAATGCCACGTGTTTGTTTTAAACCCTATGATCCAGTTTCTTTTTCACACTTAATCTGTTAACAACAAAAATGCCATGTATCTGCTTTACAGCCCATGAACCAATTTTCTTTTGACACTTAATCGGTTAACAACAAAATAATAAAAATAATAAGGAAACATATCCACTTACCACCAAAAAATTCTTTCACTTTTACAACAAATTTAATCAAAATTGATTTCCATCAATCTAACGGTTATAATTTATTAGAAATTAATAACATTTGTTGTGTCACACTTATTAATTAATTATTAATTTTCAATTAATTATAACCATTAGATTGACAGAAATCAACAGTGATTAAATTGGTTATAAGAGTGGTAAATTAAGTTTTTGGTGGTAAGTAGATCTTGCCCAAGCAATAATAGTATATACCCTTATATATATCATAATATTAAATACAAAAGATAAGAATGAGTCGGTCATGAGTCAGCAATATCCTATTTGTAGTTGAAGTTTTTCTTTTCAAGTTAGGTTCATAACATGGGCTTGACTCATCGTTATCTATTGTATTTATTAGATATGATATTTTGACTCATTCTTATTTGTTAGATAGGATATTGCTGACTCATGGCCGACTTGTTCTTATTAAATCTTTATTACTAGAAGAGAAAAGCCATTACAGGACAAAAATGTCATGTGTTTGCTGTAAACCCCATGAACAAGTTTCCTTTTGACACTTAACCAGCTAACAACAAAAATGCCACGTGTTTGCTTTAAACCCCATGAACTAGTTTCCTTTTCACACTTAACCAGTTTCAAAACAAAATAATAAAAATAATAATAGTATATACCCTTATGTATATCATAATATTAAATACGAAAGATAAGAATAAGTCAGTCATGAGTCAGCAATATTCTATTTATAGCTGAAGTTTTCCTTCCTAGGTTGGGCTCATGATATGGGCTTCACTCATCTTTATCTATTATATTTATTAGATAGGATATTATTGACTCGTTCTTATTTGTTAGAAAGGATATTGCTGACTCATTCTTATTAAATAGGATAATGTTGATTCATGACTGACTCATTCTTATTTATTAAATAGGATAGATCCATGTGCTCACTGGCCAAACTTTTTGTTTTGATATCTGTTGAAATAGCTACAAGATTTGATCTCATTCGTAATCTAACACCATCTAAAGAGCAGTAGAGGATTGAAGCTAGGGTTATCAGACTCTGGAGGCAAACCCGAGATGGGAGAAAATGTCAAGATGGTTTTAATAGATGAAAATGTGAGTTTTGTTATGCACTTCTGTCGTGCATATTAGTCTTTTTTAATTCCTACAACTATTAAGCATTATTTATGGATCCTCATTTTTGTAATAGCAGGGTGGTAAGCTTCAGGGCGCTGTACGAGGTTCCCTGAGTATAATAGATCAACTAGCGAAAAGTGGAATGTATGCCATACGAAATTTTTGTATTGGCCTTAATTCTGAAAAATTTAAGCCAATGCAACATGAGTACATGCTTACTTTTAATCTAAGAATTATTATGACGCCAAATGTCAATGCCAACCTTCCTATCAATGGTTATTCATTCATGGAATTCAAGGATGTTGAAAACTATCCTAATGACACTCGTGTTTAGTTGGTAACGTTCTCTTCCATTTATTCTAGCATTATTATTCATCTATAACAACTAATAGAAATTGCATTTGCAGACGTTGTTGGGTACATTTGTAGAATCAACGATTCTAAGGAACACATGGTATCTGGAAAGAAAACAAAGATGATAGTCATTAAGCTGGACAATCTCATGTGTTTTTGATATTTATAGGGATGAGATAAGATGAATGTTGCTACATTTATACACGTATATGTTAAACTGCTTTTATTCTATGTTTCTGAAGGGGTATGAGACTTGGTTGTTGTCTATGGGAGAGCTATGCACAAGAGGTTATTAAATATCATAATGAATATTCAACCAACTCGAGGTCATCGTCATTCAGTTTGCTCGAATGAAAAATTTATAGGTAGTATTATATGTATTGATTCCAGTTGTTTTTCATTTTTGATCTATTTGTATAAAAAAGACATTACTTTATTGTTTATAAGTTGGTAAAATAGGACTGTCCAATATAAAATTATCTAAAAGGCTATTTTTTAATCCTAATTTTGTTGAGGTCGAAGATTTTAGATCTTGGTTCGATTTTGTAACTGATATATGTTATTTTTCTTTCATCTACCGTAAGAATAATTAGTCAATCAACATTGTTGTATACACAAATTTCCTGATGCACAGTTAGTCAATGCATAGAAACTGACGCAACTTTCGAACCAATCCACGTATTCACAATCGATTGATTTTTAGAAGGAAATTGCAACAAAATTTATTTGTGACATCAAAGATTTATGGAGGTAGTAATGTATATTACGTTAATTGTAGCCTCTTTCATGAGTTAAATAACAGCAGCTCAACATTGATTGTTAATGTTTTATGTAGTTAGGCTATGACATGTGTTACGTATGCCACTATCAAGGGCATCGAAACTGCTTTCAACTGGTGGTACAAAGGCTATAAGAAATGTATGCATTCAGTGTTTGCGGATTTTGGGAAGTGGTATTGCATAAATTATGACATCTATCTGCCCACTTATTATCCGAAGTAAGTCTTTGTGTTCATTATCGTCCTGGCTTACAAAATGCCTTACAGTCCTAACTTATGTTCGTTCGAACTTGATCTGGCATCTTCTTGCAGGTTTAGACTGCAAGTCAGGGTGATTGATGGCACATACTCTACTTCAATTGTTTTGTTTGACAAAGATGCAACCAACCTGTTATGCCTTACAGTTGCAGAATTGCGTGAGTAGCATTTTCGGAGGGCAAGTCTTATGTGTCTTGTGGGTTTACTATTCGTTTCATTTTCTTGTTGTAACACAAACCCATTAACTAGTAAAATTTGAATATTTAATTTTAGGGTGGTGATTTAGAAAAATATTGTCAAGAGCTTGATGCTCTGAATGACAAGTCATATCCATTTAAAGTCAACGTCAAGAAAAGCAATATTGGTTCTTTTGAGGAAAATGCTTACCAAGTGAGCAGGGTTTGTTGTGATGAGGACATCATCCAGTCATTCCTGAACGGTAAAAAAGATGAACGTGTAATTACCATTGAATTAAAATTAATGGAATAATAATGTAATATGAAATGTTATTGTTGCTATGATTATGCAGCATCTAGGTAATTGTGTACCTATTAAATGCAGTCTGTGTATGATGCTTAATATAGTTGTAACACCCGGCTGCTTGCAAGATCAACGATTGTCCTCACCAACTAACATGAGACTTTTCAGCGCACTTTATCCTCACTCGCACACTTCCTGGGAAAACTTTACAGGAAGTCACTCATCCTAGAATTGATCCAAGTTAAGCATGCTTAACTGTTGAGTTCTTCTGTTCCGGGCTACCGAAAAATAGATGCATCTTATTAGTATCGGTAGTATCAATTAATTCTTATAAGTTATCCCCAACTCTACAGTCCTATACCTGCACAGTCTCTGGAATCCCTCTCTTTTGGGTGTTGATTCGATTCATTCATGTACCCCATAGCTACAAGATTTGGCATGACCCACTCATTGTTCGTGCCTCTTTTGCACCAACAATCACTTCTTGCCTTTGCCAGCCCTTGGTATGTTATATGCCCAACCGCTTCCGCCTGGTTTGTCCTCGAACCACACCGTACTGGGAGAGAGGCCCTGCTCTAATACCACTTGTAATGCCCGGCCACTTGTAAGATCAATGATTATCCCCACAAACTAACATAATACTTTTCTGCATGCTTTGTCCTCATTCACACACTTTGTGAAAAAACTTCCCAGGAAGTCACTCATCCCAGAATTGCTACATGTTAAGCACGCTTAACTATGGAGTTTTTTTTATTCCGGGCTACCGAAAAGTAGATGCATTTTGTTAGTATAGGTAGTATCAATTAATTATTTTAATTTATCCCCAACTATACAGTCCTATACATTCACAATCTCTAGAATTTCTCTCTTTTGAGTATTTATTCGATTCATTCATGTACTCCCAGCTATAAGATTTGGAAAAAGCCGCTCATTATTTGTGTCTCTTTTGCACCAGCAATCACTCCTTGCCCTTGCCAGCCCTTGGGATGTTACAATTGTGTCCTAAAAAACACTCTCAGTGAAGTATATGAGAAATTTTTTGCTGTATAAAAAGACTTTGGTACATGCTTAACCTTATTCATAATCTTTATCTTGCTTCCCTTACTTCTGAATGCAATATATATACATAGGAATTCAACGAACAAAATGAAGACATGATTATTTGACAGTAACTCCCACCAGCAAACTTGCACAGACAGAGAAAGGATAAGCAGTTAGAGATGCATATTTGGTTACATGGTTGAGACCAACTGAGGCCATGAAGATTGAGAAAGATTAACCATAATAGTTTTTATATACTGTGATGTTTTTGGATTAGGATTATGGGCTATAATTTATATTTGCGTCTATATTATTATGAATTTTGGGATGGTTGTATTTTGGTCATGTAAAAAACTTTTTGTTATCAATAGGCCTTTCTGTTCTAATGTATTCTGTATGTTCTAATTATATGTGATTTGTTTAGAACATTAGTGTCCTTTTGATTATTATCAATACACATGTCTTCTGAGTGATTGTAGCTTATTAACTTATATAGATTATGTACCTACAACACTAATATTATCTTGGTTATGCAATTTACAACGAATTTTGATTTGATTTATAGTTAGAGATGTTGTTTACTGAACCTGAAACATCAGTATCACAAATATTATATGTTTGATTACTCTTTTGTTGGACAATGATATATAATTTCTTATTTTCTATATTAAAGTATTTGAAATTTGAATTTTTTTATAGGTATTTAAGTATATTTATGGTTTTTTTTAACATAAATTATAGATTTACGTATACTTACCAGATCATGCGGTTGAACCAGTGAACCATTATCTCGACAGGGTCAATAACCGGGCCGGGTTAATAACATTGATGTATGTAATAACAGAATAATAAAGATATTAGCCTCTACTTCCTAACAAAAAATAAATAAATAAATAAAGAAAAATAAATTAAAAAAATGAGTTACGCACATAAACATATATGCAACAAACAAAAATAAGATATGTAGATGCATACAACACCCATAAGTCAAATAATATATTTTTTTAATGAAAATTTTGAAAATCGACAATTTTGTAAATGAGACAAAAAAGAGAGCAAAAGATATAAAGAATAAAGACTTACTATCAAATCGAGAAGGTGAGGATGAGAGCATGTGTTCGATCCTCTCTAGTACCATCATTGGAAGCGATTTAAAGTCTTAATTCCGAGACCAGCCCTGTATCGGACTAGTTGTGAAAAAGGCATACTATCAAATGTGAAAGTCTTAAGAATCGATTGTGAACGACTAATCATTTTGAATAGTTGAAAAGTTCAGAGGAGGACAAAAGAGTAGCAAAATTTGGCGGAGGAGAGGAGCAATGGCAGAGAAGAATTTATGGTTTAGAAAAAATGTATTTGGCAAGTGAGAAGAGAAAAAGTTATAAAAAAATCGTAAGAATTTTTTTTATGGAAAACAAGAAGATACTATTTATTAAAAATAAAATAAAATATTTTTTATTAAAAAACACGATCTGGGCTTAGAGACTTAGAGGCCATGTCTGTTAAAATAGACTTGTGGCCATTTTATATTTTAACATCTTGGTGGCTGACGAGGACAGAGAGTGATTGCCGATGCAAAGACACAGACAAGGAGCGACTCCTGGCAGACTTCCAGCAGAGGGGTACATGAATGAATGAACATACACCCGAAAGAAAAGGATTTCAAAGACTGTACATGTATAGGACTCTACAATTGGAGATAACTTATAAGAATTAATTGGTACTACCTAGACTAACAATATGCATATACTTTTCGGTAGCCCAAAACGGAAGAACTCCATAGTTAAGCATGCTTAACTTGGAGCAATTCTGGGATGAGTGATCTCCTGAGAAGTTTTTTCAAAGGTGTGTGAGTGAGGACAAAGCACGTCGAAAAATGCACAAAAAAGGAACGACCCCTGGCAGGCTTCCAGTAGAGGAGTATATAAATGAATCGAATATACACCCAAAAGATAGGAATTCCAAAAACTGTACATGTATAGGATTCTACAGTTGGGGATAGCTTATAAGAATTAATTGGTATTACCTAGACTAATAAGATGCATATACTTTTCGGTAGCCAAAACGGAAGAAATCAAGAACTCCATAGTTAAACGTGCTTAACTTGAAGCGATTATGGGATGAGTGACCTCCTGAAAAAATATGTATGAGGGAGGACAAAGCACACCAAAAAATCTCTTATTAATTTTTGGAAACAATCATTAATTATTGAAGCGACCGGACATTACATATATCCCTACACGTAGGTAAAAGGCTATGATTTTCTTTTAGGGGTTTTAATTTTTTAGTCTAGGGGATTAAGTTTTAAGAAAAACAATCCATTAATATAATCAAAATAATATTTTATATATAAAAAATTTCTTTTTTCAAATTTTAAGGAGAGGCGGGCCAACCCTAACCCCCTTAGGTCCACCCATAACATTATGGGACTTCACGTTTTCTCTTAGAAAAAAAAAAAAAATTCCTTTAAAGTGAGTTGTCTCTACATTACTATAGTTTACCCACCCTTAATTTGATTTAAATTAGATTATGATCTTAGTCGACAAATAAATTTAATTCACTATGACAATAAATAATCCATTTATTTAATTGCATCTGACACCAATACCATTGCTGGAGTACCCACGTAAGCATGCTCTACTTTTAAGCTTCGCATGTTTGTTTTTAATTTGCAGACTGATAGAATTTTTAGAATAAAGAGACACAAAATTGACTTGGAGCGCCATAAAGCTCGTTCAAAAGTTTGCTTAGCCTTTTTCTTGCTTTACAACCACTCTCCTCTTCATCAACTGTTTCAAATTTTCGTGTTTTTTTTTTTTCAATATCAATAATTAAAAAAAAAAAAGCACAAACCCTACAAGGCACGTCAAGTCGTCAACAACAAAACAAAACATGTGGATGAAAATTAATAGACTATTATCAAATCCGGACCAAACCGGTTCATTCGAGAATGGGACCATAAATCGGTCCGGTTCAGTCAACGGACTTGTTTTGCAATTAAGTCCATGACCTGTTGGGATATGGCAGCAACATTTAGCATTTGGTCATACGGAGTTTATTATTTAAAGACACCTAGTATTATATTTATTATATAAACTTAATTTAACTAATCAAATTAATGATCCATTAATTGAATTAATAATAAATTAATTCAATACCCACTCAGTCAATAACCAATCAGACATTAATAAAATTGAATGCACGTATTCGAAGTTGGGTTTTGAAACCAAAAAAGTAACCGAATATTGAGATTAATGTTAATTTTATCTTGTATATATATAAAATATATGAAATTTTTATTTTTTTATTTACATGACTTTATATAGGATTTATATGTTTGTAAGAAATAAAATTATCTTTTATAAAAAAATTATTAAACAATGTAATGGGAAGGGTGAAAAATAAAATTAAAATCGGTAGTCTTTATAATAATAATAAAAAAAGCATTTGCTATTAAAATACAATCAACTATATATATAACGATGACATGGTTTGGTCATATTTAATTGGCTAAGCAATAGAAAATTATTTAATGGAATTAAATAAATGAAAAAGAGAGAGGACAGGCTGTGTTGGAGATGCAGGGGATTTGACATTTACGTGTTGTTTCTTTCCCACTTTCGCTTTCACTGCGTGAATCTGAATCTGATACACAAAAAAACACAATATTCAAGGCTGTAAAAAGCGTTGAAATCTGGAGCAAGTATCGTCCTCTCCGTTTGTCACTCTGATGTGTACCATCTCACAGAACAAAAGAAAGAGAGAGAGAGATTCAGCTTCGGCGATGAAGAAGATGGTGGTAGTGGGAGCTAGCGTGGCAGCACATCTTACGGGCACTTCTCTCCCGTTATGGATAAAACAAGGGAATGGGTTAATTCTAATGCAACCAAACAAGCAATTCCAATTCTACGTGTTATTCCTATAGTACATTTTAGTATCTTTTAACTAAAGTTCAATTGGACTATATAGTTTTTTCAGGTTTATTTTTGTTACGTACAACAACAACACCAATTTTTGACTTGTTACTTATGTTTGGATGTTTGGACCGTCGAATATTCATGTCTTTAAACAGATGAAATTAAGTTATTCATGTTGAGATACTCATGTTCCACTTTGAATATTTGATGATTTATATGTTACCTAGTTCGAGTAGTTTTTTTTTTTCTTCCTCATCAATCATTAATTTGACTAATTTAGTTCGAGTAATTATATATTTTTTATATATATATATATATATATATATATATATATATATATATATATATATAGAAAAATATTTCTCCATTTACTGAAACTAAAATTATCTCTAGTGAGTTCAAAATGAAGTTATTTTAGGTTATAAGATTAAAAAATTATAATGATAAAGATTAATATAACCCTATAATATATTAAAATTACAAAAACACATTAATTTTCGCACCAAAATGATGTCGTTTTGAGCTCATTGGAGATAACTTATCTACATTGATTGGAGAAATTATTTACCCTATATATATAGGATCGGGATCATTTTACACCAATGTAAGACTAATAAGTTTTACACACATCTCAACCGTTGATTTCCGTGCATCCATCGGTTATAATTTAGGAATTCGTATGAATTAATTAATAGTAATTAATCATTATTTATATTACAAATACCAACCGATGATTTTCATCCATTAATGGTTGAGATGTGGTGTAAGACTTGTTATTCTCATGTTACATTCATGTTGTGACTCAACTAGTGATGTGTTCCACATTTATTAAAAAGAGAAAAAGAAAAGAAAAGTTTTGCACGCAAATTGGAGGATCACAACATGAGAAAATATTTTTCCATATATGTTAAATACTTTTTTATATTACTGGATAAAGTAATCTCCTGTTGTCCATATATAACAAAAAGAGTTTATTTTTCTCATGTTGCATGAGAAAACAAACTTTTTCTACACACACCATAAAAAAGATGTGTCACTTTTTTTTGTTTGTTTAAATAGGTGGTCTCACACTTGATGTATCTATGACATGAGATTAATATTTTTCTATAACATAAGATTTATTTTTTCCATAAAAATATGTGTCATTCTCTCTCTTTCTTTCTTTTTATATAAAAAGATGGGCCCCATATATTTATGTTCTACCGCATGAGAAAAGGAGTCTCCTGTTACCTCATAATCATTTTCCACACATATATATAAGGCTAAAAGGAATAACTATAATTGTGTCTAAATATGTTTTGAGAAAAGAACATTTCAATAAACTATGTGTAAAGAATCACTTCAACCTAAAATCTTAACGTGTTGGGTGAGGGCTTTTTTAATAGTTTATATTGTTCTCTAACACACCCCTTCACGCAAGAGCCCTTTGGACTTGAAACGTGGATATTACGTAGGCCCAATTTTTTTATTTACCTTATGCTTATTTAATTCCATTTGAGTGAGAGTCTTCTTAATGATTTATATTATTATCTAATACTACGTAAATTTGGATGTAATCGTAAACTTATTTGTGTTTAGTTACGTTATATATAATTTTGTATTAACCTTTTTTTATATTGAAATTAGAAGATGTAGTATACTTATTGGCCAATTTGAATTTACATTGACTTAATAAAAATTAAGAATCTTTTTCTGACATTTATACTTCCAATAAGTGCATGCACGATGCTTTTGGTTTCTTGCTTGTTGTCTTGTGGAATGGTGGGGGTGGGTAATGTGTGGGTGTACTAAATAAGCCTTTTCCTAGTTTACTTTGTATAAAGTAGATACCATAGCTGATTTCACTAACTAATTTGGATTTAGTGTTAAAGCAAAGACTCCATTGGATTCCGGTAACCTCATTGCTATGGTCATATAGCTGAATTACATGAAATTTTCGTTTTGTCCGTATCAGCAAGACTGAAATATATATAATTTGAATTTGAGTTATTTCGTATGACTTACATGATATTATAATGTTATGAGAGAAAAATTATTAATTTTTGTTTATAAATTCAATACAAAAATTGATGAGTATTATTATAAACATTTTTTGTATTTTTTTTCTTATAATGTGATATTATGATGTTAATAAATAGCAAAAGAGAATACAATTTTATATAATTTAATCAATAACAGTAAGTTAGGTTAACTAGAGCTTTTTTTTTTTGTATAGAAAATCATGCACATATGATTTGCATTGACTTTGGTTAGAAGCCCAGCGGTCCCATGACTAAATGGCGTTTTCAATTATGATAAGGATTAATGGATTATCCTTGTCTATTAGCCTGTAAAGCACGTGGTGTACTTGTAAGCTGAATCTACACAAGAATAAGGGTAATTACTAATTCGAATGGAACATCAAAAGTTGAAAAAAAATAAACATAATGAAAATCAGATATCACCCAAAGAAAACGAGAATTACAAAAATAAAAAATAAAAAAATTTGACACAAGAAAAAAAATGCTAGTTTCACAATGTTTTATTTCAATTTGTGAAATAATATATTAGCATAGTTTAAAGGATACAGTGTTAAAACAGGTGTTGCAAGCCTTTTTGAGATTAATCCATTGATAACTGTTCGAAGACCCGAATTTTCCAAATTTCAACCAGGCAAAAAAATAAAGGAAAACAAAAAGCAAAAAAGGAGACCAGAGACACGTAAATTAGCCGACCATGCTACAAAGTTGATTGAAGCAAACGTCCCAGAACTTTTATGAACCACTTGACTCGGAAAAGGACATTGTTTGTGTTGACTTTGCATGTGATTCATCAAACAAGAGAGATTGCAACACCTAACTCCTTCATTTATATGCATATTTTACTAATAAAAGCAAATTCATGTCAATCGTCTTATGTTATCAAATTAATTTGAATTATGACCTTTCTTATGATCATCTCTGTATATTATTTTCTATTCACTCCCTAAAAAAAAATAATTATTCTGCTAAATGTGTATTGTAATCTTCGTTTGATGCACTGTAAAATATTTATTTGTTATTATAAACAACATATTTATCATTAAATTCACCTTTATCCATTTACTCAAATATACCTTTTTTAGATGACTTAATTACTTAAATATAACAAGTGACACAAGTTTTATTTTTTTTCAAAAACGAGAAAATTAAAGTACAAATAATTTTATGAACTAATTACACTTGTTTAATTTTTTTTTTTTAAATTTTAGCTAAGTTTAAAAGAACCCGTACAATATACCGGATATTAACTAATTTTATAACATATAAATGTTTATAATTTTAAATTATCTTAAATGATTAATATTTTATTACCACCGATAAAATTAATATAAACTAAAGTCTTTGACAATACAAGTCAAAACAGAAATATACCAAACTTGTCATAAATTGTATATAACTTATCGCTTAAAATGAAATTTTAGTATAAAATAATATTATATTTTTTATTTAACAAATTTTATAACTTACAATCAACTTGCTGCTTACCATAAATTTTAGTATTTCTCGTATTGACAGAAGAAATTTTATTTCCAATATCTATTCATTCAATAATTAATAAACTAATCCCTTAAAACACGTTCAAAGGCTGCACCCTCTGCACAGTACTTCATTCTTGTAACAGTTATAATTTAATTCAGCAAAAAAAAAAAGGAGAGTCATTTTAATTCAAAAATTTGTAAGAAAACAAAAAAACAAAAAGTAATGTGGATGAAATTGAGGAGCTGGTTGGCAAATAGCATGTGATGATGTAAATGCGATGCGAAGGACTAGTCGCTGCCCAACTTTAATTATTCATTTATTTATAATCCTTTTGTTTTGTTTTTTGAATTATTTAAAATATTTTATTTGTTTTTGTTTGGTTAAAACGGCGTCATTTGACCCTGGCGAACACGGAAAAGTCGGCGAGGAATTGGGACGGGGTAAAAAGCAAATGAAAACCCGTGGACCCCTTCACCCTCATCTGTCGGTAACTCCCTCGAATTCCTCGCCTGCTTAAAAGTTACACACCCTACGAGGAGGCTACCCCTCCTCATTTTTTATTTTTCAAATTTTTATTTATTTATTACTTATCAATTTTTTCATTTAAAAAATAAAATAAAATAAAAAACATAACACGTCAACAACAACAGCTGCTGCTGTAATTAATAAATAGACTTTTCCTATTATCGGGCATCTCATAACTCAACCACTCCTCTGACTCACTTGTTAGTCCTCTTTTAACTTTTGATTCCTTTTTTCTCTTAATAATTTAAACCATCATTATGTCCATCTTCATTATGGGAAGTTATTCTATACACCTAGGGTACATGATACTATACACTACGTCAATTCATAAATAATAATGGGAAAAATTATTTCTAATTCAAAGACTGAAAAAAAGTGTCTCTGCCGCGATGACAAAACAAAAGAGAGAAAAAATATGTTTGGCTAATAGAAAAAAATATAACGGGTTCACTCCAAATTATTTCTGTCTTAGATAACTTTTTTTGCTGCTTTCGAAGCAACAATTATTTCTCCATAATAAAAAAGAGAAAATATTTTTTATTTTGGATAACAAAAAGTTATGTCATTTTTAGTGAAATTACATCTTTTTGATAAATTTTTAATTATTTCTAATTTTATAAAGGGAGGAGATATTGTACTACAAAATAATGTTACTATTAATGTCACTACCATATCTTAACTGTTGATTTTCACCCATCAACGATTATTATTTTCATAAATCAAATTAATTAATTAATTATTAATTCACAATAAATAATAACGGTTGATTGTCGAAAATCAACGGCAGATAGTAACATTATTTGATAATAATAATATCCTATTCCTTTTTATAAATTAGAGAAAATAAAAAAACACACCAAAATAACATAAAATTATATCATTCAAAATGACAAGCATTACACCTTAATAATAATATATTCTATTTTCAAATATAAACAAACACCCATATTTATATGTGATTATTACTAGACAAAATTTGTAAGTAGTATGATTTTACAAATTTCTCCTTGATTTGTACCTTGTTTTCACAGAATCCTACGGTCTACAATCAATGTCTTTTTCTCAAAACATTGAATGCTAATGCTAACCTATAATCTATGGGAAATGAGTGTGCACGTAGATCCACCTTTGGATGACAACATCAGCCACATCATGGTCCATTCCACAAAATCAAATGGTCGGTCTCGGTTTTGTGGAAATTTCTGGGATACTAGTAATAGGTACAGTCAATGCTTGTACGAGGACATTACATCAAAACCAGATGCTCAATTAATCCAACGGTGGATATTAATTTTGAATTCAGGAAAAAAGCATTATTCACATACAACTCACCTCAACTAAGAGAGAGAGAGAGAGAGAGAGAGAAGGGAGGGGTTGGGTCATGGGTGCATGGGGTCGTGGTCATTTCTGGAAGTGAGAACCAAATGTTGTAGGGTCTACACTTTTTCCCTCAATCCTTTTGTCTTTTTTGACGTTGTCTTTCCACTCCTCCTTTATTTTTACTCTTGTTATAACCCCCCCTCTCTCTGCATTCTTCTTCCCTCATATCATTCTCATTCACCCACTCATCCATCACTACCACACCCTCATCTCTCTCTCTCTCTTAGCCCCCCCTTGAAGATAGGCGAGACTTGTGGGGGGAGATGAGTGAAAAAAGAGAGCACAGAGAGGGAGTGAGCATAAACAATCTCTCTCTCTCTCTCTTTCTATTACCATGAGAAGAAAAGAAAGACCATTTAGGAAGCTTTGTCTTTTGAGGGGAATGTTGTCTGGCTCGAGGACCCTTTCATCTTGATCCACTGTATCTTTCTCTGTTCAATCCATATATGGGTGAGAATTGAGGATGATGATTTACTTGTGGTCAAGAAATGTATATAGTGTTCTCGGACCAGGCTTCATTCCCCCCAATTAGATGCTTCCAGATACTGAGTCACATAGCCTCTGCTCATGGACTTGTTTTGTGGGTTTGCTTGTTCTTCTTCTCTCTCTCTATGTATTTTGAATTTATGTACTCTGCTTGATTAAAGTTTTGTTTTTTTCTTAAATATAGGTAGATCTGAGTCGTGGGGTTTGGTTTTTTGGATCAGTTAAAGATGTTTGTATAGCTTGCAGATTGGTGTAATGATGAAGCATTTTGACCAATTTTTCACTTGAACAAAAAGGTTTTCATCATTACTTCCTTTTCGTTTTCTTCCCCCCTTTTTTTCCCCCTCTGATCAAGTTATGATGGTGTTTTTTGTTGTCAGGTCTAACACCTTTTTTTTCTTTTTTCTTTTTGTTCATCATGAGCCAGATCTTCTCTCAATTATGTTTTCCAGTATCCGATCTGTCTGTTTCTGCCATGTTTTCTCAGATCTGGACACCTTTGAACTCAGTTAAACATTCTCCTCTTTTTCAAGTCCCTCCTTTCCCACCTTCCCCTTTTCATTCTATCTTTCTCTCTCTACCTATTTTCTCTCTCTTTAGGGTTTCGTGGCCTATGTTTTGTACCTAATCTCTATAATTTATCAATATGATTAGGTAATCCTTCAGTCCAAGATGAAGAAGCAAGTTTTATGACACCCTTTTATTAGTCATTTCACCATTGTCAACTTTGTGATAAAATCGAGGCCTAATTTGATTAAAATCAACATCCGTTACCAGAATGAATATAATGTCAAAAGCCGTGTTTTCTTCTCCCTCTTTTTATTGGATTCTTGTGCTTCTAGTTGTCGTACAATGTTTCTTAATTTCCTGTAAGAATAGAAAAACAATGAAGGTCTCTATTTATTCAGCAATAATGTGATTTGTTACATCTATATCGGATAGGAAATTGGTAGATTCATGAATCTGTTCTTGTTATTGTACATAGCATTTAGCTTCCTTCTAGTGGTTCAGTAATGTCACATAGATCTATGTTTTTCTCTGTTTTCCTTTGTTTCCATATCAATTTTTAATTGGAATAGATAGATCTGAGCACTGATGATACAGAATCAATTTTTTACAAACATGGGTATAGTTTGTTGTGGGTGCTGCGGAACCATATAGTTGCTTTTTCAATATACACCTTATTCCATGGCTTTAATATCTCATTTGATGGCTGAAACCCTAATTTCGTACACTACATTCAAAGAATCAATGCACAAGATGATTCCTTTTCTTGTGTTTAAGTTTCAATGTTCATTAAGCTGTTGGAAGAGGGTGATTTTGTTCATTCAGGATCCTGATCATGAATTTAAGAAACAATTGTGCATTTAAGTCACTTGTGTAGGTGAATATGTGAGCAACTTATCAGCATTGTGCAAGAAGGCATCAATGTAGTGGTACCCTTACCGAGTAAGCTTTTTGTTATGTATGTTTAACGGATTTGGATCCTTTTGTGTAAATAAGTAGTTGTGATCAAATAACATGATCACGTGATCACATTTTTTACGTTGAGATGATCCAAATCCATGTTTAACAGTTTTCATTTATGGAAATCAGTGATTAATTAATTTTGAAAGGTATTGTTCTGGCGTCTCCTTTATTTAACCGTTTTTTCTTTATTTTAATTTTGCCTTGTTTTCTTCATGAGCACAGATTTGGAAGAGACAATAACATCAACAATAAGTTTGATTCAAAACGGTCAAAACATGACCACCCAATGGGTATAGCTCAGTTGGCGATATAGTTTAGGTTGAGTAGAGTAAGAAAAGAATTTGGTTTTGATTTCTATGAAATACATCTTTAAGAAGGGGCGATGAATTTTAACTGTGACTAAATCCTAACTTTAAATGTGGTGAACTTTAATTCTACCACCAGTTCAAAGAGTTAAAACTCCTGAAATTATTCAGGAGGTCGACTCATCTCCTACTCACTTTAAAGAGATAATCAAGATTGATATATGAAAAAAAAAGGTCAACACATAGCTAGGGCCATATGGGAACACGAATGACATAAACACTGCTCATCCAACACTCCCTTTATCAGCATTGTCTCATATTCATACTTGCACGCAAATGTGAACACTTTACAATCTTCAACGCAACTCAATGTACCCAAACTCTCTTTTTCATGTTGATCTACGTAATTGTGACCTCGTGAATTGTCGTGAGATATATAAGCACATAGATGTTTGGAATATAATATTTTTGTTTTTAAGTTTCTTTTGGGAAAAGCTTTCATTTTGACTATTCTCTCTGCAAACTTTGCTCCTTATTTTCTGTGTTCATATTTATTAAGCATAAACATAATTGACCTTCATCTTAATTTCATTATCTTCAATACGATGGTTGTTGTAATTAAATGGATTGTATTTACACTATATGTGAATATGTGAATGCTGTCTCATAAAGAATTGCTTTTGGGAAATTGGATCCTTTTGACCTTTTGTAAAGCATAAAGTTGAATCCCTGGGGGTTTGCTTTGTTTTTCTATGCATGATATATTCAAGAGAGACAGAAAAAAAGTACTGGGTCATGCTTGTTGAATTCCCATGCAATCCAGCTTTTATGGTCACGGTTAACTTTTCAACGAATAATTGGTGTAAGAATAAAACTAAAATAACCCCAGTAGCTTTTTGAAGTCTTTGCTGTACTATTTGGATAGGAAGGTGAGGACCTCGTAGTCTTTCCATGCGTATATTAACGACGCAGGTTATATTTATAATTTTTTTTGTTCACAAATTCTTATAAATTACACTATGTTTTCTCGGGAGAACATTAGTTTTATTATGTTTTTCCGAGAGAACATAGTATAATTTGTAAAAAAAAATTAAAAAAATTTATAAACACATCCTTCCCTTATATTAATTAGGTGTGTACCATCTTACGAAGTGATTGCCCACAAGTAGGGCACTTAAGTATATAGACAATTAATTAAGGGCACTTAAGCTAGGCCTATATGCTAACAACAAAATTATAACTCCTTAATGGTACTACTAATCAATCAATGGAAAATGCCTAGCTATGTTCATGTAAAAATGTCCAATTTGTATGTAGCTGAGTAAGGAGCACATTTTCAGTACCACAATAGTACTCAGTAGGTGGATGTGTTTTTTTGTAATTTATATTATATATTTTTGAGAATACATAATATAAATTATAAAAAATATTTTTTTTCTTACTCTAATATAAAAAGCAACTAAAGTGGCGTCTTCCCATTAACTGCAGCTATTACCGTGGTATTGTAGATTCCCCCTATTAAGGCTTGTAAATATATAAAAAAAAAAAAGAAAATATGTGTGTTCTCTCTAGCACTCCTTTTTTTTGAAAATATTCTAACCAGTTCGTTGCTTCGCAATTAATCCGATTTGGGACGGTCTAGGATTAAGATTTTAAATCCTTCCCAAAGGTGATACTAGGGAGATTCGAACACATGCTCTCATCTCCATCTGCTTAGCTCTCATGCGCCAACTGAGCTACCACCATTTGATTTCTCTCTAGCACTCCTAACATAGTGTTGTGGACCCAATTAATTAAGCAGACCAATCCATCATCAGAGAACCGGGATCAGCTCTTTGCTGACAGTCGACAGTTTTGTTCGCAGTTCGATGTTGGTTTGAAATGAAATTATATGTCACAAGGGGACAATTTTGGTTTGCAAACCTAGGGAAAATTATAAAACAAAATATTCATCGTCTTTCATGGGTTAGAAATGTTCATAACCCAATTTATTTGAATAAAATATAATAGGCCTATTGGAGGCCCAAAGACATATAACATAGTCTAATCTCATGAGGGCCCAGAATTAGGCACGATGTTCACCATCGCGATAACGTACCTATCGCGCATGAAACCACTTAATTGGATAACTTCAGAAGTAAGGAAACTATCTCAAGAACTAGTACGAACCCACCGCGTTATTGTACTAATAAACAAAGGACAGCACCAGCTCGCCGCTGCTCTATCAAAGTAGCCTGACAGTAAGAGATAAGGCTATTAAGACTCTAGCCAAACCTGCAGTCCAGAAACGGCATATCAGAGGCCATAACGTACCTATCTCAAGAACTAGTACGAACCCACCGCGTTATTGTACTAATAAACAAAGGACAGCACCAGCTCGCCGCTGCTCTATCAAAGTAGCCTGACAGTAAGAGATAAGGCTATTAAGACTCTAGCCAAACCTGCAGTCCAGAAACGGCATATCAGAGGCCATACCGTTTTCTGAAGGCGGCAATAGAACTACTATATAAGCAGATGATACATGCCCAGGTATGAGTATCTGATTCATTAAGAATACAAATACACCAACAACTGATACTGACTTAAACATCGAAGTGTCATTGTAGGTACCTCATCCAGTCCCAACTATCGCGTTAACAAAGGACCTAAATCTATACATCATCATCAACAACCTCAAGCCCAAGAAACAGTGCATCTTCATCATTTCAACCGTGTGTGATTAAACCCGATATACATTGGCCAACCCTTATTGTATTTGGTTTGATCACCAATTAAATCAATTGATTTGAAATAAAAAAAAAATCAGAATTGTTGATTCCTTTTGGTTTCTATGGTTTTCATTTTTTTATTTCTGAAAAATCGATTGGTTATGTTTGGATTTTAGTTTTCATTTAATAAGTGCATTAAATCAAACTAAGCGGTGTAGCTTACACGATAGTGTTATAAGATTTCAAAGTTCTGTTATTTTTATAAAACTTCTAGATTAATTTATTATTTATATACTAATGATGTTTTTATAATAATTTTTAAGTAATTTTTTTAATCGGTTAATGAAAATAGTGAAATTTTATTTAGATTTATTTAATTAAGAATAAATTATTCAATAAAAAAAATCAATTCAACCTAACCGAGCTAAATTTATTAACATCCGTTCGGTTCAATTTAGTTTATTAGGTAGAAACAAATTGATGAAATCCTAATATGGGAAAATAAATTGATTTAGTATAAATTAATTTCTCAAAGTTAAAATCAAATTGCAAATATTATGTACCAAGTGTTACTACTTACTAGGTAAATAAAACCCTACCACAAAATTAATCACCCCTTACAACGAAAAAGTATGAAATAAACAAAAAAAAATAAAAAATTATGCGATCAGTTATGTGGCAGCATAAGGACTAAGATGCTAGGTCACCTAACGGTGAACCCTAAAGATGTCTCGTGATAACATTGTCTCATTCCTTCAAGTAATTAATTACTAATTAAATATAATTTAATGGAGAAATGAATAAATTAAGTTTTGAGCTGTGCATGCAATTTAATCTGTCAGTTTTGGACAACTTACTACTCACAAATAGCAACAATAAAATAGGGACTTTTGAGTTGTGTGTTGCTGTCACGGTAAGTATACCGATCATATAAATAATAAAGTGAATGAGTAATGTATCATTCCCACAAGGATTGATCTATATCAAGCATTAAGTTCACTCCGCCGATCAAAGTTAGATCGATCCTAAGGGTTTTTATGAATTTGATTTAAAATATAAAATTGAACCTAAAGCTAACAAACTAATAAGAACAATAACCAAGAATGCAAAACGCAGCTAAGGTGTCAATTTTTCCAATTAATGAATCTACCATTTCCCGCAATAGATATTCAAACTCATGTTATTGGCAATTCTCTCTAGATTAAGTAAACCTCAATTCCTTGGTGATTCAATCATTTACCCTATTCAAAAATCCTAATCCTTAGTGGTCTCTCATAGGGTAAGCATTAAGAATAAGAATTAAACGTCATAGATTTCGTAAGTCTATCCCTAGATTATATAAAACCTAGCAATTAACCAATCAGAATCCTACACCAACTTTCCTATTGTCGTGCAAGATTCATGTGTTCATCTATGAGTAATCAGTTCATAAATAAAACTAAGAATGAGAAAATAGATTAATTACATAACATGAAGATTAAATATCAAATTACAAGAAAATAATAAATAGCATTAAGAACAATAGATTCCATTTAACCCTAACTACATGAAAAACCTAGGCTGACATAGTCAGGAAAACTAAGACAAAAAAGAAGAAACTAAACAAAAACATAAAAAGAATGAAGTAACAGGTCTCCATGGTGAAGCTTTGACCGTTCCTCCACCTTCTCCCCTTCAAAACGGAACTTTCTCCCCTCCTAGGTTGCATCCATCACGAACTCAGCCATCCAAGAATGAATAGAAAACCCCTTGCTCGTCCTTTTTTAATGAAAATACCAATAAGCCTCCATTTACGATGTTGCTCGCTGGTTTGCTCTCTTGGTCGAGCATTCTGGCTAGGTAAATATACCAACTCGCTGTTTTGCTCGCTCGGTCGAGCATTTTGACGAGCAAGACATGTAAAAATGGCTATTTTTTTTATGTATTCTCGCTGAATAACTCGTTGTAGCGAGAAACTCACCGAGATGCAATCTGGGATCACTCCTTCGGCATCCGCTTGACTTGAGTCTTGACTTCCTTGATCCATCAATACTTCGATAAGGCAATTTTAACTTGAAACTGATAAATTTTTAAGTCAAAATCATACCAGGTATGAAAACTCCAAAGTCTATTGTATTTGATCATATATGACATGTCTTTTACTATTTGCAACAATTTTTATCATACTTTTGGCCCTAAAAATATAGTGTTTTTGACACCTAACATTGTGTATGCTATTTGGACAACAAAATAAGATTGTTGATGATCTTACTGTTTGGTCCAAGTTTGATTTTGTTTATATGCACGCACGAGAAAATGTCTTGACTTGTCAAATTGGGGGAACAGTTGATTGACCATTCTAGTGTGTTTTAAAGTCAGCCAAAAATATTAAGCCCCATTTTTAATTGAATTGCTCTTAAAAGAGTCCTCATTCCATATACTCATTTCAATGTTTCATAAAAGTTATAAAATATTATTATTTGAATTAATAAACATGCGTATTAATGTCAATTTATTTATCATAATAAATAAAAAATTAATTATTAAAAGGGATGGTGCTGCCACGTAAAACTATTGAGATTTGTTAGATGAGCTAGTGCCTTTAATGGTGATTTAGTGCATCTTCTACTGCAACGTGGCATTGGTCTTATTTTTATTTGTCATATTTTTTTAAGAGAGAGGTGCTAACTGGCCTAAGGCTTCTCTTGAGAAAAAAATTTCAATGCTCCCGTAATGCTAAAAATTCGAGTACATTGTTTACTTAAATTGAAAAAATGTAATATATACATATGACTTTACTCAATTTATCCATTTCTTTATAATTAATGTCACCTAAATTTCACTTTTTTTTTTTTTTTTTAAGGAATACCTATTTCTATAATATTTAAGATATGCTCTCTTCGCGAAATACCATGTGTCATATCAACCCAAGGTAAATTTATTTCTAACGCCCTATAATGATTTATAATTCTTTTTATACGCCCTATAATGGTCTGGTAACAAAATACGAGAAAAAAGAAACAATGAAATGAATTCAGGTTTTAAATAGATTTTTCTTCTAATAATATAAAGACTAGCTAACAGATGGTATGATAGTTGTGAAATCAATAAAAGTTGCTTTTAAAACATATATTTTTTAAAAATTGTAACGTTTCTTTTATAAATTTAAGATAGCCGGTTCACATTTATATTCGTCAACTGCTATAAGATTGAAGTACCCATTGGGTACATGTTTCCAGTACAACAGCTTTGTGAAAATTTGTTGTGAGAAGTTTGGGGTCTTCACTTTTGCCAAGGGTTTCTTTTACAAACGCATTAGCATTTAATTTTCTATACATTTCATGTATTTTTTAAGACGGTACGATGGACTATGCATGCTATGTTGAAATTGAAACAAAATTCTTTTCCATCAACACAGGAGGATTTATTGCTAAGCTATTAGATAAAACTTTAATAATATATAGCAGTCCAATAGGCAATAACACCACTTCAATTCGAAGATATTATCAATTTGGTATCTGAAGGATTATTCTCATAATTAGCTATGAGCCCAACTTGCTTGATGACCCAGAATCTAAACCCAACCCACCCATCTCAGAAGATGAGATTACGAAGTGAGAGTGGCTGAGTGGGTTGTCGGTGGGAGACTGGGAGTATATAATTAAGGGGTAATTGACTCTTATGTCTTAGAAAGCACTTTTTGGTGCATCTGTTGTACGTGCACCTTCCATTCAAAAAATTTATCATAGATAAATATTTTCTTTTTTCTTTTTTTCTCCATACAACTTCTATCTTTTTTTTCACTTTTTATTAGCTCGTTGCACTCTTCTCCATACAACTTACATCTTCTTTCTTCACTTTTTATTAACTTATCGCACTGAATAAATGATGGGATGAGTGTATCTTAAAAAATTTCCTCTCGACACAATTAAAGAATGTGACCCACTGGAAATATGTGGGGCCATGTGGCCTCATTCTTTGACTGTGTCAAATTTGTCTCCTATGATATAAAAGCAGATTATATTATAATCTATTTTTCTTAAAAATCAAAATAGGACAATTCAGATGACAATGTAAAGTTTGACATAAAATAAGCTCGTATTTTGAACAAAAGTTTTCTAAGAATGGATTTTCTCATGTTAGAATTTTACATGACTTGGTCTTGTAAAATTTTTATATTTATCTCTTTCTTCATTAATAATAATTGGACCCACTTATTAAAAATATGTGAAGTGAGAGATGGACATAAAAAATTCACGTAACAAAATCCTTTGAAATTTTAACATCCACTCCCAAAGTCTCGTCTCTATTTGGCTTACTTAATGGTTTAAGTAGGCTCCGAGTTAAATTAAATAGGATCACTTAGTAACGGATGTAAATTAAAAAAGTTCCACACCACAATAGTTTAAATACTTGATCTAATAAATAATTTCAAAATTAAGTCACGCTCTCCTCAACCTTGGGGCTGATGGGCTTCAATAGAAATATTTCTGCCCGATCCAACACGTTTGAATAGCAAGAAAATAAGAGTAAAGTCTCTTTTATATTTCTTATTTCTTTTTTTTTTATGACTCTTCCTTCTTTATGATAAGCCTTCTTTTATTATTCTCTATTACTTATTAATCATGATATCTTTTATTTATTACAAAATTGAGGTGAATTGTGGTTACGTTTTTTGTGACGTGTATGGAATTTTTATAGTTCAGAATTTTAAGTTATGAAGTTTTATTTTGCACTTTGTTTGGATAAGCAGTTGCCTATGTTTAATTGATATTAATTTTATATAATAAATTTTTTATGTTAGGTGGGCCAAAGAGTCATGGAGGAGCTTTATGATTAATATTAATTGATAAATTTTTGCTATACTGTTGTGCGTTCAAGCACCGTAACACATTAATGTTGTTTCAATCGTCGAATAATTAAATGATTAGGCACCTGGGTCAATCATAAATGGGAATTGATTCTCTTGTGTCTATTTTAACATGTTTATGTCATGAATCTTAATCATTCAACTTAATCATAAAGTTTGTAAAATGAAAAAGAAAAAAATGTTTAAATTAATTTCTGGCTATTGATCTATTAATAAATGATTGAGATTCACATGACGTGATCATACTAACATTAGACATAAGAGGATTCCTTTTTTTTTTTTTGCATTATATGGGAATTGAACACACACCACTACACTACAAACACCTAACACACACCCCCGCACCACTATATTTGATTAGAGGATTCCTTCTAATCAAATATATTTAACATAACTATGTCATGTGATATAATAATTCATAATCAAGTTAATGGAGATAAACAATATAATTATAACTGTTAATTTATTTATAAATAATTAAAATACGGGTTAACATAGAGAATGTGGGTTAAGATAGAGAATAAAATAATTATAACTGTTGATTTGTTTATAAATAATTAAAATCATCCCATATAACCTGAATATATTAAATAAAATCTAAAAGCATACATTCCCTTACTGTATTGTGATATAGTATTCAAGCCACTGGAGATAAGGCTAAGAGGAGTTAATGTTAACATGTAGTATTATTACTTTATTAGTATAGTCCATATCCGTGAAGTTTATAACTTGAATGAGTGTAAAAACTTGTAACTAATGACTTGTTGGGAAAAATCGGCAAGTGTACCGATCGTTTCAAGTAATAAAGGGATGAGTAGAGAATTATTTCCACGAGGATTGAAGCACCAACTTTGTTATAACTATTTATCTCTTGTTGGATTAATGAAATTGAGTTGAGAATAATTGTAGTTGGTGAAAATTGAGAACAATTTAAGAAAGTATGAATAATTCAAAGAATCTTTAGAAATTAAAAAATGAGATATTAAAGATTGAGAAGATATTTAAGAGAATATTGCGGTAAAGAACACCAACACCTTTATGATTCCCACCTTATAATCTGAATCAACATTTACATTTAATTTTTTTATTGATCAAACGATTCACCATCTTTTAATTGATTAGTTAAGCCTTAATTCCTTAGTAATCATAACTTTATTAACCCTATTAGAATCCTAATCCCTTAGAAATTCTTTTTTAGGTTAAACTTTTGAATCAGTGAATCCTTAATGTTTGCGGTTCATGTAGCCTATCCCCAGTGCATACATGAACAGTTACTTTCTTTTTTGTCTGGAATTAGAATCCCAATATCCTTATTGAAAATCCTAACCCTCGCAATCCCGATAGAGTGATCAGTTCTAGAAGAATTAAAAGATGAAGAAAAAGGAAAATAAATTCAATTGGAATAAACAAATGTAAAATTAATCAAACTACAAGGGGTTCACATTAAGGGTTGTGACCCTTACCACAATAATAAAAGACTAGCCAGACATATTCATGTCTGACAATTCAAAGTATGAAAAAGAGTTCATAAATAAAATAATAACCAAAAGAATGGAAAGAAGAAATCTTGAATCTTCAGTCACAAAGAGCTTGCTCCAATTTCTGTTCTTCGTAATTCCTGCCGTCCAAAAGATCCTCCACAAAGGGTTTCTGACTCCCTTTTTATACCCAATTGCCAAATCAGGTCATAATCTTCTGAAAGATTTGATTTTCTTTCTGTTTTTAACAAACTCCAGCAATCACGAAATTGAAATTACAAAAGCCGCACGATCAGCGCTAATTCCACGCGATTAGCGCGGCCAAGCAGTGAAGATTACAATGTTGGCACGAATAGCTTGAAAAACCACGCCATTAGCGTGAAGTGACAGTGGATATGCCTCTTTCTTCCTCAGTTCTGGCGCGATTAGCACGAAATTCACGCTATTAGCATGAAGTAGCATGCTGTTTCTTCCTTACTTTTCACGCTATCAACGTGAAATTCATGCCAGTTGCGTGAAAAGGCAGTGGACATGGCGCGATCTGCGCCATTGTCACGCTATTCGCGTGAAACTGTTGTTTGTAACAATCTTCTTTCCATGCTTTCCTCCTACAAAAAAATATAGAATCACAGTGAAAGTGTGTCTGAAGATGGATTATCAATAATTCATTAAAAGTAATATTTTTTATCACTGAATTACTGTCAAATCCTTATTCTTTTTACTCTGAAATATCTATATGCTGAAGGCATATCGTGACTCTTATAACCAAGGGCGGTCCAGCTACTAACTATGAGAATCCCACTTGTAAGCAAAGTGAAGCATGAGAATGGATCATCTCATGTTAAAATTTCATATGATTTGGTCATGTGAAATTCTTGTATCCTCCTACATATTTAATCCTATGGAATCTAATCTATTTTCTCATTGAATGCACGTTACGAAAGAAATCAAATGGATTTTTCATCTCTTTATTCAATAATGATAATTGAATCTCATCTATTTAAAACATGTAAAGAGAGAGATAAACATAAAATTTTTGCATGATCATATTATATGAATTTTTAACATGAAATAATCCATTCCCGAACAGCACAGAGCCCGAGTCACTCAGATTAATGGCCCGAGTCACTCAGATTAATGTTAAATAACCGACTTACTTAATTTGTCAATGGATTATTCAACCTCACCTCATCCTCTTTGATGAATGATGACGCTCTATGCCGCCACATACCCCCAATAATTCAACCTTTTTCTATCATTGGTACGTTTACACTTTGATTCCTATCCATTACCTGCAAATAAATTCCCTCCCAAACACTCAATTGTTTTCCACGAAAACACTTATCTACAATTCTAACACAAACTCTGCACCCTGTCATATTTTGTCTTTGGCTAGCTAGCTTCTGATGTTGGGAAATGGAGAAGAAAATAACAACTTCAAACAAGTTCTGTTCTCAAATCATCACAACCACCACCAGGGAAAGAAAGTGATCACCAAAGATATACCTAAAGGGTTCTTGCCAATCAAGGTGGGGCAAGGTGAAGAGCAACAGAAAATTGTGGTGCCTGTGATGTACCTCAATCACCCACTTTTTTCACAGCTACTGAAGGAAGCTGAAGAAGAGTATGGTTTTGATCAACAGGGAACCATAATTATCCCTTGTCATGTGGAGGAGTTTAGGTACGTTCAAGGCCTAATTGATAGGGAAAGGCGCCCCCAAAATCACCACAACCATAACCACCATGTTCGTACGTGTTTCAAGGCTTCATCTATATAGCTATATGATGGTGTTGTGAATATTTTAATTAGTATGTATTAGAATAGTTGATTATATACTAATGTTTCATATATATGTATGAGCTAAGATTCGGAATGATGACAAGAAGTTTCTTGCGAGGAATTGTAAATTATTTTTCCATTTCATGTTAGTAGCTGTAATGGAATAAAAACATTAAATCATTTTGTTTCTTTTTTTCTCTTCTTTTCTTGAGGATGAATTTGCACAAGGGCTATTCATAAAATTAATCTCTTACAAATATAAGGTAAAATTGCCTATTAATTATAAATTATAGACTTTCTTTAAACCCTGCGCGCGTAGAGCAAGAGCCTTCATTAGGTAGAGCAACAATTTTAAAGCATCACGCTAACCTTTCTTTAGGATGAATTTAATGGGAATATATATATATATATATATATATATATATATATATATATATATATATTTGTGTGTGTATGTGAGTGAGGGAAAGGAATCGCTATGGATATATACCACATCAACTTGATGCAAATAAAACAAATGTTTAGCTAGGTCGACTGCGTTTTGTTCGTAAAATAAATTATTCATGAGATACCATGGGCCCAGAAATATAAAATATCTTCCGTTCAGCATGAAGAAAATTGGAAAAAAAAAATCAGTTAAGGAATCTTGAGAGAGAAAAAATGTCAGCCATAATTGCTATGGTCCTATTTGTGCAGCTCATAAATCATTGAAGCAAATGAGTCTTATTACGGATTATTAAAGATTAGATTAAATCATGACCCTTTAATGTTTGAATTTTTAAATTTGCTTGACACAGAAATAAAATTAAAGTAAAAGGATGTAAACGGTAAAAATTTGCATATCATTCACCATTTTCGTATGTGCAATTTTTATTTATTAACGACGTGTTTTATTTACCATTAATTACTATAATTGAGCACTAGCTCATACAATACTATTTGTTAAAATAAAAATGATATATTATGAACTAAATAAACATGGTATAAGCAAAAATGGTCATGGGAGCATTACTTTCCATAATTATAAGTAACGTGTCTGAAGCAATTAATACCTTTGATAACTAATGGTTGTTTGAATGCTCTCCGACTTGCAGGAACGTGTGATGCGTGAGATTAAAATAGATCAGAATAATATTGAAGATAGGTAAAGCTGGTGTAATATTGAATGGTTGTTTATCTAGTTTAAGATACCTCCTCATATTTTTTCTTTTAGTTCTTAGTCAATGGAGTTCTGTTTAGTAAACGCTTTTTGTGGTGCATCTTTCAAGGCTTGTGAGAAGTGTTTTGAGATACATTAAGTTATTAAGAAAAGAAAAAAAGAAGAAGTAGTAGTAGTAGAAGCATAAAATAGATAAAAAGGCTTGAACTTTTTATTTAATTTTCTTTTTTACATGTTCGCTTATATTAAATTTTCTAATTTAGTTACCAAAATTCTATCAAATATCTGTATTATATATATATATATATATATATATATATATATATATATATATATATATATTTTGATGTGTAATTTATAAGTTTAATTAAACTTTCACCAAATAATACAATTCCTATGTTTACCAAAACCAATGGTTCGTCTTATTGCTGAGGCAACATGATGTACCAAAAACCGTGGCTGGATGATAGCTTACAAAACAACTTCACCATGCATCTTGAATTTGTCTTGTTGTAAAAGGTTGACCAATTTTGTTGTCTGAATTAATTTGTAGTGCACAATCTCCAATTGATCAAAGATAACTGTTACGACCGATCCATATATCAAACAGATCTCAACTGTTGAATCCACTTATTTTAAATAGATCAGATCAGATTTACCCAAAAAATATATATGCTTGATGTGGTATGTAGATAGGTAGATGCATCTGTGTTTTGCTGTAAAATGACAGCTAAGGTAACGTTTGAAATACATTTTTTGTTTTCCAATAAATACCTATGTATCTTTGTGCTGATGTAATATGATGTGTCATAAAACTGCGTCTACATGATAACAAACAACTTCACCATGCAAGTTAAAATTGCCTTCTTGTCAAATTAATGGTGACCAATTTTATTCTAAACCTTATTATTACAATTATAAATATAATGCTGCCAAACCTAACTGGCCCTAGGCAACTACTTAGTCAATCCACATAGCTCGAGTTATTTAACGTAAGTCGTTGGTGTTTGATGGTTGTATTCATTTAATCTCCAACTCATCCAATATATATATATATATATATATATATATATATATAAGAGATTTGAAAAGAAGAAAAAAGAGAGTAGAGCTCTTAGGTTAAGTTATGGATTAGAACTAATTAATAAGAGCGTTAGACATCTCAGCTAGCGAAAGCGATTGTGATTCCTTCAAATAATCCAAATTACTTAAATGGGTTAGGGATTAAATTGTGAAGAAATATATCAAACAAATCGAGTAAACCTAATTAACTTAAGCAATTGTATCAATACTATCCTAATTAAAGAAATTTTCTTTTAGTTCTGGATTTATACCACACTGTTAATTTCATGAGCATTAGATGTTTCGATAAATATAAAAATTACCAAACACGTGGATCAACCCGTAAAGAGTATTATAATTTAATAGGGAAAGCTTTATCGTCCATCTGAACATATGTTATGATATTTTTGTTAATGCAAAAATGGAACAATTTTTGGCAGTACATGTTTTCAAATGCTAACTCGAACATAATTATAGCAACATGCTAGGGACTTTGACCAAAGTAACACGTTTTGAATAATAAATTATCGATATGCCACGCTCCATTTTTGATTTTTCCAAAATGCCACACTCAATCTCGCTACAAGACCGAGCGAGATTAAAAGATGACACGTGGCGTTCAACCATGGAGACCCATTCTCGCTGGTCTGACAAGCTGGAATCGTTTATCAATCAACCAGTCTGCACACTCTGAAAAGCAAGACACGTGTCACCCTCGTACCATTCGCGCTGGTCAGTATAGCTGTATTGGTTGTACGTTCAGCAAAGCAGGCCACGTGTCACCATACCACCATTCACGCTGATCAACCAAGCTAGATTTGGTGTACCTTCAGACACGTGTCAGCACCCCCTGAATCGCGCTGGTCTGCCTAGCTGGTTTGGTCGTACTTTCCATACACGTGTCATCACCCCCTTATTCTAGCTGAGCGGCCTACCAAGTTTGGTTCTTCTATAAATAGTAGCCAAAACATGAAACATCCAGTAACCAGAAGAAGTAAAAAACGGTGCGCCAAAATTGTGAAGGTTAGATTCTATAATTATTTATTTTCTCTTATAATTTTATGTTATTTTATGTTATTAGTTAGAAAATGAGTGACAATAATGATTCAGTAATTGCTTTGTTATATTACAATGGGAGAAAATATTTGGGTCCAAATGGCCAAGTTTTCGAAGGAGAAACGAAAAGATTTCGTATGAGCTCGCGGTGTAGTTTTAATGAACTAAAGAAGACAATATATCAGAAGCTGAGATTACAACGAGGCCAAGTTTTATCTCGGTTGACTGCTAGATGTGCCTCTGGACCTGAAAGTTGGGTTCCTGTAGAGATCGTTGAGGATGAAGATGTTTCTTTAGTGGTAGATGCATTTCGAAATCATTCACATTCCACATTTATTGAACTATATGCGGAAGTAGACTCCGGTGGACATTGTAGCAGTCAACATTTTCTCCCTTCCACTCACTCTATCGACATTAATATGGAGCTGGTTATGAGTCCGCAATATTCTCTCCCTTCAATTAACGTTATTGACATTAACATGGAGCCAGTTGTGAGTCCTGAAGACAGAAATGTGTCACCCGAACCACCCCTTCCCGAACCAATGTGTGCTGAATATGATGTTGCTCACGATATGTATGATCCGACATGGCGTACTGACAGTTCCAACGAAGAGGTGGACGAAGGGTTAGTCCCGGGCAGTGACTCTTCGGACACCGACGTGGATGGAGATTTTGATTCATGTCCGTCCACCGCTGTGTGTTATGCGGTTCCTTCTCCGGGCATTGTTGGAACGCACGAGCCCAGAGTGGCAGGTTAGTAAATATAAAAATCATCAAGAAATAATAAAAATCGTACAGGCACATAACTTGAGGCGGTATCTACGAACAGCAACCCCCCCAACACACGCATGATCAGGGCGCGTGTATACATAATGCGCTGTTGCTCAGTGGCATTATGCCCAGCATAGACACCAAATTCCTCATGCAAACAACGGAGACTCAACCCCCCACCACTTAAATCTCGCACTGCTGCCGGCTCAATCCCAAGATATCCACGAATCAGCTGTCGCTAATTATGCTGTCCAGCCCTACCAGAAACAACATGACCATCTGTCAGCAAGCCCAATAGATGATGAACATCCTCCAAAGTAAAGGTCATCTCACCGTAGGCCATATGAAACGTCTGTGTCTCAGGGCGCCAACGCTCAACGAGAGCAGAAATAAGCGCATGGTCAATCTGGAACAATAAATACATGTGATGTATCAAAAAAAGTATTATTACAAAAACTTGTGAACACAATTCAACAAAACAATATATACTCACGTCATGGTTGCGCAACCGCGCAACGTGGAAGAAACCTGCCTGCCTCAAGTATGGATGAATCTCCTGAGGAATGTGCATAGGATCGTGTGTGGCCGCCATCGTCACATTAAGTCATCGATCTGGCACACCATTCCACACGTATGTGGATATGTGCTTATCTTGTAATGTCAGGAGAGACGAGTCAATAGGCCCGGGTGTAATCAACCTACGAGGAGAGTCGGGGGATCCGGGAGGTGTGGGAGCATGGTCCTCATGGGGCGGTGAACCGTGTAGTGAATCAGGTGGGGCTGCCATGAACCTATAATAAAAAATTTACATTTTTATCCTATAATTTTTTATTAACGCTACTAATAAATTAAATATAGATACAAAACGTAATTACAAATTACGATAATTAACAATCCCTAAATAATATTAAACTAATTATTGTAATTAACATTAACAATGTCTCTTATCCTATAATTTGTTTATTAATAAATACTAATAATCACAACAATATTAAAAAAAATACTACCCAAATTACTAATTACAATAATTCTAAATCGTAAAATTTACATATTCTACTAATTTATATGATAAAAAATAATTAAATTTTGATCCTATACTTTTTTTATTAACAAATGCTACTAATTAAAAAAATATTAAATTTAATTGCAAAATCTAATTACAAATTACGATAATTAACAATCCCTAAATGATATTCAACTAAATATTAGAATCCACATTAACAATGTCTTTCATCTTATAATTTCTTTATTAATAAATCCTTATAATCACAACAATATAAAAAAACATTACTATCCTAATTACTAATTACAAAAATTAACTCCCCCAAAATTAACTTATTCTACTAATTTATATAATAAAAAAATAAAAAAACTTTTATCCTATAATTTTTTATTAACAAATGCTACTATTGAAAAAAATTAAATTTAAATACAAAATGTAATTACTAATTACGATAATTAAAAATTCCTAAATAATATTCAACTAAATATTAATATTAACATTAACAATGTCTTTGATCCTATAATTTCTTTATTAATAAATCCTAATAATCTCAACAATATAAAATTATTACTATCCTAATTACAAATTAATAAAATTTACTATCCTAAAATTAACTAATCACAACAATAAAAAATAATTACATTTTTATCCTATAAGTTTTTATTAACAAATGCTACTATTGAAAAAAAATTAAATTTAAATACAAAATCTAATTACTAATTACGATAATTACAAATCCCTAAATAATATTTAACTAAATATTAATATTAACATTAACAATGGCTAATGTAACACCCCGTATATATCCGGTAATGTTATCATAATATCGTATTAAGCTGCGCTTAATTAAAATGCGGAATTACTTTTTCTTTTCAATTATGATGCCATTAACATTACCAACTTGCTTAATAATCAATTAATAAAACATCGCCGGTATGTAATTGCAATAAAACAGCTAACTGAAATACTTCATAACATAGATAATATAAGTGTGACTCTAGTCACGGAACTACAACAATGCAGACCGGACCATCTAACAGTTTATACAACTCCAATCTAAAAGTACTAACAAAAGTGTCATGGACAATCCCCATGCTCACTCAAACAAGGCAACATGCCCAACATCAGTCTCAACAACAACATATCATAAATAACGGAAAACATAAACAGCATCCCAAATCCAGTCATGCTAACATAAAGCAGTAAAACATAATCAGCTACGCTCCGGCCTCCTGCCGCCTGAGGCATCAATACCCATACTACCTGATCCTGAAATAAGCATTCCCCAAACGTGGGGTAAGATCTCTAATCTAGAAATCTCAGTAAGTCAGTGAGTCCTCAAGGATCTTCCACCCCAAGCTCACTTACATGTGCAATATAAGTTCAAAAGCAATTTATCATTTATCATTTCAAAAACAATGCAATGCAGCAGATAATCATGCCATGTGTGTTAATACTAATCTACTGGCCAGAGACAGTGCAGGTATACGTCTATCACCTACACACCGTGCAAGTACCACTTGCATTCACCCCAGTACACCGTCTTGTATGGCGCTACATACTCAGGCTTCCCGTCAAGATGAAACAACACATGCATATTAAAAGCCATTACATGTAAAGTTCAATCAACATATCAAATATCCAAAAACATGTACACAGCATGCCTAAACCATACCCCCATGGGACATGGTGGAACCACAACATGGCTAAACCGAGGACACGAAAGCTTACCTTGCAAGCTAACTCCAAAAGCCAAGAGTCCACAGCTCAAAGTCACAACACAGCAGATTCACAATCTGTTATGGACCAACAATACATCAACAACATGCACCACAAGCATACAATATTAAGACAACGCCTTTTCATTACGTTTTCAAGTCTTAAAGCTTCTAACAAAGCCACAAGCCCTTAATCCCATGATTCTGGCTTAATCCATTAAATACAGAAGTTCAACTTCATCAAACTAGGGTCCATAAACCCCCAATAGCCTACTGTACACACAGCACAGCTGCTGTTCTGCGAAATCCCAGAATATCCGGATATCTCACTGTTCATATCCGGATATGCAATATCCGGATATACAGATTCACATATCCGGATATCCAATATCCGGATATCCCAAAACCACATATCCGGATATCCAATATCCGGATATCAGTTCGACAAATATCCGGATATCTTACGACAGAATGCAGTTTCTGCATTTTCGTGAAGATATCCCTTAAAGGTTCCCTTTTTACCGATTTTAAACACCTAATCATGCATTTCTGTATGTGTTAAGCCTCACCCAACAACAAGTTATCATCTTTTAACCTTAACATGCATCAAGCTTTCATTTTTAAGCATTAAACTCATGATTAAAGGTTGGTATACATACCAAAGGCCAAAACAGAAGAAGAGGCTGCTCTTTGGAGCTCACAATCAGCCCCTCAAAATTGACTCAACAAGGTGCACGAAAATGGATCAACAAGCTTGGACCTTTCAACACAAAGGAAGCTTCTTGGACCTCACAATGCCAAAACAAAGGCTTCCACACACAACCAACCCAAGTCAGCCTCAAAACCTCACACACAACAGCTCTCTCAACTCAGAAAAGACCAGCAATAGAGTCCCAAGGCTAGCTCTCACCCTCACCAAGTGTATCCCAAGTGAAAGTGTGAAGAAAAATCAAGAAAGGAAGTGTCTTGGACCCAAAATGGAGGAGAAACCCCACAAGTCAGCCAAGCTGATCAGCCACCCTCAGACACTCACGTAGAGAAACTGTTTTCTAGGGTTTTGTGCCCTTACAAATGATATTTATAGCCCAAGCCACTTAAACACACAATGTTAACTTTAATTGCTACGCTTAGCATTTTAATCCCAAAATTTTGATTATGAAACTACATAATTTTCTAAGATTTATCATATTTTTCTTAAAATTTTCTGAGCACTTTTCCGGTACGCGCTTTTCCAAGCCAGTACCGGTTTCCAGCACCAGTTCTCATTATCCGGACTAGAAACTCGTTTTACAGGTCCTACATATTATTCTAGTAATTATCATGCACTTACATTAATTTTCCGGGATACTTTTTCGGCACGCATTTATACCGACTAGCAGAACCGGTATCTGCACTTTTCTTCCGAAAAGCGACTTTCAGCATTCTTAATCACTTATTACGATTATTAAGCCTCGTAAATAATTATTATGGTCAATTATGGAATCCTTTCCTATTTTCTCGTAATTAATTAATTAAATACCTTAATTAACGGTGCAGGTTCTTACATCTTTGATCCTATAATTTCTTTATTAATAAATCCTAATAATCACAATAATATAAAATTATTACTATCCTAATTACTAATTAAAAAAATTAACTAACCTAAAATTTACTTATTCTCCTAATTTATATAATAAAAAAATAATTATATGTTTATCCTATACTTTTTTATTAACAAATGCTAATACTAACAACAATATCAAAATTAAATACTAAACTAATTTACTAATTCTATTATTTAACTACAACACAAAATTAACTTATAACTACTACAATACACATGTTGATAATTAAAAGAAAACAAAAATTTAAATATAAACTAACCTTGTTGTGGTCCGCCGCGGAGAGAGAGACTTTTGAGAGAAGAAAAGTTGGAAAGAAGAAAAGATGAAAGTGATGGAGTGGGGTTGGGAGTGGGATTATATAGACCCACATATCCCGCTTTACTGACAAGCGTGAATAAGGAGAAGCAGCCACGCGTCCAACATGCGTCAGGAAGTCGTACGATGTGTGCCAATTCTAGCTGGTCTGACCAGCGCGAATGGTGAGAACATGACACGTGGAGAACTTTTCAGTGTCTGATTGACAAGCCATTCTAGCTTGTCAGATAAGCGAGAATGGGGCTCCATGGTTGACCGCCATGTGTCATCTTACAATCTCGCTTGGTGATGTAGCAGGATTGCGACGTGGCATTTTGGAGAATTCGAAATGAACCGTGGCATACTGGTAAAATATTATTCAAAGTGTGTTATTTTGGTCAAAGTCCCAACATGCCATCGATATTTTATTCAATTATGTTGTTGATGGGTATACTCAACTAGATTAAGAATCATCTTCAATGTAAAAAAATAAATAAAAATAGTTACCTTTTAAAAAAATTATTAGGTGCTTTCACTAAATAATTATATAGTTAATTCACATATATAACAAATTAAATATATAGATAGCTAACATATAACTTATCTGCTAATCAGTATTAGTCTACAAATTCCGAGGCTTATTCATAAATAGATTTTGTCACTACGCATACATTGTGATCAGTGTTAGGAAAGCAACCACATCGATCAAGGGTTCAATTGACGTATTTCTCAAAAACGATTGACTTTATTGCTCGATTTTAAGTTTGCTGAGATTGAAAATTTGGAGGACGAATGAGAGATAACGAGGGAGTTGGATTCAAACTTACATCGAAAGCATGTGGAAGAGGGTGAGGAAAGGATACTAGTTACCCAAACTTTGATTATTTATATATAAACCCCTAACAAGAACTATTAAGACACATCAAATTATAGTTATTAAAATCGGACCGACCCGGCCGGGTCGATCCGGAAACCGGTAAACCGGTCATATAATCGGTCCGGTTGAAGCAATAGACCGACCATGCATTAGAACCGGTGCGATCCGGTCGGTTTTCATAAAAATCGGTGACTCGGCTCGGTCCAAAAAAAAAAATTCCAAATTTTTATTTTTTCAAAAAAAATCATAATAGTTATATTTGAATTTTTTTTTGCTTATTGACTTACGTAAGTTATGTAACTACAACACTAATATTATCTCAATTATATACTATGCAAAATATTTTGAATTAATTTATAGTTAGAGATGTCGTTTTATGAACCTAAAGCCTCGTATCACGATCATTATACTTTTGTTTGATTTTTTATTTGATAATAATATATGATTTATTGTTTTTCGTATTAAAATATTTGAAATTTTTATTAACTTTTTTTAGATATTTGAGTATGTTTATAATTTTTTAATATAAATTATAAAATTGCATATAATTACCGGGTCATGCGGTTGAACCAGTGACTCAATGACCCGGTATCTCAACCGGGTTAATAACCGGACCGATTTTAATAACAATTGCTTGAAAGTTTAGTCTAGACATTCCTTAGCCACATTTTTTCTCCCATTTAGCTCATCTACAAGGCATAATCCACGCACCACTGAAATATTTTCAAACTCACCGAGGTGACAAAGAAAACTTCGATTCTGTCTCTATATAATTACTAATAATTAATTATCTTGTGATTCTTTTTTACAATTTATTATCCTTAATCGTTAATAAATTACTGCCGTTATATTTAATTAGGATCAATGACTCAGTTGCTCTTGTCTCATATGATCATCAAATTTTAATCTTTAATCTATTTACATCTAAGAACTCTAACTTATTTGTTAGATAAGCCATTAGATGCAAGTGTAATGATCTCGAATATATATTTCACCCACCCACTTAATTAGATCACCAGATCACGACGTACGTTGAATCTGTTAATCTCACGAATAGTCAACATTACATAATTTACATAATAAATGGTGATACTAAGAGAGAGAGAGAAATTTTAATGATAAAAGTAATGCGACTTATTTAAAAAGTTTTATATAAGGCAAACATGCTTAAATTTCAACTAATAAAAACCAACTTATATGGGCATAACTTTTGCTTTCTTGCAAAAGTAAAATTTCACTTATGGTCTTCGTCCATCCACAACTGGACGGTATGTCACTTTTTTCATTCCCCCACTTCCTTGACTTTGCATCTCTTTTTATTCTCACTCCTTATTATCTTCTCGTGTTTTTGCATATGATGCATAATCATCATCGTCAAATAGTGCGATAAGGAAAAGAAAAAAGAAAGGATTTGGATAGACCATCAAATAAAAAAGAAAGTGACACGTTTTATTATCTAAAGATTCATGACAATGGTATATGAATTCACCGCTTATCCGCTTGTATGTTAATATTTTTCCAACAAAGACTTATTTGCTTGTGAACTTCTGAAAAAGTAGAAACGATGCTCTGCACACAAAATTTTTTATGATCGAGAGGAAAAATACAAGAATTATTAAGATTAATAGGAGGGTTAATTATTACAAGTATTTTTAAGAGAAAGGCTAACTATTATGATTAATAGTCTATTATTATTGAAAAAATATCATGTTATATATATATATATATATATATATATATATATATATATAAAATAATAATAATAATAATAATAATAAACATCAAAGTTTAAGGAGGGGCGACTGCCGAACCTCGCCCCTCCCTTGGGTCTGCCACTGTCTATATCCCACGATGGGTGAAATATATCTATATGACAATAGCTGAAGAGACAATGGTATATAAACCATGGTTCTATGGAGTCACTGTACTTGTCTCAGGCAAGTGAAGAATCAAAGGGGAAAGGTGACTAAGTGACGTGAACTGTCGAACCCACGCAAATTACTGAGCTTCAGGTTTGTAATGATAGGGCAACTCGGATCGTCTCCCAAAGAACTTGCTTACAATCAGAAACGCTCTTGTAAAATAAAATGAAATATAAAAGGGAAGGGGGATTTTGTTGATTTGAAATTTAAATAAAAACAGATTTGAAAAAGATTTAAAAATCAGAATTTAAAAGCAATCAACCTAAGGAATCAAGATTCATTAATTTATTTCGTCATTGGATTAAAAAGATATGATTATCAATTCGTGATTAACCCCAATCGAATTAGGAATCCTCAAATTCAATTGGAAACCCTCTCTAGACTATCGCCTAGCGTTTGGTTAAATACAGTATTTAAACTATGCAATCGCAGTAATTTAAACCTGTTCAACTTATGTTCATTGGGTTGGTCAATCTGACCATTAAACCTAATGATCAATTCTCCCTTCTAGAATGCAATCGCATTATTCAGCTTGAATATCTACAATCGCATGATATTCAACCTGAATTGAGAGAAAATGAAATTGATGAAAAAGTTAAAAACCAATCCTCTGAAATAAACTAACGAACCTTTAACCTTAGATTGATTAAAGGTGTTTAGCCTAGCATCGCGAGGTTAAACATAATTCGAAATTAAATAGCATAAAAGAAGAAGAAGAAGAAGATGATGAAAAAAAAAGTGCAGAATTTCGTTAAAGAAAACTAAAAACAATTGTTCAACTCAAAATTTGACTGCTGAAGGGTTTCCTAAAGTCTCCCTTAAATAGTCGTCATTCAGAACAGCTAGGGTTTCACCGCTTCAGCCCATCCATAAAATAAAAGCTGAATAAAATAAAATAAAACATTAAAACATGGCCTTGGGCCCTAAACACATTGAGTCCTAATATGAATTACAAGTCCAAACGTCAAAATAAAATTCCAGCAAAAACACGTCATATTGAGCTCATATTTAGACCATCTTGCCGTCCGAATTGGGCTTTATTAGCTGAAATAGAGATTGTGTCCCTATCTGTTAGCTGCAAAACACAACAAGAATGGAGTCAATCGAACATCTGTAGAGTGAGATATGGTCAAAATACGGAAGTAGTGTAAATCTAGAAAATTATGACGAAAATCAATTAAACCCAATCAAAATCTAGAATTGTGATTTGACCCAAAAGACCTTTATTTAATTCAAATAAATCATAAAAATACCAACCAAGAGTAATAAATAAGTGTAACAAAATATGTGTTATCACTAAGCCACGATTATTGGTGGTGAGGAATAAATTTGGTAGAGTTTTTGCAAGTTAAGCAATAGCCGAGAAGATGATTCAGCTTTAAGAGGTGAAGTCCTCTATTTATAGGATGAGGAAGATTCCATTTAGCTTGGGATGTGTGATGTCATAACTGTTTCATCCTTGTGGACCCCACGATGGTGTGAGGTAGATATATGACCCTTGATGTGAAAAAGGTCATGCGTGCATGAGATTTGTAAAGGAGACACGTATATTAAAGGACTAATTCCCTTAGGTGCTAAGTGTTCATGGCCTTGTTAGGAAATCATTCGAGCTAGTCAAACAAGTTTATCTGGTCGGTTCAGAACAACTATATGTTCATATTTTTAACAAAGAATTATGAGTAAGTCATGCAATAAAAACAAAATAAGTCTTTTAGAAATAAATGTTTTGGACGATTACACGGTCGAAGAGCATAATCTATTAAATCAATTTAAAATTTATCTTGTGATTATGCTTAAATGGCTTCACAAATTTCACGTGACGCCAAACTTACAACACTATTATTACGAAGGCTCACGACAAACTCCATGTCAACTTTGGTCACGCGTTACCTTCACAAATGGTTAAACCTTATTCCTTAAAGGTTTATGTGTCCCACATTAGCATATTGAACTTACCTACAAATGTAGGACATTTACTCTCAGTTTTACACCTTTTTTCTAATGCAAACTCCATTTCATTCATACATTGACTTGAGTGTTAGAGTCCTTGTACGTGCACACTACCCCTTACAGCCAAATCCACAATGAAACATGTTGTCCTCATGCATGTTAATGACAACCTTCTATCCAAGCGAATGCCTTGTTAACACTCATATAGTAGCTCTTGCTAACTCCCAATGGCCGAAAAAGCAATGACACATGACCAAATATTGCACCCTGTTTTGTGCTCAAAAAGTGTTAGAGAATTATAATATAGAACTATTAATGTGACATTTAGCTAATATCTTATTTTTTTTGTTTGAATGAGTTGTTTATATGGTACCAACGCCATGGTTTAAGTTCGATAAGTTCTTATGAGAAGGGCATATTAAAAAATATATAATATAATACTATTAATGTAATATTCACCTATCACTATAAATTTTTGGGTTAAATTAACTATTTATAGAATTGATATCAACTAAGAAGCACCCACCTTTAAACCAATCCAAAGCCTCTAGCTCATTACTTACTCCCCAAAATAAAAGTGTCAAGCGGGTCTAAGGGGAGGTTGTGGTTGGGGACCACTGTATAACACCCTGTGAGTTCCCGGCCTATTATCATTAACTATGACATTAAGCGCAATTTAAATCAGAGTAATTAAAGCAAAAAATAGGAATAAACTTTTTACTTTTGTCAACAAATTATTTTCGATCTCATTTGCGTCTACTTCCTTTATTATTATTCATTCTTTAACTACAAATGTCTTACCCTAGTCTACAATCCCCATAATGAATGGCTCATATGTTAGACAAGTGGCTTTAATACTCAAAGGGGGGTGAATTGACTTTTATATAATCTTTTCGCTAAGTGCCTCCTTTGATATTTTAAAGAAAATTTCTTCAATTAAATGACTTAACAAGGAAAATGCTAAGTGTAGGTACTATTGTGTGATCAACAAATATAAGCTAATGAACAAATAAACACAATCTAATAATGCAATTTCAAGATAAAAGTAAAGAGTTGAAGATTAGAGAAATTGCAAACAAGATATATCCTGATTCGGTCACCACCATGGTGACCTACGTCCAAAACTAAAATCGCTTGTTGTGATTACGACAAGTATACCGACCGTTTCAAGTAATAAAGTAGTGAGAAAGAGTATTGTCCCACGAGGATTAAGATACCAAATACTATTATAACTATTTTAATTTGGACAATCCAAATTTGGTTTAGAGAATAAACTTTTAATTAAAAGAAAATTAAGTGAAAGTAAATTTAAAAATCAATCAAGAACATTCAAGAACGCAAACAATATGATTAAGGAAATTGTAATAAAAAACTGTAGCCAGGGTGCATTTCACCTTTGATCCTCCTTTATTCATTTGAATTAATTCTTATAATTAATTAACTCAATAGTTCAGATAATTCATCCTCCTCAAATCAATTGGTTAAACCCTAATATCTTAGCGTATTTAACCCTTTAATTAACCCGAGAATCCTAGTGTCCTTGTAATCCCTCTTGAATTAAGCATTAAGTTCAACGAATTAAGAAATCTGCAATTCATTAAGCCTATGTCTAAATCATGCACAAATTATTATTTTACCTTAGTCTGACTTAAAACTCCAATATGTCTTTTGTGAGGTCTAACCCTCAAAACCCTATAAGATTAATCAAGTCTAATAAGGATATCGAAATTTCATTCAAGGTAAAATAAAACTAACTGAATTAAAATAATTATAAAACAATTCAAATATCATAAAGGGTTCACATCAGATCCATGACCCTAACTACAAAAGAAACTTAGCCAGACATAGCTGGCTTAAACAAAATAAAGAAAGAAAGGAAAATAGAAGTAGTCATAAAGAAGAAGAAGAATCAATGTTGCTCAATCTCCTTCAAGCTTCTCTCTCTAAAATTCTCCATCTCTCGTTCTTGCCCCTTCTCTCTCTGCTGCAGAATGTGCCAGTCTCTTTGTGTTTCCAAGAGTTGTCTTTTTATAGTGATGAAACCATATCTTTTAACTTTTCATAATATCTTCAATAGAATCTTCACTAGAATCTCCAATCATATCTTTAATCAAATCCTTAAATTCTTTCCTTTTATATTTAAAAGAAAATTTTCCTTAAAAATATTCAAGGGAAAATTCAATAAGATCTTCAATGAATTATATGATTCAGACATCCAAAGCAAATCTACTTGAGTTCTCCAATTTATCTCTTTATTGAGCTGAAAGTTACTACAAAATATAAGAATTTTTATGAGAATATTACTGAGAATAAAATAACACTTTAATTATAATTCTCATAACTTTTAATTATTTTTAAATCCATTTCCTGCTTATATTAACCTTTAATATATAACAAATTGGACACTCATCATCGTTCAATCTATCTTTCACTAGCTATCAAGCTTAAGGGTGCTTGATAAACCATTACAATCTTCCAAGACTTCGGGCTCTTAGATGCCTTTACACTTTACTCCAAATTTCCTAAGATATTTGGAAACCTCTCAAGTTCAAAGGGTTCACTCCCCTCTCTAATCAAGAAATAAAATGAAGATGTTTAACACTGGTTAAGTACTCTCAAAGTATATATTATATAAGTTGAAGCTTATAGGTATCAATGAATATCACAATAAAAGAGCTTAAGGAGATTTTACGATCAAGATATGTAAGAATGAGTTATTGATATGTTCGATTCAAGGAGAATGGTCAAGAATGATTGTATATTCAATAAAACAGTGACTTCAACTTATTGGAGGCGTAATAAATGAGTATATATAAGTGTTAGATCAAAACTAGTCATTTATAGTCGTCAGAGTGCTTATTGGACAAAAAGTATTCGATTACTTTTCGATAAGTATTCGATTACTAGTCAAGAAAGTATTCCAATATTTTCTTGACAGCAAGCACAGATGCAACTTTTAGAGTTCAAATGCACTTTAACTAGCCTCCAACCACTTTTTATGTATAACCCTTGATTTAATGAAAATGTTTTGAAGTTATAAATAATGTCAAGGATATTTTTCATGAGATTTTCAAATATCCTTTTAAGTGTCCAAAGACGTTGACAATGCACGCATAAAAATAGGTATTCTTTGAGCTCATTCATGCAATATTAATTAATTACCTTTACATTTAAGTCTAAGTCCTATAGATGAACTACTAGTAGGCTCTTGGACTTAGGTTCTTCCGTTGAAGCTTGATTCTTGATTTCTCTTTGGACTTGGTCATTTGACTTTATGGTTTTGCCTTTGTTAAATTGTTGAATTGCTTCCTTGGACTTCTTTTTTATTATTGTAAGATGTATCACACTTGAGGTCTTCTTCCAAGCTTGTATGTTATCATCAAAACTCTTGCATTATTGAAAATTTCACATTGAGTGTATTGGTTCCGCATCATATACGAAAAAGGGGGAAATAAAAGTTAAGTTAAGACATTTGCTATAGCACTTTTCAATATGTTGTAGCAGATTCTAGGGCATTGTAGCGCGCTATAGTATGATTTTTGCCGCTAAAGTGCACTTATTAGGTATCTTTTTCACATTTAGTGCATTGTAGCGCACTCAGACAGAAGGAAAGTTTCTCTACGCATTTTAGTGCGCCCTAGCCCCCTGTAGCGCGCTTGGGGGAGGCATTTTTTTATTCTCTAGTTCGTTGTAGCGCATTCACACCGAGGGAAAAGGGCTATAGCGCATTTTAGTGAGCTATAGCGCCATCTGCACGAAAATGAAAGGTTCCCTTGATGTATTGGACCTCTTTTCCCAAAAACCAAACCCCTTAAGGTACCTAATGATCCAAATCAACATTCTAACATGATATTTAACAACAAGATGCACATTTATTGCTTGAATCCTATATTATTGGCACCAAACCGTTAATCCAGCACCATGTACATTTTACTTAGGTATTTTCCAAGAGAGATACATACCAAAATATAAACTCATATACCTATCAGTTTCCACCACTCATGGTCACCAAAATTACAACATAAGGCATATAAGCCCTTCAATTACATTACATAACATTTATAATATTTTCTTTGCACAAAATAACCTTGAGCCATGAATCAAACATATGTTCCTCCATCTAACTCACTGTCATATCTCAATATATTCATGATTACAAAACATGGCACAAGGGCCCTCCAAATGGCATATTACGTATATGACCAAATTATGCTTCCTCAAAATACAAGGTACATCAAAATAAGTCATAAGATGTTCCTATGTCAAAAGGAATCAAAATACATAGTATCATGTCAACAATCCTCAAGATAGCCCCTTCCCAAGAGATGTCTCATCTCCGCCAGTCAATGCACCTGAAATATAATCCATACACGAGATGAGATACAATCTTAGAAAACTCAAGGTCCTTAGATACTTCTCCCACCCTTGTGCACACATCCATGATATACAAGAATTAAAATGGCATTATTTCACACATCGAGAAAATACACACAAGGGATTCACATCTCTCATGTTTTAACCACTAGGAGTTAGTCCATGGAATCTGGCTCCCAGGGAAGTCTAGGTTACATATCCACCTGGCCAGGGATCAACCCGATTATACAATTATACATAGCAATTCCATAATTTCAATACACAAACAATAAACCTAATCTTAATACCAATACACACCATGACATACAACCAGTACTCCTCATGGAGTACGGTTGAACATCAAGAAGGAAAACCCCCCCAAAATCCAAGAGCTTACCTTGTCCAAGCTAAATCCCCTAACTTCCTCTTGGCCCAAGAAATCAACTATCACCAATTCACAAAGTCCAACCTATACACAAGGTGGATAATCATCAACAATAAATAACAATACATAATCATAGCTTAACATATACAATGTCTGAAATCCAATGTTTTTAGGAGCTTACCACAAACCCTTGAGTATTGAGGGTATCAAATCATAATCCAATGGTTACTCAAAATCACCACCAACACCACTAATCACTCCTCTACACAAAACAACCATTTTTATGCATCAATCCCAACATAAATTCAAAATTCCCAATATCATACTCAAACCCTAAATTCATTTCATCAAAATCCAAACAAACACAAAGAATGAGGAATCCTCCTTAACAAGCCCGAATGGTGACTAAAATCCCTTCCAAATCCTACCCCCTCATGATGCACAAAAATTAATTTTGGAGAGAGAGAGATTAAATCTGTCTCTTGTAATTTCTCTTGAGGAAATTGCTTCAAGGGGAAATGAGAAAAAAAAGCTTCCTTTCCTTCACAACAATGGTGGAGCACAAAGGGGAGCAAGGAAAAGGAGAGAGTGACGAGAAAAAGAGGGAGTGTCTTTAGATGTTTAGGATATTTTGAGGCGAAAAGACCCTTTTGCCCTTTAATTCTCTTAATATTTACATAGTTCAGACTTATCTAGTTAAGTTTGATCCCTTGTCTAGTTAGTCTATTGGGCATATGTCACTTATTTATTTCATTTTGGGTCTCACCCATTTTGTACAATATTTATTTTAACACATCTTTCTCCTTAATTAAACTTTTACTCCGAAAAGTAATTTAATTTATAATAGATTTTTTACTTAATCTAACCCTCTAATTATACGCTAATTCTTTAATTAATGCAATTTAATTATTAGGGTTATTACAACTACCACCAATGGGCTAAGCTAGGCCAACCACACTAAGTGAATCTGACACCATGTCACTATCCAAAACCTTAAGTCATTGGGTTCATACCCTTCACTTATATGAACTTCACTTAATCCATTATCAACTAATGTATGACTCATCACACTTGAATAACCCACAATCTTCCCCTCATGTGTGAGACCCAACACAACATTGGTATGTACTTGAATAGCCAAAGACCCGGCTAGCTCAAGTCTAATCCGACTCTGATACCAGAGTCAGACGAGTCCAGGAAGAGCTCGTGGTGGGGGACTGCCATCAATGGGCTAAACTAAATCACACTAAGTGGGTCCAACACTATGTCACAACTCAAAATCTTAAGCTATTAGGTTCATGGATCATTTCACTTATATAGACTTCACTTAACCCGCTATCAATCAATGTGGGGTTTATCACACTTAAATAACTCATGAAAACAACATGTTCGATATTCATAAATCTTGCGAGAAAAAGATTTAGGATTTTGAAGCGGGCCATGTTTACCCACTCCAACTCCCTTCGAAACTTAGCTCAACAAATAAAACTTCTAACAAAACTTTTTCCGTTTTCGTATTATTTAACCACATAAAAGAATTCATATTTTTCTTTTAAAAAGTATAATCCTGAAATGTAGTGGCGTAGCAAGGGATTCAATGATGCTTCTTCATGATGAGCCTTTTTTACCAAGCACAGACTTAATTTGGGCACACTCATTAACAATGGAACCCACATTGTGCATAAGCATGATAATTTGTTTGCTTAATTAATTGATTATATGAACCCACATTCATTAAGAGTGGAACCCACATTGTCCTAAGCTTGATAATTTGTTTGCTTAATTAATTAATCTATTAACTGAACGCCAAAAACTGTGCATATCTGTAGACACTTTTGAGTGCCATTTTTATGAGCATAAATGAGAATTACATATGGAATTAAAAATGATACAAAACTAGTCACAAGAATAATGGTATCATCGGATACATTCAACTCAAAACACTTCTGTAACTAGTGAACTCTTTTTCTTTTTCTTTTTCTTTTGGGTAGTACTACTGAACTTTTTTTTAGTAAAAAGAGAAGGTTTAAGGGAGAAAAGTTACCTAAATCTAAAATTAGAACATGTGAAAAAATCTGGTGCTTGAGTTTATAATATTACCCATAATATTTCCTTCTCAATCACTGGATTTTCGTTCATCAAGTGTGGAATAATTTTTATAAAGAAATGGGCAAAATGAGAGGAATACTAATTCCTTTTGACCAGTTTCTATAATATCACTGAATAGGTTCATGAAGAACAATAATCCTTCACTGCATTTTCTTTTCTGAAATGTTATATTCCTTCAATATATTTTCCAAAAAAATAGTTAGAAAATTATTTTTAGTCAGATACACAAATACGATTAAATATTATTTTACCAGGTGAGATTGGTTAATTGTAAATATTAACCAGATAAATAAAATAACATAATATTTTATTTTATTTGTTATATTTAGAAAAATGATGTTTATAATTAATGGCAACTAGCTTTCTCCTCTTACTAAAAAAGATTTTATGGTTGGATATAAGAGCAATGGGGTTTCCTCCGAAAGATTTGCAGCATGTTTGGTAAAGATTATTTTTTTAACAAAATATAAAAAGATTTCTCAAAAAACTTTATTACTTAAATTTTTTACCTTAATATGTATAACTTAATCTAATCACACAAGAGAGAATCATGAATTCAAAGATTTTATCTGCATAACAGACTCAATGCCAATATGATCCTATTGACATATTTTGATCTGTATCCAAAAAAAGAGAGACATATTTTGATCTTTTACACAGTTTACAAAATTTTTATTACAAGATAATAATTAACTCATATCATATAATACACATGTACATATATCAAACAATTAACTATTAGTACACGATGTTGGAGCCCAGCTTTGAGAATGAAATGGAAATCGAAATCTAGCAGAGGAGATTTGGGACCCATGTGGCATCGGCATGCGAAGGTAACACCAAACTAAGGAAAATGACTTATTTGTCACAGTGTTTCTGATTTCAATGATATTCCCTAAAACTAAAACTACCATAGTTTCACCCAAGGCTCTATCTGATGCATACTACAATGCTATCTCCATCCACCAATGCCCCATTTGTCTCTTCATTTTTGTGACTCTCAATTCTACCTGCGCCTTAAGCTCAAGATAATCTGCGGCCCCCTTTTTTTTGTTTTTTTTATTAATTAGGCCGATATCTTTTATGGAAAACAATTTTGTTCGGAGATGATCCAAAATTAAGAATTTAAATTCCTCTCAAAGATGTGGTACTGAGAGGATCGAACACATTCTCACCTCCCATCTGCTCAGCTCTCATGCGCCAACTGAGCTACCATTATTTAATTCTGCGGCCCTTTTATTATATGGTATATATCTTCTTCTTTTTTAACAATGTTTCTTCATCCCTTTTAGGTGTAAGATTAATCCTTCGTTGTAAATAGGATTGCACATAATAGCTTAGTATATATATACGGACAAATTAAGTACCATATTATGTACATTTTTTTGTATTTCTCGTTTAGATATTTATATAATAGAATCTTTGTTGTGTCTTTAACACACGAATTACAGTAAATGTCTCTCCGACCCTGAGATTTAACATTCATATTTAAGAAAATTAAAGTATTATTTCTCCATGCATGCTTTCTCGCAAAATTGATCCGACATTGCTGAAAGCCTTCAACTATTGAGACTAAGTTTCGTTAAACTTGGCATTCCTTGTAAGTACATGCTTAAGTATATAATTTAATAATTCACTAATTACATATATTTTGAAAAACGTATGATACATTAAAATAAACTGGTGCAATGAAGTACTCCCTCCATTTCAAATATTTGTCGATTTAGTATGAATTTTGTTTCATTTTATCTGTTACTTTAGCAAATTAATAATATACTAACTATTCTTTCCAACTTCGTCTTTGTCTTGTGCAGTTTTCATTTCTATTATTAGTCATTCGGTGATAATAAATGACTATTTGGTAATAAATAATAGTCATGCATGTTTTTTTTTTTAATCTATTTCATGAATTTAATGTAGGGTCTAATTTACAAATATTAGTTACACAGTAAAAACAAATAATCATTCCATAAAATATAGGAAAAAATATTTGTACTTTTAAAGAAAATATAGTTATGTCATTTAATTTTAAGTGAGAGAAAAACACAACTTAGTATTTTTTATTTAAATTTTAAATTTAAAAAAATCACTTACTTTCTTTTTTATGATTTTTATTGTTTGTGTTTTTTTCTCTCACTTCAAATGAAGATGTAAGTCTATATCCTTTAAAAGTACAAACACTAAACCCAAAAAAAAATCTTTTAAAACTTTCTAACTTTATGAATGTAACTTGTAACTTTATTTACATCTGTTAATCATTAAGTAAAAACCAAATAATCTCTTATTAATAAGCAAAAACCATTTATAAATATTTTAATATAATTTATATTAAATAAAAGTTAACTATATATCATTCTTTTTTGATATACTTATATATTTTTTAATGATTTAAACATTTTATCTCTTATAATTAAATATTTCTTCTTAACAATGCGTGACATTAACTTTCCAATTAATATATTATATTTTTTATCTCAAATTTCTAATGATTTTACTTATATATTAGATATTGGTTCAGACACATTTTGCGAATGAAAGTATGATATAGTGCAATGCACATATATATCACCACGTATGAGCTGCATGCAAGAAGAATCATTTGTTTTTTTTTTTTTTTTGGGAAAAAAGAATATCCATTTGAAGGACACAAACTTATATTATTTTAACAGTCTTTAACTATATATTTTCATGAATTTACTTCGCACATAAGCAGACAGCTTCTAAAGAGAGAAAAAAAAATATAACTATATATTCTAAAAATGCATAGTTAAAATTGCTAAAAGAACATAACTTATTATATCATTTAAAGAGATACTCACTAAATTCTTTATTTTTTTTATGAAACATCTTGGTATGTCAAATTCAAATTACAACTCTCGTTTCAAATTCCAACTAGAAAAGGTAAATGATGTACGTTAAACAAAGAACGCTTATGTACCACTAATTTTTAAGGGAATGATCCGTTTACAAATTTTACTAAATATGATCGGTCATACACATTTAATTGAAGTATGATCGGTTATATTTAATGTAATTTGTAAATAAAAAATTTATAAATTTAATATTCCCTAATTTTTAAAAGCACCATTTTATTAAGAGAAAATGAACACAGGTCCTCTGATGAGTGACGAAATTTGTAAAATAGTTTTTTTTTTTTTAATTCAGACACGCTATAGATATTTTTCCATATTCTTATTTTTTTTCCATGAAGAAAATAACATTTTAAATATTTAAAAATCACAAACCACAAACCACAAAATGAGATGGATTTTTTTTGGGAAGAAAGAAAAGAAGAAAAGTACAAAAATTGTAAGCTTCCGTATAGGCATGTCCATGTGTGTCTCTGCCATATTAAGATACAACGTTGATGCTTTTCGAACTCCAACCGTACATACCAGACCTGCTATTGGCTGTCTCTCCCAATTTAATCCCTTTCACCTAGCTGTGGGATGCTAAATGTTTGACTCGATTTGTGAAGGCTTGAGCTCATATGTTTAAAATTGATTGTTGGCATCAGGTTTGAACATGTATAAAAGCTCGTTTAATAAAAAGGCCTTAGCCTCCAATTCAAAATATTGGCCTCAGAGCCTCTCAGATCGACCTAGTATATTATTTTATATTTTTATTTTATATTTTTTATACTACTTGTAATAGTCATCTCTTTCTTCTCAATCTATTTCAACTCATTTTATTGATTAAACATAGTTTTTGAATGATTTTGTACTATATTATGTTGTTTGGATATACCTTGAATTTATGAATATTTATGGAATTACTAATGTTATTGATTATATATTCTGTTTGGATAAATTTTTATTGTCTTAATTTTTTAAAACAGGCTAACAGGCTAAACAAAATTTTTATTTTGTAAATAAAACAGGTCACAGGCCAATAATTATATTTATAACAGGTAACAAGCTTGGTCAGACAATAATTATATTTATAACAGGTAACAGACTTGGTCAGACTGACTTATTTAAATACAGATTTAGTCTTTTAAGAACAAAGCTCGGCTCGGCTCGTTAACACCCCTAGCTGTCACCTCCACAGCCCTTGCTCCATCCACGTGTCCTCCCTAGTTCCCCTCAACCTCCACGTCTTTCTATCCTCCTCATCCCAAAATACAACAAAAGTTTTAGTGTTATGAAATTGGCGACAAGAGAAATCAATGTTGTACATACACTGTTACCTGGCGGGCGAGTAGATGTTTGGGGCAAGAGGAATAGGTACTTATAGAAGAAAATAATTATAAAAATAAAGTAATTTAAAAATATGTTACTTTTTTTATATTTGATAAAAAAAAATATTAAGTAATAAATATATTTGTAGTACTAAAAATATTTTCTTGGAGGGCATGGTTGACGCAAAACATGTAATATGTAAATGTTTCGTATTTAAAGAGGTGTCTCCTAATATTTATAGGTGAATGTGATATCATGATATGCCTAAGATATGTGTTATTGAATCTGGCCGGATTCAGAAATTGGTGAAATAACTGGTTGGAGTTAGTTAACGAATCCAACATGCAATTGATATAGAGAGAAATGGTTTCACTTAGTCAATTTTTAACAAAATCGATGACTCGGTCAATTTTTGTTAACTCAGTCAGATAATATATATTTATAAAAAAAGTAAAACGATGTCATTTTTTAAACAATGACCAAATGTAAAAATTTTAAGTTGCATTGCACTATTTTCAATTCAGATATACACATAACAATCTCATAAAAAAATAAAACACAATTGAACATTTAAATTTGAGAAAAATGAAATTGAAATGAAAAGTGAAAATGCTAAATACGTTGGATTGAATTTTGAAAGCATAGGAGAGCAGACGGAATCGGGAAGAGCTAATTTGAAATTTGAAAAGTTATATTAATTTTATTTTCTAATAATGACCCTATCGATAATTTATTTTTTTAAATAGGAAGGGTCTAAGCTTTTTTATTTTCTGAATTAGGAAAGGTCTAAGCCTGAAAAAATAAATTACAAGGATGGAAGAGTTCTGTAATTACGAAAAGTAAGTAGATATCCATTTAGTAACACGATCATTCGAGGAAGAGACTGGTTGAAGATAACGATATCTCTTTTCATGCCAAGACTTGTTTCACAAACTAATTCGCATATTTGTTGCCGACATAATTTTAAATTTTGCTAGATAACATAGAAGTTACTACAAAAAAAATTTGAGTATAGAATACAATAACTCATAGACCCAGTATCCTAACCGAATTGACCGGCTCGAATTTAAAAATATTGTCCGACTTCATGGAAAAATTATGATTAAGATTAAGGAATTATGATTCTGCTATAGATAGCCATTAACCGTTATAATTCTCTTTGGACCGTTTATAGATCCGATGTATCGGTTGACGATAATATCTATGACAAAAAAATTGTGTGAGCTTAAGTATTTTTTTTTTCAATGTTATTGTATATATCTATTTAGTTCTGTAAATTGCTATTATCTCTTATTTTAGTTATAGTTTTAATGGTTTAATTAAAATAATATATATTTAATAATACAAAACTAAAAATTTATCATGCTTTATATTCATATGTTTTATTATTAATTATGATCAAAATACAATTGTAAAAAAGATAATTACTCTCATCACTGCTGCTAAATAGGAGATTAATTGATAAAGGAATTATTTCATCGTAATTAGTAATTTCGAATCCAAATAATCAATCAATCAATAAATTAATAATATTAAAAAAATAACTATAATCACTTCACCTTCATTAGATGATATCTGTATGTAGAATAAAAATATTTATTTTACCTAGATATCCCAATTAAGTCATCTGCAAATTGATACCAAAAAAAAAAGCCATCTGCGACTTCACGTCATCTCTGGCACCGATTTTTCTGGCATACATTGCTGGTGTGGTGCAATGTATGCAGTGGCCACTATGTCACAGCGAGGAAATTTTCTTCCATGCAGGATGTATCCAGTTTTATTAAAACTGGACCGACCCGGTCGGGTTGACTTGAGAATCGGTAATTGATCATATAATTGGTTAGGTTGAAAGAACGGATCGGTTATGTATCAGAACTGGTGTGACCCGGTCCGACCCGGTCGGTTTTCATAAAAATCGGTGACCCGGTCGGTTAACCGATGACCCGGACCGGTCCCACAAAAAAAAATTTAATTATTTATTTTTTCAAAAAAAACTCATAATGAATATATTTGAATATTTTTTTGCTTACTGACTTTCATAAGTTATGTACCTACAACACTAATATTATCTCAATTATGCACAATCTAATTTTTTTTTATTTGATTTATAGTTAGAGATGTCGTTTTCTGAACTTAAAGTCTCGTATCACGATCATTATATTTTTATTTGATCTTTTATTGGATAATAATATGGGATTTCTTATTTTTTATATTAAAATATTTGAAATATTTGTCATTTTTTTTAGATATTTGAATATGTTTATAATTTTTTAATATAAATTATAAAATTGCATATAATTACCGGGTCATGCGGTTGAACCAGTGACCCACTAGTTAAACCGGTGACCAAATAATCCAGTACCTCGACCGGGTCAATGATCGGGCCGATTTTAATAACATTTGATGTATCTATTTGGATAAAAAAAAATTCGAAAGGAGAAACTTTTATTGCTTTCGAATCCAAATATTTTTCTCAATTTTCATTTGAATCCTTATTTTTTTTTTTTTTTTTTTTTTTTATCCTTTTTATCCATAGCGAGAGTGGGCACATGTTCAAAAGTCATGATTTATGTTTTCTATGAGATATAGAGCCATGTCTTATATATGGGAAAAATATTTCTTAGTACGAGAAGTTTTCTCTTCTATCACTCTCATTTCGATGTTCGTGTCAATTACTTTTTTATTTTTTTTCTTTAAAGTGGATCCCTCTTCTTTCTTTCTATGTAGAAAAACTTAAATTTCTTATACAACATGAGAAATTGCAAGCTATTATATATACATACTATTATTTTGAGCTTGATACAACTCGGATTACCCAACTTTATTGAAGTTGTTTTAATCGAGAAAAATAAATTTAAAAAATGTAATACAAAAAGAAAGAAAGAGTTAAAAAGAATGTATAAATCGATTATCAAGCTTTTTTTTTTTTTTGGTAAGCTGATTATCAAGCTTTTAAATCGCACATAATTTATTTTTTCTTTTTAAGGAGTTTATACTCATGCGTTTAAGAAAAAAATACGAGACACTGGGCTTATTACTGAATTTAAAAAATTTATTCTCATGATCGAAAGCTTTCCGTGACTGGGCTTACAAATATTAATTTTATGGGATAGGTTATTATATTTTTTTTCATACTTATTTTGTCTATCCTCTCCAACATTAGATCAAAATTTCAAGAGAAGAGAAAAATGATAAATATTAATTGAGATTCTGATTAATAATATTGAAAAGTTATAAATAAAATAAACATAAAAAAAATTGGTAAAATAACTTATACATAATTTTATATATGGTGGCCTCTTCGCGACTTGGCTTTAACTATCTCTAAGTTGACTTGGCTTAATTTTTTTGTCTTGATTTCTTGTTTTTTAAATATAAATAATATATTATATAACCTTTATAAAAATGAATAATGGGTTATACAACTGTGTTAAAAAAAAGTGGTGTAAAATCCGAATCGTTAATGAAAAAAAAATATGAACTAATAACTCGTAAAGAAAGTTACAAGGAATGTCTAGGGAAGTTGTTTAATTTCTGCATATATTTTAAGAAATTAGTGTTGGGTTAGTGTTTCTCATGTTGTAGGAGATAATTTTATCTCTTAAATACACATAAAAGTGTATGGAGTCCCACGTTTTCTTTTTCTCTCTTTTCTCTTCACATAGATCTTACACTTTTATGTGTATATAAAAAGATGAGAAAAATATTTATCAAGCTGCTTGAGATATATTTATCTTCGGTAGCCCCAAAACTATATGTTATTTTCTTATTTAATTGATTCTTCTTTGCATGATTATGATTTTCTTTTTCTCTCTCTTCTTTTATATATTACCATCGATCTATCTTTGTACGATTATTATTTAGTAGTCAGAGATAAAGTTATCTCAAGCAGCTTAAGGAACGATAAGCTCATAAAAAATATAATTTTATCTCATATAATATGATAACATTAATTCCATATTTTAAAACACAAAATAAGGAAGTCATTATTAGTTAACAATAATAGTCTTCTACCTCCATTACCAAAAAAAGTTGTATACCTCTACCCAAAAAAAATGTCATCTACCTTTTTTAATTTTTCTTCTATATTTTGTATTGTAATGCTAAACAATAAGAAAGATGTTAACTGTATTTACCTCTATTCACTTGTTAAATAGGATAGATAATATCTACCAAAAAATAAGAAAAGATAAAAATTAAAATTATTAATCCATAAACAAATTAATTACAATGCCAACCCAATCCCACTCATATTCTATCAATTGCAACTATCGATACATATATGATATATACAATAGGAAGGACTTAACTAGCGCGGTTAGTGAGCACAGTACCCGAAAGAAATTTTTTATGTATAATATACATCATTTTAAATGAATCATTACAAAATAAACTTACAGTAAAAAGTAAGAAATCGTCTTTAATTATGAGTCATGTGCAAAAAGTTTCTCTATGTTTTGAAACTCATCAACGTAACTCATTGAATAACCATATTATGCATATTGACTCTATTTGGAGTTTTAAATATATGTACGACGAAATCAATATATACTAATATGGTTTTTTTTATTATTTTAAAAAGTTGTAGTAGTGAATTTAAAATTACGGGAAGATATTATATACATGACTTGTAGGTGAAATATATTTCTTATGTTTTGCCTTCAAATTTACCCACCTTCTAAAGTTCTTTATACTGTCACAATATAAAATCCCCAGTTGCAGTATCCATGCCATGCTAAGAAACATGTATAAAACTTTTTTTTTTTCATGAACCGATGCACTTGTTATGTAATTTTTATATTTACATCAGAAAAGTATAGAGTGAATAAGAGGTTTCCGATACTTAAATAATTGTCCATCAAACTGACATTATTTCTATAAGATTTTTATTTTTAATATGGAAAAATACTTTTGTTTTGATTTTCTACCCAAAAAAGATGTCTTTGCGTCATATAGAGACATATGACAAAAATTTAGTAAATGCATACATATCAATATAGATTTATTTATACTATATGAATACTACTAAAAAAAAGATATATTCTATGAATTGATTATCCAACAAATTTTAAATATACAAATTACATAAAAAGTAAACTACGGATATTATATTTGTTAACTTATTCATCAAAATATCACCGACAAGTTATTTCTTTTCAACATTTAGCAATATGTTTAAAAATTTAATTATAGATTATGAGGAGTGATAATTATTTTTTTACAACTCCTTAACTATAGGATAAATCAGTTACAAAAATAAATAAATAAATAAATAAATCAAAGTTTATATATACATAAAAACCAAAAAAAAAAAAAAACCACTTTTCATGCATATGTATTTGTTAAATTCTTAATTTTTTTTATATTTCATTTGACATCATCAATGGACGTCGATTAATTTGAATTTGAGCCCGGCTATATCATAATAGTAATAAAATTTTGGGTAATATTTCTCTCAAGTTATATAAGAGAGAAATATTTTTCTACACTCACATACAATTATGGAGCCCACCAAGAGAAAAAAAAAAATAGTAGCTCAATTATCAATATGACTATGTGAATGTAGAAAAATATCTCTCTTTTATGCAACTTGAGAGAAATATCATCCTAAAATTTTACCTGTCAAATTTTTAACACAATCATATACTTATTTTAATTTCATTCGAAAGTGGAGAGCGGTGAGAATCGAACGCGTGACCTTGTGATTACTGAACCTATGATACCATGTAAAGAACTACTTCAACTCAAAATTTTAAACAATTAGGTGAGGGCCTTTTTAATGATTTATATTATTTTCTATTAACATAAAACATTAATAAATTTCTGTTAGTTTTTACAAATTTAAGCATTAGACACATTAAATGTAAAATCTTTACATTAAAATTTAAGATTTTTTCTAGGTTGGGAAGTTTTAAGTTTTTGCTTTCCTCTTGGATATGATATGATCATCACAAGTGTCCTTGATGCGTGGGGCATCAAGTCACATTTGTTAAGGTTAGTGATGTATCTGATACCAACCCACTTTTTTTTCTGTTCCCTCTAGGCCTTTTAGATTTATCTGATTGATGCACAAATGATGCTGATCATCATCACCAACCATTGCAACCAACATCACACGGTGTAGATTCCCACTTGGACTCTACAACCTAGTGCCACTATTCACTGCAAAATTGTACTCTCTCTCTCTCTCTCTCTCTCTCTCTCTCTCTCTTTACACTTTCCCATATAACTGCAAGTCTTCGGGTTAGAGTATGCGTTTCTTATTTGTTCTATAACGTTGGTGTTTTTGTCTCTAACCTTGGTGTTTTCATGGATACTTTTCTGTAACCCGCATCAACAATCTCAGAACCTTGGTGTTTTTGTTCCCTTGTTTTTTTTGTTACCTGTGAGTTTTTTTTTTTTTTTTTTTTTCTCTCTGCAAATACTCACAAAGTTTGGGTCTTTTTGGTGTTCTTGACTTGATTTATGGTTTTGCAGAAATGGGTAGTGGGGAGAAGAGTCCGAGGAGCTTTTATTTGCATCGCCATCATCTCCAACATAACCATGGGAATGGGAAGAAGCAAGAGTTCAGAGATGTTCCAAAAGGGTGTTTGGCAATCAAGGTGGGTCAAGGAGAAGAACAACAGAGGTTTGTGGTGCCTGTCATATACTTCAATCACCCTCTTTTCATGCAGCTACTGAAGGAGGCTGAGGAAGAATATGGGTTTGATCAGAAAGGAACCATAACAATCCCTTGTCATGTTGAGGAATTCAGAAATGTTCGAGGCTTGATTGATAGAGACAAGTCCCTCCATCACCACCACCATGTTGGTTGTTTTGGGTTCTGAATTTGTTTTATACCCTGAAAAAGAAAATATGATCTTGACCCAGAAATCGTGGCTTCAAGTTTCGTGTAATTTGGTCATGTAAATTCTTAGCTATTAGACTCTTTTTTTTTTCCCTTCACATTACTTAGGTGATGATGAAGACAACAGAATGTTGCTTCTTCCAATAGTAGTTACTTTTCTAAAGAAAAAAAAGAGAGATGCCTTTCTTTTCTTTTCCATTCTTTTCCTTTGTTGAAGAATTTTTCACGCGTTAGAATAATTGGTACCCTACTCTCTCGAAAAGAAAAGAATTGATTGTATGTATGTAGGACCAAAATTTTGTTTCTTTTCATTTCTTTTTGAGTCACTGAATTCGCTATAATCAAATTGGTCTCTCCCAATAACAAAGTACAAGAAACCAGTAACGTATGGATTCAAATCACAGTTTCTGTTGCAATTATTGAAATTGAACAAATTTTACTGACAAATTAGACTGAAATAGCAGAAAATTATGGCCGTACAACTGTACTTGCTGTTTCAGTTTAAAACCATCAGTAACTAATCCAACAGAAGCAAATGCTTTACATTCAATGATAATAGAATCAAATTTTGAACTCTATGCTTTATGGTTCAATGATTATTATTTTTTGCAAGGTAATTGCTACTTGATTTTTTTTTCTTCCCAAAATATGCGGCTTCATGTAGAAGAACCTAAGCAGAAAGGGAAAATGAGATTTGCATGGAGAAAAATTGGAGACAAGCTAACAATAGGGTATGGACCATTTCTGAGTCTGAAACACTGAGATTTCTTAGGAATGAGTGAGAGGCAAATATTGAGTTTTTCCTTCCTTTTTATTTCTCAATAGGATTGTTGGTATTTGGAAAGCATTGAATTGGGTAGGTGATTGAGAAAGACAAGCTACCATGCTGATAGAAGGTGTCAGTGGGTGGGTGCATGACTTCCACGTTTGGTAAGGGTCTGGTGTTTGTTGATATGCATCTAAGGGTACACAATTTAATTTAATTGAAGAGTAACCTCAATTCTTTGTACCCCTTCAAGGTTGAAACTTTAAAAAAAAAAGTTCCAAACAGGGAACAGTTTTGGACACCTTTGGATTGAATTTAATTCATATGAGGTTGTGGTTTCTGGAATATCAATGTTTCTTCACTGTCATTTTTGGCTGCCACTGTGTGTGTTGGGTGTGTGTGTATAAAATAGTCATTGACTAATTGTATCATAGAAGACAAATCTCAACCCCACATAAAAGAGGTTCACTCTTCTTTCTTTCTCTGCCTTTCAATTTTTGAAATTTCAAGTTTATTAGAAAGTAATTGCTGCATGATTTCTCATTGGGTTTAATGTTTATCGTACTATATTATAAGCCATAAATTTATTTTCTACGCATTCATAAAAATATGTAACGCTCATGTGAGGAGAAAGAAAAGAAAAATAAATAAATATGAGTGTCATATACTTTTATATGTGTAGGAGATAAATATATTTCCTATAAGAAATAATAAGGGTTTAGTGTGTGTCCTTTTAAAGGATGTAAGTTGTGTCCTTTTTAGTGACTTACACAAAGTCTGATCGGTCATACTTTGTGTAAATATGAAAAATTATTTTTTTTTCTACTTTACGTATCAGCGCGATGTGACTGGGAAAAGAAAAGAAAATTAACTTTTCAGATTTACACAAAATCTGACTGGTCAGACTTTATATAAATCACCTAAAAGAACATAAACTTGTGTACTTCTAAGGCTCCGTTTGTATAAACTGAATTTTTTTAAATTTTTAATTTTCAGATATCATAAACTGAATCTAAAAATTATATTTCTGAAAATTGAGATTTTCGAATAAAAAAAAATTTCTCCTCTACCACCGAACACCCGTTTCCTAAAAGGATAGTTTTTTTCCCAACAATAAACCCTTTTTTATTTTTTATCCAGACGGTTGGAAAAAAAATCTCACAAAGCGACGGAAAACCATAAATTGGGTGCATTAATTGAATTGATTAGATTTTTTGTTTGCATGATGCAAAGAGAGAGAGAAAGAGAGAGTTGTATTTTAAAGAATAAATTAATGGTTGATGAAAAAAAAAATCGAAGTTTTTATTTTATTTTATTTTTGGTGAAGAGTTGTAAATTATATAAAAATACAAAAAAGTGTGTGATGGATCATGATTCAAGAATACGTGGATTTACGCCTTTATTTTATTTTTATTTTTTTTTATCTATGATTACTATAAAGTACTCACATTGCTGTGGATTATATAAATCCGAATAAAAAAAATATTATTATCCCGAATATGTAACCTCAGCAAATTTTGCGAGGGGAAAATGTTGACATATGCTCTCAGAATTGGCAAATTGCATAAAAAAGAACCAGATAATTGGATCATTTGGGAAAACAAGAAATAAAAAGGAAAAGAAATAAAAAAAAATATATGATCATATAAATAACATTATTGTATATAAGAATATTCTAACGAAAAGAAAACATTACTTTAATAATGATTTATTTGGAAAACAAATTAAATAAAAAGGAAAATACAATGAAAATGAAAACAAATCCTAAATTTGATTCCTATCATATATTTGCATTTTGTTTTCCAAATAAGTTTTATTTTTGCAGAATCATACAATTTTCTTTTTTTTGGAAATAAATCAGACAATTTTCTTATAAGCTGTTTAATCCTTATAATAATTATCTACTAATAATGTTCATTTCAAAAGATGTAAGAGAATTCAATTTGATTTTTTTATTGGCTTCAAATATTAACATTAAAAAAAAACTTAAATGTGATAGACAAACATTAAGTACTTGTTTGGTGTGATGTATAAGGCTTGATAGTATAAGCTTATACTATACGTTATGACATTTTCAGTTATTTGATGTGACTATTGTATAGTATAAGCTTACACAGCATGACCCCTTTATACATCAAAATGATGTATAACTTAATCCGGCCTAGGAGTGGTGGATTAGGCCTGAGAAAGGGTTGATGTATTAATATTGTTTACAAGTACAATTCCCAAGAACTAATATATCATTTCAATATTTATATATTAAAATAATTTTTTTTAATATATTAATTTTTAAAATATTGGAGGATATTATCTTATATAATATCATACCAAATGTTGGATAATATTAAAATTTAATCAAGTCTTATACAATCAAGTCTTATACTATTAGATCTTATCTTATACTATGCATCAAACATGCCCTAAAGTTTAGCATGATATTTGACAATCCAAAAGTACACAGTGGTTAGGGGTTAAAGTTGTTACTAAGGGAAGGAATGCCTGGGAACACCAAGATCAGTAGTATATTATTATGGCACTAGTTCTTTTCCTATTTGTGTCATTATCATCGTTATATATTTATTTTTAATAAGTAAACAAGTTGACCTTCTTTTAAATAATGATCTGTGTAACTATCTAACTATCAGCTCACTGTTTTGGATATGTATAACAATTCAGCCGTTGCTCAATGGCACACGTTTTTTAATAATATAAACAAAACATTTATGAGCACAAAAGTCATAATTTGGGATTTATGATTCTTGATGAGTTTGGTTACTGGAATGGGTCTATTTTGAAACATTAAATCCACAAAGAATAGAAAGTCACGGGTTGATACCAATGGTTTGAAATATTTATGAGGCACGAAGGGGATATCTTTGCATTTTCCTTCCACACGAGAAAGGAAGAAGGTGGGAATCAATGTGTGCGCTTTCCACTATAACCGCATTGGCGGACCCGGGGAGTGGTGAATGTTCGGGGTGGTTCCTCCCTAAATTTTGATATTTATTATTATTATATATAAAATTATTTTTTAATAATAATAATCAATGTTAATAAAATTGGACCGGTCCGGCCAGGTCAACGCAGAAATCGATAAACCGATCATATAATCAGTTTGGGTGAAAGTAATAGACTAGTTATGCATCAGAATCAGTGCGACCCGATTGATTTTCATGAAAATTGGTGACCCGATCCGGTGCCAAAAACCAAAATCCAATAAAAAACCATAATGGAACATATTTAAGTATTTTTTACTTGTTAACTTACATAGGTTATATACCTACAACATTAATATTATCACAATTATGCACTAGGCAGGAAATTTTAATTTAATTTATAGTTAGAGATATCGTTTACTGAACTTAAAGTCTCGTATCACGATCATTATATTTTTGTTTGATCCTTTATTAGATAATAATATTTTATTTTTTATTTTTTATATTAAAATATTTAAAAAAATTACCATTTTTTTTATATATGTGAATATGTTTATAATTTTTTAATATAAATTATAAAATTGTATATAATCAGTGACTTACTGATTGAACTAATAACCTAGTACTTTAATCGGGTCAATAATAAAAAAACATTGATTCTAATAGTTAGTCCATCTCTTGAAGGTTCGCCATAACAACCCTTAACTGAAAGTCCGCCATAATACCACTTAATTGAAAGTCCGCCATAATACCACTTTGGAGTAATTAACACAGTATTTCTCGGTGGAATACACTATTGATGGCATAAATTCGAACCATTCAGACACCAGCAAATTTTTCTACAAACATATCGCGCAAATTAATCATCACGAGAAATTCTTTGCGGTGCTACGAGGAGAGTATTGGACTATAATGTGGCAGTGAAGCAATTTTCCCTCGTATAAATCAACCCAAACTCTTTCTCATGATTATATATCCCTTTTTTTGCGCTTTTCATCGAGGATTGTTCTTTTCTTTTTCCTTCATAAATTGAATATGATTGTTATTTAGATCATCGACTTTTATTACGAATTTAATTTATAGGAGGTTTTTTGTTTTTACTTTAGAGTTCAGGGTTACAGGAATCAACTAAATTATCTCATAGATTATGCTTTTCATAGGAAACTAAAACAATTCGAAAAACTTAATTTAAGAAGAATGTTAAATGAGATAAACGAGTTTTTGTAAAACGAATTACGAAAGAAGAAAAGTTAAAAAAAAAAAAATTTGTTAAGTTCCGTTAATATTACGAACAAAATAAATAAAAATAAAAATTTGATTTTAATGAAAAAATCTGACGTCAAATTATTTTATCGAAGAAGTCTTACTTGTTGCACATAGTACTTTCTATAAGTTCTACTACTAACAACTCCGCTACTAATTAAAAAATAAATTGATCTCCTCACCAAAAAAAATAAAAAAAATAAAAAATTGATCTTATCCACTGACAACGGGTCATGATTTAGTCAGCCATAAGTATAACTCCTGATTAAACTTAAAGTAACAAAAATAATAAATTCCTAAAAAATAATTACTCAATAACTTAGAAAATAATAAAATAACTGTAAGATTCTCTCCCCCTAAATATTTACTCTTGTCTTCAAGAGTAAGATCAACTTTAAGTAATTGAATCATATTCAATATCTTTGTCTACCTCTCCATCACTTTTGTCCATAAAGTTGTTCTTATCATGAACTAACACCTTATCTATATGTATGTCTTCATGAAGTATATACTTCAAGTGGGCAAGATGGGCATGAGAGAATTTTCTCTTGCCAAGAACTTCGACGTGCTTGCTAATATTTTGAAAAGTTGGAGATTTTTTTACATAGATGCAGCAATCTAAGTGAACAACTTATTTGACTAAACAAATCTGCAATGGTCTTGTCTTTTTTCTAGAAGGAGTTTGTGCCTGCTTGGATTTGATAAGCAAGGGCTCAAAGTTCTTCTCTAGAGTTGGGTATGCAATTGGTGCATCAATTGCGTGGAGAATCTTCCTACACTTGAAATTCGAAGAATTTTTTTGCATATTCTTCACACTTAAAATTGGGTGAACATCTCCTTGAATTGCTCCGACAAAGACTGGATCACATCTTCTAATTTCTGAATGTGTTTGTCCATGTTAAGCTTTGATACCAATTGTTACGAACAAAATAAATAAAAATAGAAATTTGACTTTATTGAGGAAGCAAAATCTTAAATGACTTTATTGAGAAAGCCTGACCTCAAATGAATTTATTAAGAAAGTCTGACCTCTTGCACATCGTGCTTTCTTCCAAATAATTCTTCCGATAATTTTATTCATCTCCATGGAAGTTTAAATAGATAATTATATACTCTAAAATAAGGAACAACTTCTACCACTGACAATCTCACTACTAATTAAAAAACCACTGGATCATATCCACTAACAACCGGCCATAACTTAGTCAGCCACAACTCTTTATTAAAGTAACAAAAATAATAAATTTCTAAAAAATAACCAACCACTACTTAAATGACCCAATAATTTAGAAAATAATAAAATAACCGTAACGATTAATTATTCATTTATTTTTTAACTTTACCTTTTATTCTTCAATAACCACGATGGGTTATTAAATATTTGTGAGTTGTGACAATTTCATACAAAAAAAAAAAATATGTTGAGATATAAAGGCCACATTAGTTTTTATTTTTAACAATTTAATATATAAAAGTGATTTTTTTTTTAAACTGTTCAATCAAAACATATATCTTAAAAGCACTTTTTAGTTAACACATGAAACTAATTCTATCAATTTTTTAAAAAAAAGGAGACGGATATACTTATTACCAAAAAAGTTTATCACTCTTACAATCAATTTAATCACCGTTGATTTTTGCTAATCTAACGATTATTATTTATTGGAAATTAATAATTAATTAATAAGTGTGATTCAATAAATGTTATTAATTATTAATTAATAAGTGTAACTCATTAAATGTTATTATTTCCTAATAAATTATAAACTTTGGATTGGCGAAAATCAACTGTGATTAAATTAGTTATAAGAGTGATAAACTTTTCTGGTGGTAATTGTATCTGTTCCCTTTAAAAAATTGATTATTGGATCATCTTTCTTCAAAGTTATTAAGAATACAAGAATATTCATATACTTTGGTTGTTATGATTAATTAATTTATTATTGGGAACAATGAGCATATTTGGTTTAATTTTAGTCCAATTTAGCATACTCGGTCCTCTTCCCATGTCTTTTTCGTTGAATAATCAAGATCCATTATTTTTATTTTTATTTTTTCTGCGGGGAGTTGTGTAAGATCTGTCAGTTTTGGACCACATATCTAAATAAATTGAAGTTAATTTCTAAATGCATACAACTTGAATGGAAAAGATTTTATAATTAAATCAATGTTTATTCAATAATCTTTTAGGCAAAGAATTTCATTTATAAATAAAATCCACTCCTAAGAATTATTGGTTCAAAACTCACTCTAAAAGATAATACAGTGCCATGGAATAATTTTTTTTTTTTGAAAAAACACTAATCTTAACTTACACCAGCAAAATATCCAGAGTTGAATTGGTTAGAAGTTGAAGATGAAACAACATTAATTAGGCAAGGTAGGATAGGGAAAAATCTACAATACTGAATTCAGTTGCATCTTTAGTTTATTTTTACTATGATAAAAAATAGGCGGATTCTGAGATCCTAAAATTTGCGCAGGATCCATTTACATATCCTAATAAAAATGAATAGGAAAAGAATTTTCATGTTATAAGAAAATTCTTTTTTCTATTAGTGATACATCGAAATGTGCGCAACAACTTTTTTATTTTTGTTTTTTAATAGGAGGTGGGACCATCACATTTTGTGTCTATAGTAGAAGAAAGAATTCTCTTATAACATGAGAAAAGGGAGACCCAAAAATGAATTACAGATGCACTAAACTTCAATGCATCATTTGCACTGAAGTTTTGTTCATAGGATAGAGACTAGAGAGCATAACATTGTTTATCTTATCCACAAATAATGTAATAGGATTTTTTTGTTGGAGTTTATATTTCTGCAGCTGTTATACATGCAAGTTGAATAAATCTTTGGTGTTATTGTTGCACCAAATATTCAGTACATCTCACCAATAGAAATATTACTTGTCAGTTAAAGTTTCTTTTCTCTGTCAAATTTTTTCTCTCTCCTATGATGTGTAATACTCTCATTGATGAGATGATTGGATCTCGGTGCAACATGCAGTAGTACCAAAGATTTATTCGTTCAAGTTGCAACAATCAAATACTTGTCATATATATACGTAAAAGCACTAAACATGGAAAATTATAACAATATAAAAGATGAAAGCATTAAATGTAGAGAATCATAACCATACACGTATCATTACTACACGTAAAGTGGTTGTAAAAATAATTTTACCTTTTTTTTTCTCCATGAACGTGACATAAGTATATTGCCATTAACTCCAAATTTTACATTGTTTTGAGTGTTGGAGAAATTATTGAAGGGTAAATATATTGATAACTTTATATTCTATTGATGAAAAAATAATAATCCCAATGTAATATATTCTTTAAGGCTTAATTTTAGGAGAAACACAAAAAAACAACAAACCCTGAAACTGATTATCTTACCCACTAACAAAAGAACACAAAGATATTTTCTATCTTCTGATTTCTCTCAACTTTAGACTTAACAGTTATATATTTGTTCTATTCTTCAGCAGCCTTCTTGTTTTAGACGAGAAATTGGACCACGGAAAATGCCAATTTCTCTACCCTCTTCCTACAATTACAATTTACAACTAGTCTCGGAAAAACAGCAATTCTTCCGAGGTCCTTATTACATGCATTTAGGTCACTCTTATTTCTAGAACACAGAATCAGGACAACTACCATCAATTACTTTGACCAAAAAGACTTAGGATAACTACCATCAATTAAAAAATTACTAAAATAGTATAATTTGAAAATCAATTATCAAAATCATATAATTCCATTATTTATCACTTGAACTCCACAAACAAGACACGTGTGATATTTATGGGGTCCGTATGTTCGAAAATGGTTAAATTATATTATTATAATAAATAATTTTTAAATTATTATATTTTAATAATGTTTTTAACTGTATCTTATCAATCAGCTTAACTACACATGTAGACTTCTTTTATGCATAAGATTTCAGAAATTAGAAAGCATCCTTTTATTTAAGTTTAAAATGAAAATTAGTGTCCGAAAGCATTCCCAGATTTCTTAGCATTTTATCAAGTAGCCTTATTAGAGCCAATCAGCTTATAGCTCAAATAACCTTGTGCGATGTTGACGTAACAAGTTTAATTTTATACGATACAGGCCACCTTCTTTTTCTCTTAAGTGCTTGCCCCTTTAATATTAAAGTGAGATCATAAAATCAATAATTATTAGCTCAAATAATAAAGAGTTTATTCCTCTTAATCATTATGAATCGTAAACTCAAGTACTCAACTCATAGCTATAAATATTTAGTTGTGAACTGTTTTTATTTCATCAATTTCAATCATAAAGCTAACAGACTGAAAATTATTTTATATTCTTGTTAAGCTTTGGAGTCAAATGAAGATAGCAGTAGATCAAGCTAAATTGTAAGAGATATGTAGTTTTAAAGTTGGTGTCTAAAGATTCAATTTGAACAGTAAGAGCAAGTACACCTTGGATTATGTGCATACCATTATGAGCCAGGTGAAGAGCTCAATTGCCACCATAGGAGCACTCATCTTTTCTCAGGTAGGAGTAAAGTATGAAATCAGTTCGGTTTTTATAATGGATCGACCATGTTACAGAACCGGTGTGACCCGGAGCGACCCGACTAGTTTTCGTAAAAACCGATGACCCGGTCGGTTCAACCAGTGACTCGGCTCGGTCTATAAAAAAAAATTTAATTCATTTTCATAAATTAATGTCCTTTTTTTTTTACTCTCAAACACAAATGATTTATATTCTTTTGAAATATTTGACTGATTTGTAGCTTATTAACTTACATAGATTATGTACCTACAACACTAATATTATCTTGATTATGCAATATGCAAGGAATTTTGATTTGATTTATAGTTAGAGATGTCGTTTACTGAACCTGAAACACTAATATCACAAATATTATATGTTTGATTGATCTTTTGTTGGACAATGATGTGTAATTTATTATTTTCATTTTAAAATATTTGAAATTAGTATATTTTTTACAAGTTTTTAAGTATATTTATAGTTTTTTTAATATAAATAGTAGATTTGTATATACTTACCGGGTCATGCGATTAAACCAATGACCCACTGATCTAATTCCTCCACCGAATCAATCACCAAGTCGGGTTTAATAACATTATTCTAAACACATTAGTAGACTCTCATGTGGGGCTAATGGTTCATAAGATAAAAGAAAGGAAGTAATCCCTCTTTTTTGTTGTGATGGAGGCTGCAAGTGGAGCAGACATCAATTTCTCGTGCAGCAATTTTCAGTCACTGTAACAAACAGACGCAGCCATTACAAGTTACCGACGCTATTTCACTTTAGGGAATTGTTTTTATTATGTTACATAACTTAAATGACTACATACACAAAATTTATATGAGATCCACTTTAAATTTTTTCTTTTTTTCCTATTCTCTCTCCCCTCTCCTCCTTTTGTGAGAGTAGAAAATTTACTTTTAGGTTATGTTACATAACAAAAGCAATTCCCTTCATTTTATTGCAATTGAGTTTACTAGAAAATGTTACAACAAGCAAAATTTATAGGGTCATTTTTTTCTGCGGTCACTCCACAGAATTTTTTGTAGCAGACACAAAAAGTGGAAATCACTCATTTAAAAACAAAAAAAAAATAAGATCCATCAATATATCATGACTTTCTATGTATTATTGCAGAAGTTTTTTTCTTACAATAACAGAGCTATATTTCCCAAATTTATAACGTGTTTAACAGGTACAAAAGGGGTCTATTTACATCCTTGTTGGTAACACCAAAATTAATCGTTGTCTTTACAATGTATAATTGTAGATACTAGAAAGTATTCTTTGACCTGTGTACCATTGTAAAAAATAAGGCACTAGACTCCGGCACAATGTAGTTTTTTTTTCTTTTTCTTCAAAAGAAATAATAAGCTAAAATTTTCTGACAATGAAAGTAAAAGGCCTCATTGGATACAAATTCCTTTTTGACTCTATGTAATCTTTTTAAGCATTCACAAATTAATGAATAATCATGGGCTCAAACCCATAGAAACATCATTTGCAAAATAGGCTAAGGAGCAAGGATTTGACATATAAATGACTCCAATACCTGTATTGACTTGCTAGCACATTCATTATATACACACCCTTTTTTTTTCCCACCATGAAAGAAAAATGAAAAAAAAAAAAAAAATCCATAAAAAATCTCACTCTCTCTCTTTCTCTTTTTCCCCCATCTTGAAACTATATGTCAAAAAGGGCTCAACACTAACGTTGTCTCGGGTTTGAACTACGGATAGTCACACCATGCAAAAATTTTGTATATCCAAGTAAACTAAGCTTTCCATCAGTATTTCGTATCCAATCTCTGAGAATTGAAAAAGCTGAAGGACCAAGATTCAACTCCTGTGTCCACAAAGAGAAAATTTTATTGAAACATAGATAAGCATAGTTAAAATTACATGTCAAGTTCATACGTTGAAGAATGGATTATGTACTAGAAAAAGAAAACAATATAGCACTCACTCTTGCTAATTCTTCAACCGATATCAGACGGTTGCCCTCTCTCTCAAAATGTTCAAAAGCAGTGGAAGCAATATCTTCCCACCTATCAAGTGCCTCCAATTGATATGTGCTAATTGCAGCTGCACAAAATTCTTCAAAGTCCATCTTTCTATAGGCAAGTGGTTCCATCTATAAAAATATTCCAGCAGGAAAATAAAAGGTATTTTGGTCAAAGTAGGGAACTATTATGAACTATAGCATTCAATAAATAGAACTCTAGTGGATATAATGTACTTGATACAAAAACAATTCTAATGCAGAAATCATACCCCCATTCCAAGGAGCATTTACCATGTAAAAACAATTTGCACATGAATATAACTAAGCACTTAACAGTCTAGCTGTCAAATACCCAACACTAGGGTCAAATTTTCAAAAACTGTACATGTAGAAACTTACAAACAATAAAGCAAATGCAATGGTAGATCACCAATCCAACATGCCATGTATATTTTTTTTCCAGAAAATTTCCTGAAATATAGCAAGACTCCTACCGCTTGGGTCAAATTTAAAAAATGCATAGCTAGGTGCTTATCTAGAAAACAAAGCAAATGCAATGGCAAGTCAGGATACAAAAAGCCAAAGATATTTCCCAATACATTTAAGAATAATGCCTCACCGCATGTATGATATCAAGAACCCTTGACTCCCCCATGGCATCAGTTGCATGGCGTGCAAGAGCCTGCAAAGTTCGCTTTCAGTAAAGAAATAAAAGGGAGGGAGCAATGACAAATCAAAACCCTTCAAAGCAGGAAAATGACACTTATATTCACACAGATATGAACAGGAAAAAAAAAAAATAATAACTATTACAAATGAGCAAGTTGTGCAGGTGAAAATGAATGTCCTCTACCCCCCCCCCCCCCCCCCCATCTTTTTTTCTTCACACACAAAGAAAAACTTCACTTTTTCAACTATATCAAAACAAAGGGTATTTATTAGTGAAGCAGTAGATACCATTTTGAAATTGTCAAGGGAGATGTGCCCCTCTCTATTTGGTTCCAACAATCTGAATTGAGCTCTAAGATAGGGCAATTCATCCTCTGTCAAGGCTTTTGAAAGGGCCTAGATAGAAGAAGCCATAAAGATGAGTTAGAATCCAGCACAAAAAAAGATCTTCAATAGACAATCCTCTAATTTCAGAACGGGTAGAAAGAATGTACAAAAAAGAGTTTCTTAAAAAGAAATCCATTCAAGAAATTTTATGTTTTAACACTCATATTCACGATAGCCCTTTAACAGCACACATTTTCTTCTTTTCTATTTAAAAGAAATATATTAAAGACGCTCAAAGCACACACCATGATGAATCTATTCCTAGTTAATAGAGAGAAAAAAATCATGACGAAAGAAGAAGCGTTTGATATAAAATGGGAAAGGAGGAATAATTAAATAGTAAAAATATGCAAGAAAAATGCATATATTCAGTGCAGCCATGTGCGAGAGATAGTAGTAAGAAATCAAAAGATTATGGAAGACATTAAATGTTAAACTCAGCGTACTAATACCTTCACAGCTGCACGTTTGAATGGTGTCGCATGAAGATAAGCCTTCACTAGTTTATAAACTAAAATATCCAAAGGGATGGCACGGCTGTCATCCCGCAACCAAGGGTGAGCTGCAGTTAAGGAAGCATGCATGAATTAGTATTATAAATTCAATTTACAAAAACATTGTCACTGCTCACTACCATTATTAATAGGAAAAAGCAATTGTGCTCCGGCCAAGGTAGGAAGTATAATGTGACTCCAGGATGAAACAAAAACTACAGAGATTAGATAGGCAACTCCACATGAAGTGAGTTATCATTTGGTGCCTATCATAACATAATCTCCACTTTTTATATGGTAGATATACTGGGAAGAGAATGATGATTTTTTTTTACCTTAACAGGAATTCTTTTTACCTCCTGTTCAGGCAGGATGGTCAGGTGAGATTCCACAATCAACAAGATGAATGTATTTGTTCAATTTTCAATACTTATGCCCAACGGCGGACGTGTATATGTGCAAGTGTGTGCAAGTGCACACACAATTTTTTTGGAAAAAAAAAAGAATAAATATATTTTGGATTATTAATAAAATTACGGGACCCAATTTAATCCCTTAAAAAAAAGTCATCTTGTGATCTCTCTAAATTTCAAAATAGATCCATGTTAGTCCTTTTGAGAGATTAATGTGGATCTTTTCAAATTTCAGCGGGACCACAATTTTGATTATCTGGGTCTACTTTTGAATTCTGATGGACCACGAGTTGACTTTTTTTCTAAGGGATTAAATTGGGGTCCGTAATTTTTGTTGAGGACCCAAAATGTTCTATTGTAATAGTTTAGTTGACTCTTGATTATTTTTTTTATGTTAAGTTAAAGTTTTCTTTTCTTTTTCTGTTTATATTTTTTCTTATTTTAATATATTTAAAAAAAATTCCTCTATTCTTTTATTCTAAATGTGCAGACATATATGAAAAAATTTAGGTCCGCCACTGCTTATGCCCAAATGTTATTCTTTGATGAGTCAGTTGATAAGATAAGAATCTCATGAAGATTAAAAAGGGAAAATTAAACAGCATCTAACACCTTCATATACACAGTTAAACTGATATGACAACTTACTTAGAGCTTGGACAGCAGTCATTCTTTTCCTGTAGTCCTTGTTTAGGAGCCTTTTAACGAAGTCCTTGGCCTCTGCAGAGGCACAAGGCCAAGGTAAATCATCAAAGTTAGGATCAGCTCTGAGCACTGCACGAAAAATTCCAGATTCCGTTCGTGCCCAGAAAGGTCGACTTCCACATAGCAAGATATAGGTAATGACACCAATACTCCATATATCAGCTTCCATACTATATGATCTGTGAAGGACCTCAGGTGCAACATAATATGCACTCCCCACAATGTCATTCAGCCGTTCATCTGTGTATCAACACGTGTGAAGGGAGCAATTAAGAGGCATGAGAAACATCCTTCCAAGCATGAATGAAAGCAGCAGTCTTGAGTAATGACTACAGAGGACATACTACTGAGACAGAAATACTAGATACCAAGCACTATCTGATGTCACATATCATTCAGTGTTTCCTTCTATTCATAATGACATAATATGTATGGATCTAAAATGTGAAGCATTCATAGAAATTGAAACCAAGCTGATCTCATCAATCTTTATTGTTGGTATTAAAATGTTTCAGAGTTGTGGATGGATGCAGAATAGAACCCAGCCAAAAGACACTGAAAATGATGAGACGTAAAATCCCATGTAAATTTTCAAGATGCAGCCAAAATTTATAAGAATAAAATAACATGGCTAAATCCATTATCACTCAAAACCCCACTAGCACCAACAGTCAACACGAAGTCACTTAAGAGCATTATGCAACAATGAAGTGCGTATTTAGTAGCAACCTGTCTATTTAATATATTAGAAGAATTAAAGAGATTGTTTTGCAAGGAAAAGGAAAATGGAAATTGAGAATAAATCTAATTATTACCCGGCCGAATGAAGTCAGATAGACCAAAATCAATAAGCTTCATGTCAGCATCTTCACTTTTTGAAGTGAAGAGGAAATTCTGTAAAAGCAAACTAGGACAGAGAATTAGCAACACTATTGACATTCTTATTCTTATATAATTAAGCCTCGTGATATCAAAAGCAGAACTGGATGTTAACATTAAAAATTACTACAGGGACTGTTAAGAACCTTGGGATACACCACCCCAAAAGTTAGCTCAAGGGGTGGGAGTGCCTAAGGCCTTATAAAGGCCATATTAGTTGCCCAACCAATCAATGTGAGACTATATATCTCAACACGCCCCCTCACACAAGAGCCCTTTAGGCTAGAAGCGTGAAACTTGCACAGGCCCATTTTTGGTTTACCTTTTTGTGCTTTTTTTTTATTTTAATTCCACTTTTTAAAGCGGGGGACGGTGAGGCTCTGATACCATGTTAAGAACCTTGGGATACACCACCCCAAAAGCTAGCTCAAGGGGTGGGAGTGCCCAAGGCCTTATAAAGGTCATATTAGTTGCCCATCCAATCAATGTGGGACTATATATCTCAACAGGGACAAAGATTTAAAGCACAAACCTCAGGTTTCAGGTCACGGTGAACAACACCTTGAAGATGACAAAAAGCAACTACGCTTAGAATCTGCAAAACTATAACCTTAGCATCCTCCTCTGTATACTTCCCTCCCCTGGTTTAGAAGTGAAAATTATTTAATTAAGTTATATGACTATATAAAGTTGAAAATCTCTGATGTAACCAAAAAAAAAACTAACCTTGACAAAATTCTGTCAAGAAGCTCCCCACCTTCACACAATCTGATAAGAAAGCAAAATCCTGGAAAGGTCACTGTATGATGATGCTACAATTCAAAAATGCATGTTCCCACAATTTAACTACAACGTAGCAAATATTCACCGACAAAATATATGCTAAGCAGAAACTTAGAAGTTAAAAGCATTTTATCATGTAGATGTGGTTAAACTCGTTTGAACCTTCTAACGGGGAAAAGGCAAGAAAGAGAAGAGAACCAAAACTGAGAAACCGGAAATTAATTGCAGAGCTTATAGCAAAATGATGGGTGTACGAACAACAATGATGCCTTTCTCTAGTTCAAAGTGACTGCTTATTAACAAAATGTACAAAGAAAAAATTAAAGATTCAGTTCTCTTGTAGTCCGATAGCAAATTCTCATTATAGATGATATTGAAAACAAGATAAAAGACATACTCCATAACTATGTACACATTGTTGGAATCCTCAAAAGCATCATGAAATTTGATGAGATGCTCATGGCCAGATAGAGCTTTTAATATCTTCACCTCTCTCCGAACATCTTCAATTGCTATTGCTGTGGTCATCTGCCAAATAAATCTTATTAAGACTAGAAGAGGTATCAACTATGCAGGTTAAGGAAAAAAAACAATTTAATCATATGATGATATGACCTTTTTTCTTTTTAGAAATATGGAACTTAAGAAAACCGTAAGGTATAAAAAGTAATACTAAAAATAACATTAGTTGAAAATGGAAGTGGGTCTAAGAGGAGGGCTGTGTAGTTAGTTTCAACTGATGATTTCTCCTCTGGTTTCAATTGCAGTAAAATGCAAACTCGGGTTCTTTGGAAAAAAGAGCATTACGAACTTAATTTTTAATAATGACCTAAAACTCTATGTCATGAACCAACTATCCCAAAAGTTTAAACTTTTGGTTTAAAGCACATAAATGATTTTATCTCTAACACACCACCTCAAGCAAAAGGTCTTTAGGTTTAAAACATGGACAATGCACGGCCCATCTATCTTGGGCTGAAACTCAACTTTTTCTATTAGAAGTGTTGAATAATGAAGAAATGAGAATTTGCTGAAATCTGTGTCCAATAGCACAGCGGAGGCTTGATTATATACACTAGTAATAACAATTACATTACAATAATTTAACAATGAGAGACTTCATCTCTCATATTTCCAACACTCCCCCTTAAACTAAAGTTTACTAAGCTTTAAGATTGTTACAAATGAACTCCAAAAGTTAAAAATAACCAACAATATGGGAGACAATGAGGACAGGCTGCATCTGGGACAAGGTCAAATGTGTCAAAATAATGCCAAAACAGAGATTACTGTGAAGAGGTTGGCAGCCAGGAAGAAGCACAACAAACAGACATCGAAGGGGACAATAAGCACTGATGTAGTCAGATCCGAGGACAGACACGCCAGAAGGCAGCAGACACGAACATGGACAAAAGAAGCACAGTCGAAAATCTCGCCGGAAATTTCTTTCTGCAGTGGCAGATAGCAGGACTGCGGGTGGAAGCCACAACGGTTGCCAGAGGGACTTCCTGGATGAAGACACTGGAAACCAGATTGACAATACAGATGGACTACGCGGTTTCCGGAGGCACGAATTTACTAGGAATATACGTATTAATTAATCCGTAAGAGCAGATGAACCACGCATGCAGGTTACCGGAAATTCTAATTCATGCAGAATTCAAGACCATAAAAAATTGGCATCAGACAAGATTCTTAACATCCCACCATAATTTAAAACAAAATAACAGACAGGGGACATGAAAGAAATTAAGCATATTGTACTCCCAGCCACCAACAAAGTGACAAACCCTGCCCCAAATAGAGACAAAATAAGAGAAACTCCATGATATGCCACTACTTGTCCACGTAGAGAGTATGTCATTTCAGAAGCAAAGTAAAGCAACAGGCAAAGGGCAATGTGTTTTCAACACTTGACAGCAACAGGAAGTTACAGATCATAAATTCAAAAAACTCACCACCATAGATTGAATGAGCTGTAACTCAAGAGAACTAAGTATTGCAACACGCCACACATGTAAGACATCTTTAGCTTAGAAGGTATCCAGGATTGAAAACTCAGAATATAGTCATCAGCATCAAACAATATTAAAATTGGATAACCATTTCAACAAGTTTCATACTTATCCTAAACTAACTGTCATCAAACCTTCCATTCAACATAATAGTGATTGTTATAAAAACAACTTAATTCTAGGGGCAATCCATCAAAGAGGTCATTCTTTACCACTCTCGGTTTTCAAAAGCAATTTTTTCAAATATCATTATGTAATGAACTAATTACAAAAAATTACTGTTAATTTCAACCTAGGAAATGAAAAACTAAAATGGCATTGGATAGTACCTTGGCCTTGGAAATGATTTTAACAGCAACAGGTTGATCTTTGAGGTCACCCTTTTTACCCTTGGCATAGCAAGTATGACCAAAATGCCCTTTACCCACTTCCTTCCCAAGCTCATATTTTGCCCCAAAATTCTTGCTATAACCAAAGCTCTTATCCAACACCTGCTCCTCCTCCGGGATCGGCCCCTCCTTCGGCGGCGGATTCAGGTGCCCGAGCCGCTTCGCCAGCGACGCCCTTATATGCTTCGCAGGCGAAGGCGGCGGAAACGGCCGCCGGAAAAACCTCCTCGGCGTCGCCGTGCCTCTCGCCGGCGACGGCGTCACCCCGCCAACGCCACCACCTTGCGGGTAAGGGCTGGGCCAGGGACTCCGAGCCGGCGTGTTCTTCACCGATGGAAACGCGCTCACTGCGGCGGATGACGGCGGGAGGTAGCCGTCTCCGTCACCGGAATCTGCGATTGTGGTGGTGGTGGTGGTGGTGTTTTCATTTTCCGTCGCCGGATTGGCCTTGCCGTAGCACTGACCCATGGGGGAAGGGTTTGTGCGCCGTCACTGTAGCTGATCACACGGGGTGAGTCAAAGTCAGCACATCGGAGGGCGCAGAGGCCTCCACCGGAAACTGGTGGTGGATCTGCCCCGAGAAAACGATAAAAGAAGGGAATTTGTGTCAGAGAGAGAGAGAGAAATTTAGAGAGAGAAAAACAGCAGAGAGTGCGACAGAGACGGAGACAAACACCGAGAAAGCAAAGCAAAGACAAAAAAATTTGTTAGCAGACAAAGGCGTGTGTGAGCGTAACTGTTACAAAAGGTTCAGGGTTTTGTTATCAGCTGCTTCGCCGTGGACCATTTCACTATCCTGAGAACCTCATCCTGGCGTTTGATTTGGCATAATTAAGTGAAAATGTTTGATTGATGCGATCCAGGAAACAATCAGAACCGTTGGTTTTAGTTTCTGGATATGGCGGTGTTGCGTGGGATAGTTTCATGTGTACTTTTCGGTTCATCTTTTACAACTGTTGTTCTCGTTATTTGTAATTTTCAAAAGCGATTAGTGTTTAAAGCAATGTTATTGTACGACGATCCGATTATTGATTTGATTAAAATATTAGTTAATTGTATGATTTGATAAGTACATGTAAATTTATAATTTATATTAAAAAATATATATAATTAAATATTTGTAAAAAGATGATACCAACTTTTTTTTTAATATAAGTAAGAATGAATATATAATCTAATACAACTTATTTAAATCTTTTATTACTAGATCAATTGTAATGGCTTAATCATACTAATTTCAAATATTTTAATATGAAAAATAATAAATTATACATTATTGTCCAATAAAAAATCAATCAAGCACATAATACTTGAGATATCAGTGCTTCAGGTTTGGTAGACGATATCTCTAATTATAAATCAAATCAAAATTTACTACATATTGCATAACCAAGATAATAACTAGTGTTAGGTACATAACCCATGTAACTTAATAAGTAACATACCACTCAAATATTTCAAAAGAAAACAAATAATTTATGTGTGAGAGTGAAAAAAAGAAAGCATCAATCGATGATAACAAACTAATTTTTTCTTTTTAAGAACTGGCAGGGTCACTGGTTAAATCGACTGGGTCCCCGATTTTTACAAAAATCAATCAAATAACACTGATTCTGTTACATGACCGGTCCAATATAAAACTGGACCGATTATATGACCGGTTCACCGATTTTCTGATTGACTTGGCCTCATCGATCCGATTTTTATAACATGGTTTAAAAAATATATAATTGTGTTGTTATTATATTTTATAGTGAGAGGAATAAAAATTATAATTGAGAAAGTGAGAGATTTTTTTAATTTAACTATTAAATAAAAACAATAGTTTTAACCAAAATAATTTTCCTTTGAAAGTATAAATATTTTTCCCATTTTCAAATGGGTAAAACAAGGGTTTATTTTAGTTTTGTTTTTTTGTTTTTTTAAATTTGTAGAAGGACCTATAATGATTATGGTAATGGAAAAGAAGAAGGATTTTAGATTCAATTTAGGCGAAAAGTTTACTCTAGTTTGTTCCCAGTAAGGGAATGTGTAAATAGTAGAGCATGCTCTTGCCGTATCTTAAAATAAGGATATGTTTTTAGGGTTTTATTAATCTCGTGTTAAAGAAAATAAGTTATCTCAAGTTATAAAGATAAATTTGTGAGCTCTATGACTTGAAAAATTAAAAAATAAAAATGTGACACAATTATTAAAAGATATGTAGATCAGATAAATTTTCAATCATAAAGGCTATAAGCTTCGAGCGAATACAGCCAAAACCATTCAGTGTCTTTTTTTCTCATGTTTTTATCTTATAAAAATATTCTTTCCTATACTAACATAAAAAGTCCAGTTGACTTTTATTTAATAAGATGAATCCCGTATTTTATTGTATGGGCTTTAATACTTTTACGGTGTAGATAAATTATTTACATTTATTTACAAAATAACGTTGTTTTAGATTGAAAAATTAAAAAATTATAATAAAAAAAGACTATTATGACCCTGAAATAAATTATAATTATAAAAATATCTTGATTTTCACCTCAAAACGATATCATTTTAGACTCAATATAGATAAATTATTTACATTAAAAATATGAACCCTTAGGGGACATTTGGTACAGGAGAAATTTTTATTTGTCCGAGAATCTCAATTTTCAAAAATATAATTTTTGCGTTCAGTTTATGATAATATCCAAAATTTAAAAATTTAAAAAAATTCAGTTTGCCGAGAATCCCGAAGAAACCAGCATACCAAACACTCCCTTATTGTATATATAGAAATTGTAAGTTTCTCGGGAGAAACTTATAACTCTTTATGATAAGCTGTTATTATTGAAAGCTGTTTATATATTGTGTTAATAAATGTTAATAATTATATATAAGTTATTGTTGCTATTGTAAGTTTTAAAAATTTAACTAAAACTATAAATTTTGTTTATTTTTTTAAAAAAATATATATAAGAACCTAGTAAGGTGCATTGTAATTTAATCAGACAAATACCTTTTCAAATTTAGGTGTAATTAATCAGCATCAGCATTTCGCACCTTTTCCATATATATGATGTATCTTTTGGGAATGAATTTTATCAAATATTGCTGGTTCATTAATATTCAGCATTCCTGAAAAAAGAAACTACCAATTCATGCATGTTAATGTTAGAAAACCTAATTTTTTCTTAAATGGAAGGCATTTGATTCCAAAATTTTCCTCGATTGTTTTAGGGTACCGTTTGTGTCCTCTTTCCACTCTCCTGCAAAAATTATATGATTAGCAAAAAGACAAGCATGAAGGTCCAAAACCAATGTAAGAGTATCAGGATTCAAGGTTAACCCTTGCTATATAACCTAGTATTTTAATATTGTGATTCTAATATATGTGTTTGCAATATAAGCAAAATGAACTCCCCTCTTAAACTCCTTTCTTTTCCAACTTGTGTTACAAAACTTCTTTTCGGGTTAATCAAAATTATGGTTTGCTAGTCAACGTAGATAAATTATATATATTAAGTCCAAAATAACATCATTTTTAGACGAAAATCAAGATATTTTTGTAATTTATAATTTATTTCAGGGTTATATATAATAGTCTTTCTCATTATAATTTTTTAATTTTTCAATCCAAAACGACATCGTTTTGACAGTGAATGTAGATAGGTTATTTACATTCACTATAGAAATGTTAAAATCTATTACAAAAAAAATATATATATTAAAACCTAAAAATTATGCGTGAAATTTTGTTAGAAAGATTTAAATTAACTATTATTTACAATAAATACAAACGAAATATTATTAGCCCATCATTGTTGTTGTTAAAATTAATGAGAATAGATTCTCTCATATAACAAAGATCATGTGAACTGTTTAATACAAATCAATAATTTTTTTCACCATTTCTCTTAATATATTATTTCATTACTATTAATTTATTATTAAATAATGGAAATTCTCTCGCATGATGTCATATATTTCAGAGTAGAGTAGGTATGGTTTCTTTATCACCAACTGCCTCACAGCTGAACTTCAACTTATTTGTTGACCAAAAGACTATTTTCAAAATGAAAAGAAAATAGAACAAAAAAAATATGACGCTTGAAAACCAAAAGGAGGAAGCCTTTGGTGACCAAAGAAGTTGGTGTTTCATTGCCATGACTTGAATGAATACAAAAGGGTGTGGGGAAGCTGCAAATTAAATATGCCAACTTACCATTAATTCAGGCCCTAACTAATTCACTTGGTATATAAGCATTAATTGATTACAGTTCAATAAATAAGAGGAAAATGGGAAGTTAAAATAGTGTAATAACCTACTTGAAATAATAACTGCCAAGTGTACTTGAGAGTCATGAACTCATATCTAGGTTTAAACAAACTGTCAGCTCTCGTCTTCAAAAAAAATGATTCAAGCAAGTGTGGTGGCTCAGTTGGTAACATGGGGACTGAGTGGTAGAAGAGGACCTCGGTTCGAATCCCACCAACATCATCTGAGGAGGGGCATAAGTACCGTAATCCTTGGACTCGCACCCGAACTCTGGATTAGTCTCATAGATGACTCAAAGAGTCGAACCCGTGAGAATACCGGAGAATTCTGATTTGCCTCAAAGAGGTAATTAGGATCAGTTTCTAAACAAAAAAAATATTTCATTCTTTAAAAAGATACAAGTTTAAATATAATTTAATAAATAGACCATTGGATCAAGACTTGCTCCATCCTACTATCTTCTTAGAACTATAGAGGACTGGACCCCAAATCCGTTAGGCACGGGTATTGAATCCATTAATGGTGAGAGGAGATGCAAAAGAGTACATATTTATTATGGTTAAAACTTTTAAATTTAAATTTATTATGATCGATGGTATGGCTATGTGGGCGTCTTCTTTAATGGTGAGAGGATATGCAAAAGAGTACATATTTTGTTGTGCGAATTCTTGTTGAAACTGTGTGGAGTGAAGATAGTGATTAGTGAGTGGTCACCAGCAAACTTAATAAAGGACGCAGAATTGAGTGATTGCCACGTGGGGGTTGCTTGGCTGAGAAAAATGTGCCATAAAAGGCTAATTGTGACTCGTTAGACCTACCCACATGGGTTGCATTTAGGAGGATAATGTTATGTGAATAACTCTTCAAAAATATTTAAAATATATAGAGCCGTTTGATTGATATAAATTTGTGTAAGAAAATTTTATTGTAACATTGCACTGATCCAAAAGCAAAAGCCATTTTAATGATCCGAAAATCTGCGTGAATTGTTTTTATGTGTAACGTATTATTAATATATAATTGTAGTATGCTTAATTAATGATCTCTCTTGTGTTGCTTTTATACTAAAAATACTAATAGAAGTATAGAACACATATCTTAATTCCTTTTCTTCAAGGTACAGTACCTTACGAACAAGAAATAAAAATAGTGTAATTATTTATAACAGTCAACTATTATCACCATAATTTCAATTTTTTGTTGTGACTAAACCATTCCTAAATCAATCTTAAATGATGATATGACATCTAACGTTGGATTAGGAGATGCAACCATCACACGAGCATCAAGAACAATGGGATTTTCGTTGTCATAAAACATACAGGAGCAACATGAATCAGCTCCATTTCATAGTAAAGACGATAAGTTTATTTGAAACCCTTGTTGTTCCAAAGAGTAGGGTTGACAACTGTGGCACAAATGTCTGAGACCTATTTAACCTGTTGTTCAACACTGTGTGTCTGCGTTAGGCTCATTCCATATCATTGCATAACCCATCCCATAAAGATCCATTTTTAGCCATTTAAATTGACCAAAATAAAATTTAAAAATTAGACTGGCTTGAATTTTCGATTGCTACGGTGGTGAAGGTGGATTATTGGTGGTTGAAGTGATATGCATGAGTTGGTCAATACGGTCTATTAAAGTGGTAAGAATAGTTTGAACCTTATTAAGGTGGTAAACGGTCTGATTGGATTGTTTAGTAAGGTCAGAAATTTGTGTGGAAGTTTGGGTTGATGTTTTATGAAGTTGGTTGATTTGGAAAAGAACTTGTGAGAGTTTTCGAAAAGTTTGTTGATTTGTGTGGCATAATTTTATTGGGTTTCTTCAAGTTTTTTGAAGCGAGTTCCTTCAGCCATGGACGAGGAGAGTGGACTCAACGAGAGCACCAAATATTAGGTTCTTTTTTAGCAAAAAGGATAAACTTAATAAAAGGAGAAAATTAAACTAAATGGAGCAATTTTCTGATATTTTTTCATTCATAATGGGTCTTTAAATAAAAATTACTACCGAAACAGAAACTGTAAAAACATAATAAAAAATAACTACCCAACTAAACAATATGAAGAAGATCTACCCAAATAAACAACATAGAGAATAACTACACAACTAAACAATGCAAGGGTGCTTGCTAAGAAGTCAGAAAACATGGAAGTGCACTTATATATTCGTGCATGGGATCATAGGATTGTATCATATTAGCACACATGTGATTAGGTAATAATTAGCTAAATGTATATATGATTATTTAGTGATTAATTACTTTCTCTACTCTTTGGCCAATGAATTTAAACAGTAGAAGCAACCCCTTTTGTTAAAAGTAATCATTATGTTAGCTAGGGGTCTAGAAATGGTGTATGTAGACTCTAGCGGAGAGTTCTTAGTGGTTGTATTTGCCATGTGAATTGTCCTCTCCTATACACATTGATATTTGAAGCTCTTGTGAGAGCATGCAGAAGAGGGGTTTTGCTCTTCGAATGGGTAACATGTTAAGACTTTATTGCACGCTGTGTGTGGGCCAACCTCTAGGTTCAATTTTGAGCTGGCCCAGAAAATTCTTTGGATTGGCTCGTATTTTGTAAACTTGACAAAAATCGAGCTCAAATAATCAAATCCTAATGATGGCCCAAAAACAATAGCAAAAATCGCCAGCTCAATTGACACATCCATTTGTGATGTACTATTGACAAATTCAACTATAGTTTGAATTTCTTCTACATAAAAGTGGATTTGTCTGGTCATAAAAAAATTATTTATTT